>NW_027186304.1:100365729-100488519 GCF_028583685.1 Petaurus breviceps papuanus | reverse complement strand
GAAAGAAAGAAAGAAAGAAAGAAAGAAAGAAAGAAAGAAAGAAAGAAAGAAAGAAAGAAAGAAAGAAAGAAAGAAAGAAAGAAATGTATATGTAAAGCCAATATCAGATTGCATACCAGCTTGGGGATGGGGCAGGTGTAAAAGGGGGAGAAATTTTAAAACTTATGGAAATGAATGTTGAAAACTAAGAAGAAATTAACTTATTAAAAATAAAATAAAATAAATTTGAGATATTTGACATCTTAGAAATGTCATCATAAAGTTAAATATTCTGTAGTTCAACCTCAAAGTAGGAAATTTTCTACTAATTATAATAAATTTTCTTATGATGGAGAGGCTCATTTCTCAAATAAATGAGCAGAAATCCTGTTAATTCCCAGAGAAGGATGTTTGAATAACTACTGTGGATCTTCCAAGTTGGATAAAGTAGGAAAAAAGTGATCCACTGTCTTTTCTGCTAAAACACAACCTATCCTCTTTAGTACCCTTCACCTCTTTTGGAATTACTATTTCTCTAGATCCTCTTGTGTAAGTCTGTCAGGATGGTTTACATATATAGTATTAATTTAGGAGAAGAGAATTCTGGATGGTCCTTTCATCCCAATTCCCCAAATTAAATCAATTTTAAAAATATAAATGCCAACAAATCATGCTTTCTTGTGGTTAGTGTTCTGGTTAAAGTCACATCTGAAGTATCAAATTTTATCTTTTTATCTTTGGTGCCTATCAAAATACTTCATACATAGTAGGTGTCTAACTAGTGCTTGTTGGATCCAACTGAATATATACATAAACCAAAGAATATGTTTATTTGTTTGTTTGTTTTTTAATATCCATTACCACCCAAAGCCAATTTTAGGCTTCAGCAGATAGAAATAGTGATACAAAGTGGCAAAAAATAATTCATTTTCTGTAATATCCATGAAGTAGCCAGAAATGTAATATGATTTTTAAATATAACAAATATATTAAATTAATATAACCAATATAATGCATCTATTAAGGCACAGTAAATTAATGGAAAAATCAAAATTCCTCACATGTACTAAAGCTCTAGCATCCTTTAAAAAAGCAAATGGAGAAAGTGAATCTCATTTTCCTCAGAATATTAGTTAGGCATGAGGAAGGAGACATAGCAAATTTAGTGTGTGCATTACTGTATTAATTCTAGAAGACTGCAAGAGGAAAACATTCAACAAGAAAATTAGGGCAGTACCAGGCAGCAAGGATATGAAATACAGGAACTAATGGCATTTAAAGGATACCTCATAACAAAGTAGTCCAATTGTCAGACCCCATTATGCTCACAGACATTTGCAAGGAAAATAAAACCTTTCCAGCAATGCTGCATTTACTTCTCCCTTACACTATCACATCATGCTGTTATGTAGAATTCTATTATAAGAGAGTGAAACTTAACATACCGTCATGTTTTAAGCATGGCTTCAGTGGTGAAAAAGTAGATCTGAGTAGTTCCTGGGGTATGTTGATCTTACCACACCTCAGGCTCCAACTCCACTTTCTAAAGTAGGTTTAAAGGTCAATAAGAAAATGATTTACTGAACAGGTGAAGTTCTGCTGAAAATGGATATCAGATGAGGAAGCTGAAGGTTGGGGGGAACAGTAGACAGGAGAAGTCAAAGAAAGGAATTTCTTCCTTCTACTATAATAAAGCAACTGCACGGGCATGAAGAATACAAATCTACAAAATGAGACGCAGTATCTGATAAATAGCACAACAGGAAAAGCAGTGTAATCTTAGAGACAGAAGACAAGTTAACTCATCTCTGTCAGTTTCTGCTTATGTGACTTTGCTCAGCAGCACTTAGTATCACAGAATTATCGATACAGCATTGAATGTAGTTCAACTACCTTATTTTACAGATGACAAAACTGAGTCCCAGGAAAATCATTTAACTTGTCCAGGGCGACATAAGGAGTAAGCATCGGAGTTGTTGAGTTATTTTTCAGTTGTGTCTCATGCTTCATGACTCCACTGGGGTTTTCTTGGCAGAGATACTGGAATGGTTTGCCATTTCTTTCTCCAGTTCATTTTACAGATGAAGGAACTAAGGCAAACAGGGTTAAGTGGCTTGCCCAGGGTCACACAGTTAGTAAGATTCTAAGGCCATATTTGGACTCAGGAAGACGAATCTTTCTGACTAAAGGCCTGTCACTCTATCCACTGTGCCACATCAAAGGCAGGGTTGTTTGCTTGTTTTTTGTCTTTTTGGAGGGGGGAAGGCAGGAAAATTGGGGCTAAGTGACTTGCACAAGGTCACACAGCTAGTAAGTTTTAAATGTCTGAAGCAGATTTGAATTCAGGTCCTCTTGACTCCAGGGCCAGTGCTCTACTCACTGTGCCACCTAGCTGCCTCAGAGGCAGGGTTTTAATCCAGAACTTCTGACCCCTGACTCAGTACTCTTCATTTTCCCCTTAAGAAAAGATTTCTGAGAAAAGTTACAAACTAATACATAAGAATAAGAAGTCACACATACACATACATACACACACGTGTGATCTCCATAGTAAGCCAACATTTTGTTCTTTAGTGTACAGTGTAGCAGCCATTAAAATTTTTTGGATAAAATTTTGGATAAAATAATTTTTGGATAAAAATCTAAGACTAGTTTTTGTACAAAAATTATAAAAGCAATAACGTCGGTTTCTAGTGTTACTTGTTCCTTGGAATTCTAGGCCTCTTTATCTGAAAAAAGGAATCCTTGGAATCCTCTCTTTCATAGATGTAGTTTCTGGACCCATTTTAGGGGTCTGATTTTGATTTCCCTTAACTGAGGCAAAAAAAGGTTAAGTGACTTGTCCTAGGTCACACAGCTCATAAGTGTCTGATTTGAATTTAGGAAGAAGAGTCTTCCTGACTCTAATCCCAATACTCTATCCACTGTACCACCTACCTGCCCTATGTAGAAGACCAAATAGTTCATCTATCAGCTGCCCATTAATTTCTCTAGTTGCTCTCTGATGTGGTGCAGTTGCAAAACCAATCAAACCACCTCCTCCTTCCTGTTCAATCTTCTAGGCTTTGCCAGTCAAAAACTGGAAGTCATACATAGAGTTTACCAGTGCCCTCACAGGGATGTTGTTCATTCTCAGAGTCAACAATATTACATATGAAGATGACATAGTTGACACACACCTACAGTGATTGGTCTTGGAGTTTCTCATATGCCTGGCACTCATGCTGTAGTCTGTGCCTGAATGACGGTGTAGTATGTATCCAGCTTCATTGCTGAATTTGTAGTCTTGTTTAGTCATTGGTCCTGTAAGGGTTATGGGATTTAAAGATCTTCCATGCCCCACTGGACTTGCTGACGTAGCAGGAAGGGGCGGAGCAAGAGGAAGTGGAAGCCAAACTAGAGTTCCTGAGGTGGCTGGCGGTAGTGGCGACGGCGGCAGTAGCAGCAGAGGCAGCGGCAGCGCGAAGCCCTTTTTGAGTTAGCCAGAATTTCTGCTAAGGACTCCTGC
The DNA here is from genome assembly GCF_028583685.1 of Petaurus breviceps papuanus. NCBI lineage: Eukaryota > Metazoa > Chordata > Mammalia > Diprotodontia > Petauridae > Petaurus > Petaurus breviceps. Next base: position 100,485,032 of record NW_027186304.1, on the reverse strand, counting down.
TGAGGACTGCCAGGGGCTGGAGCTGCTGGGAGCGCGCTTCCCAGATGCTAGGTGGTTGCTGTGAGTGGGGAGAGGAGGACCTTTGCCTGAGGTAGCCTGTTCTGTTTTAAAGGCTTGAAAATGTGGGTGCTTTCTACTTTATCTACCTGTGCCAATGTCATAACTACTCTGATGGCTTTCACTTTCTAGTTTTGGGACTCAGTCTTTTGGTATCTTAATAAATATTCTAGTTTATTCCCCCATATGGCAAGCATGATGTATTTTGTGATGGATAATTATATCAGCATATCTGTAATCTCCATAGTCATTGTGAATATGGCATTGCTGATACAGGTCCACAACCACACTGTCCACTTTCTCCAAATCTACAGTACCAAGTTCTTTGAGGAAAGTCTTCAACTCTCTCTGTATCTCAGCATCAAAGGATTGGATTTCATATGTCTCTCTTCCTAGCCTACCCACACATGGGAGTTTAAGGACAGAGTAAATAGCAATAGCTTTCTGGGTCAAGATGACTCTGTCAACAAAATGAACTCACCAATGTTCTTTGCAGTTACCATGACCTCTCAGGACCTACGTTTTTTCATCTGCATAGGAAGGTGTATGATATATATGGATCTTTTCAAATCTTAAGGGTCTGTAACTCTAAGAATATGTGATAACTAAAGGGTATGATTGAACTTTCTATATTGACAGAAAGATTACCACATAACATGGTAAAAGTAAAGAAAACCATTGATAGTGTCAATAATGAAGCATGGATGTTGAAAAATTAAGGGGGATGTATAGGTGTGTTTGAGTGTATGTGTGTCTTTGTGTGTGAGTATACCAATTGTTATTCTTTGGGAATGGGTAACATTCTTTAGATTGTTTGATTCTATGCTCAGGGATAGGTACAGTTGCTGAGTAGGATGACTGTAGCCTAAACTTTAATTTTAATTACTCATATGAGCCTTCTAAGTGTTTCCTACAGCTATATGCTCAAATCTGGCCAATTCTCACCTCAGCATTCTAAGGAGAAATATCATCTCAGAATACTAACTCCAATCAAACAAATAAATTTTAATATTTTAGAAAGCAGATGTAGAAGGAAATATATGCAACATGTTTCTCTCCGCTGAGCACAAGATGGTATCTCCTGAAAAAATTGGGTGAGAAAGAAAATTGCATACCTTCCTTCAATTATCATTAATAACTATTGATTTTTATTAATCTTTTGTGGCACTTTATACTCTTCAAAGTTCATCATAATTGGTCCCCTATAATTTATATCACTTAGTTCATACTATTAAACTGCAATATTGTTGTCTTATTTTATTATGAACATATGTATATATACATATGTATGTATATGTGTGTAAATATACTCATATAAAAATTCTCTAATAGATTGTCAGTTCATTAAGGACACATTATGTCTCACAGTTTCATCTCAGTTCCCTCAAAGAGTATGGTACAGCAATATTCTTGTTCATTATAGGCATTCAATAGGTATTTACTGAATGAATGAACACTGTGAGGTAGATATTTCAACTTGCTGAATAAGTAAAATTTTCTTTCTCTCAAATCCACTCTGTAGTCAAACAACAGTCATAACAATTTCTGGGGTTAAGCCTTGCTTCATAATTTCTCAGTTATCCAAATGAGATAGAAAACCTTGGGTAAAAATTTTCCCTTCTACCTTTCCAGTGCTTAAATCAAAAAAGGTTCCCACTCCTGAATTGCCTTTCAGTTCTTGACTATCCTGTACATTATAATGCATTTAAATATAAATCTACTGACACCTTCATATATACAGGAATAACTCATTTTAAGGTTTATATAACTCTTTCCCCAAGTCAGTCCTATAAGGTGGGTAGTATGAGTTTTATTGTCTCCATTTATAGATAAGCATTCTGTAGCTCACAGAATTGACAGAGTTCCACAAAATCATGCAACTAGTAAATGTGGAATTTAAGTCAATCTATACTGGACCAGGTTTAACTTGGGCTAATCAAATGGTTCAGGCTCAGGATGCGAATGCCATGAAACATTCATGGACTACAAAGAATCAATAAAACAGTTTTACTTAAGATTAAGAAAGATACATTCAGATAATTATTACTCTCCCCTCCATCTGCATATTCACCTTAGCAATCACTGTATTTAGTCAGAAATGGGGCCCTAATAGGGCACAGGGAATTCTACTAAGCCAACTCCAAATAGGCTAGGCTTTTTGTGGGTCAAAGAAATCATTCCACTGATAATTGTGAGAATGGTCTCTGCACCCCCTCACAAGAAAATCAGCCCTACCTACATAAAATATTTTGAACTCCTACAATGTCATCTCTACTACAAGTCCAATATGCTTCAATATGCAATATCGCATTGATTGTAAGATACATACCAATGTATATTACCAAATGAGATGTTATGCTTTTTGACTAGTGAAGTACTGCATATAGGTCATCTATAATGACAACACATAAGGTGATAATGATGTAACCAGATAACAAAATCATAATTATAAAGTTATGGTATCAATTTTTAAATTGGTCACTTAGCATCCATAATCTCCATGAACCATCTAATAACATTTTTGTTGTTGCTGTTCAGTTGATTCAGTCATGGCCATCTCTTTGTGACCCCATTTTGAGTTTTCTTAGCAAATAGTGATTTGCCATTTTCTTCTCCAACTCATTTTATAAATTAGGAAACTGATACCATCTCTGCAGCAAGGTCATTTTTTATACTTCCTAACTGACTCACTATCCCACTCATTAAAGTATCTTTCACAAACTGTTTCATCCTTCCTTAAACCTCCCTCTTCCCCCAACCTCTCAGCTAAAAAAATTACCTCCTACTTCATTGAGAAAATTGAAGCTACTCACCAAGAACTCCCCTTATTCTCCCTTTCTTACTTCATTTGGAAGACTTTTTCCATCATCTCTTCCTTCACTCATTTCTTATGAAGAAGTAACCCCTCTCTTTGTTATGGCAAATCCCTTTGCATGTACAAGTTATCTGATTCCATTCTTTTTTCTTCAGTAGATTGCTCCCTTTATCAGTCTTATTCTCTCACTGATTTTTAATCTGTCCCTGCCTGCTAGCTATTTCCCTGTTACCTATAAAGATGCTTATGTCTCCCATGGGCTCAAAAAAAATCTCATTTAATCTTTCCATCCTTTCTGGTCATTGTCATATATCTCTGAATGAGTTAAGAAGGCCTTCTATACCAGTGGCCTTCACTTATTTTCCTCTCTCTTAACTCTTTTCAGTCTGACTTCCAGCCTCATAATTCAACCAAAACTGTTCTCTCCACAGTTACTATCTTTTTATGCTCTATCTTTATCTATGGCACAACCAGTAACCACAGGGGGTCCTCCTAATACTCTCCCCCGGGACACCTCTTCTCAATCTATAATATTTCTTGGTGATCTTATCAGCTCCCATGACTTCAATTAGAATCTGTTATGTAGATGAATCTCAAATCTACTTGTCTAGCTCTCATCTCTCTCCTAACCTTCAATCTGATAACTCCAACTGACTATTAGATAATATCTCAAACTGGATGTTCCATAGACATCTCTAACTTAAAAAGTCCAAAACTTAACTTATCTTTCCTCAAAAACCTTTCCTTCTTCCAAACTTCCCTGTTACCGTTGAGGGTACCACTATCCCACCAGTCATCCAGGCTTGCAAACCTAGGTATCACTTGTGGCTTCCTTCAAGTTCCAGCTACCTCCTGAAGGGAGCATTTCCCACGCCTTCCTATTTTAGTACCTTCCCTCCATTAATTACTTAAAATTTATGAAATCCAGAGCTTGTTGTTTTTCCCCATTAGACTGAGGGCAGGGATTACTTTTTGTCTTTCTTTGTATCCCTAGCATTTGACACAGTGCCCAGAACATATTAGGCACTAATCAAAACTTATTAGATGATTGACTAATTCTCACTATCTCTCTTATCACATCCAATCAGTTACTAGGTCCTATCATCTTCTACCTTCATGATATCTCTCATGTATGCCTCCTCATCTCTTGACATGGCCAACACTCTGGTATAGACCCTTATCACCTCATACCTAGTCAACTGCAAGAGCATGCCAGTTGGTCTCCCTGTCTCAAGTCTCCCCCCAATCCAGTCCATTCACATTCATTTGTCAAATTGAAACTCCTAAAATATGAGTCTAACCTAACCCCTCTACCCAATAAATTCATAGTGATTCCCTCCCAGCTCCAGGATGAAATATAAAATCCTGTTTGGCTTTTAAAGGCTTTCATAAACTGACCCCTTACTACCTTTCCAGTTTTTTATACCTTATCTCCACCCCCATACTCTGTGATACAATGACATCAGCATTCTTGATATTCCTCAAAGATGACCTTCATCTCTGAACTCCAGGCACTTTCACTGGCCTTAAGCCTAGAACCCTTTGGACTGAGATTTGTGAACTGTGTAACTCATATTCCTTAATGTTACTTTTAAAATGAACCCAAAGAATTCAATTAAAAGGATAGATAATACCAATTTTTCAAGAACAAAGTTTGGCTACATATTAAGTTCTTAACCAAAAGGGAATGTCTAGCTAATCTAGAAAATGTTGTCATTAATTTCCTCTGAACTGACACTGTATTAACAAGTGCATAGATAGTTTAAACTATAGAAACAAATTCATGGAAATTAAGAGAAAATATTAAAGGTAAATGCAAAAAAGTTATTTAAACCATGAGTAAACAGAAAAAGAATATATCATAGCCATACTTAAAGACTGGAAATAATAACACACATAGACATGTATAAGTGAATATAAACAAGCAAAAAAAATAAGATGCTGACTTGGACTTATGTCTATTCCTAACCATAGGTGTATGAGTTTGCACATGTATATATACACACAAAATGTGCATACCCATAATATATGCATTATATAATTGAGAGAGACAGAGAGACACAGAGAGAGACAATGTTCACCATATTTTGTTTTGTTTTTGTTGGTTGGTTTTAATTGGCATTTAGTCCACATTACAGTAAAAGGACAAGTGTCATATGCCAAAAGAATTTGACAGGCCACGAAAAGAAATTTTCCAGGCTTGGATCAAGGAGACAAACCAAAACTGAAGGGATTTCTATTGCAACAAAAAAGAGGGAAGGGAAAGGAACGAAAATTTATATATTGCCTCCTGTGTGCAAAAACATTGTGCTAAACAATTTACCAATATTTTTATTTGATCTTCACAACAACCCTGAGAGTAAATGCTGTTATTATTCTCACTTTACAGTTGAAGAAACTGAGGTAAACAGAGGTTAAATGACTTGCCCAAGGTCACAGTGCTAGTAAGTGTCTGAGGCTGGATTTGAACTAAAGTCTTCCTGACTTCAAGCCCAGAGTTCTACCCAGCTGTCACTAAGACACTTACTTGTTCATGGATTTTTAGAAGCTGTCTGCTTTGCAAAACCACCTTGTCCACAAAGTTTTGATGAGTTGCAGCTGGCACTGACCCGTGTGTGTGTGTGTACATACACACATATCCAGTGACTGTATGTTTTTCTATTGACTGGTACATTTTCATGTATATATATATATATATATATATATATATAAGCATATATATGTTATTTATAAGCATATATTTGCCGAGTGTCATAGCTACTAAGTATTTAAGGCCAAATTTGATTTCATATCTTCATGACTTCAGGACCAGCACTATATCCACTGAGTCACCTATACTGCATATATACATGTATATGTATATATATATATATATACACATATATATTCAGTTGTTATACATGCATATCATGCCTCTAATCAATAGTCTTCAGGGGCTCCTTCTTAATTACCTCTGGGACCCTCTGTTTGGCATTTAGAGCTCTTTCACCCTTTTCTATTTTTTCCAGTCTTTTTACACAGTACTCACTCCTCTCTGTGTACTTTACATTCAGGCACCACCAACTTCCTTGCTCTTGCTAAGCCGTGATGTTCAGTCCCCTATCTACATGCCTTTGTTATGGGCTTTCCCCAATACCTGCAATGCTTCTCTTCCTTTTCTCTGACTCTCAGGGCCTGTAGGTTCCCTTTAGACTCATTCCTGGTGCCACGTCTTGCAGGAAGCCTTTCCTAATAATAGCACACATAGATAGTTATAACTCAATAGCTAGTTCTGTCCTTTCTGAGGTTACCTTTCAGTTTTTCTGCATATAATTGCATATACCAATTTATGTACATGGTGTTTCCTCCGTCTTAATTGATAGTAGGGACTATTTTTACTTTTTCTCTATATCTCCAGCACTTGGTACAGGACCTGACATAAAGTAATGACTTAATAAGTGCTTGTTGATTTATATTAAATGTAGTATGTATATTTATGTATTTTATATATTTATAATATATATTTTATGTATATATGTATTATATAACCATATATAATAATATATTTATATTAGGGTCACAGTGCTAGTAAGTGTCTGAGGCTGGATTTGAACTCAAGTCTTCCTGACTCCAATATAGACACATATGTACATATTTATTATAATTAGGGACTATTAAAAAAAATTAAGCTAAGTCAGCATTTACTGAGCATGTATTATATGCCAGATACTGTGCTAAGCATTAAGGATACAAGGAAAATTAAAATTGTGCGCATTCTAATGTATTATTAGAATGTGAGTACACCTTCTAATTGACAAGACAACATAAAAATAATTTTCTGTTTAGTTGTTTTTCAGTCATATCCAACTCTTCGTTACCCCATTTTGAGGTTTTTTTTGGTCAAAGATATTGGAATGGTTTGCCATGTCCTTCTCTAGCTCATTTTACAGATGAGGAACTGAGGAAAACAGAGATAAAGAATTTGCCGAGTGTCATAGCTACTAAGTATTTAAGGCCAAATTTGATTTCATATCTTTATGACTTCAGAACCAGCACTATATCCACTGAGTCACCTATACTGCATATATACATATACATATATATTTATATATATATATATTCAGAGTGGACAAAAGATAATATCACAGAGGATGGCTCTAGTAGGTTAGTAGATATAGGTCTGGAAAACATTCTGCAAAAGGTAGGATTTGAGCAGATCCTTGAAGCAAGGAGAGGTAAGGAAGGAGAACATTCAAGGATTGGAGAGTATCCACTACAAAAAGAGAGAACCCTGGCATATAGCATTGTTTGGCTGGAATAGCAAATGGACCAGTGAAAAAAGACAAGAAAGGTATGAAAGGATCATATTATGCAAAGTTTTAAATACCAAAGTGTAGTCCGTATATTTGTTCCTGAGTGTAATTAGAAGCCACTGGAGTTTATTGAGTAGAGGGATGGTATAGTCAAACCTGTGCTTTAAAAAAAATCACTTTGGCAGCTGAGTGAAAAATTGATCAGAGAGGAGAGAGACTTAAGGTAAAAAGACTAATTATAGGAGATCATTGCAATGGTTCAAGAGAGAAAATAAAAGGGAATATTGAAGCATTTTTTTAATGAACAGAGAGAACAAAAGGAAGAATTGGAGACAAGCAAGGCAGCTTTGAAAGTTTATGAGTTGAATTTGTTATATATCTGAAAGAAAAAAAGTTGTACATGACAGACACTTGTATTTTCATTTTAATTCATGTTTGTTGAATTTCATTTCTTTTTTAAAAAAATGTCCAGGTGAATGATGACTGAGGTCTGGACTTCAGGAAGGTTGGTGGCTGCGTGAGTGAAGGAAAGGATATATGTGAGACATTATGGCAGTATAAACAGTAAAATTTAGGAATGGAAAATAAGTTAACCAACTGAAAATCCCAAATAGGGAATGATTACATAAATGTTAATGGAAATCCTAAGAAAAGAGTTTCCTAAGTCCAGATGATGCCCTGGTAGTGCTTCTTGGCATGTCCCTTGCTCTCCCCTGGAAGCTGTATGTTCTCACTGATCAACTAAACTGTCTGGTGTCACAGAACAACTGAACATCAAGTAAGCTTTCAGCAGGCAAGAGTGAAACAATGATTTTCCATTCCCATATAAGCAGGTTCTGCAAGAACCAGCAGATGGCTCCCCTTCATTTGCTATTCATCACTTCTGCCAATCAGGCCATCTCAGCTCACTGAGGATTTTCTGGTGGTTCATGAAAAGACAGTTTGTCCTGATCAAAACACCTAAAAAACCAAATCTTTCCCCTGAAGCTATGGGTAATCTGTCCCTTTTTCTACTGAGATTAGAGTTGTGTTTGGATGACCTAATCACAGGTTGTTGCCAGAAATCAAGAAAGATGTCTTGCTCCCTCTGTCCTCAAGGCCCTCCTGTGGGCCTTCCCGGTGTACTTGTGTTATCAAGTGTTGTATGTCAGGTCATGATTTGTGTTTGTAGAGCTATTCAAAAGTAGATATACTTCTCTCTTCCTTACTCCAAATATCCAAACCATTTGCCAAGTTCTGCTAATGCGACTTTTCCAGAATATCCTGAAACTATCCCCTTTCACTTCTATCACCTCTCATGGAGCTACAATAACCTCTTTATCAGTTTCTCTAATTCTAATTTATTTGATTTTCTTTTGCACTACTGCCTAAATAACCTTCCTAAAGTCTACTCCTGACCATGGTAACACCCTTCTCAGAAACCTTCACAGGCCTATATTACCTATGCTAAAAAAAAATGTAAACTTTTCAGTTATTTAAAGTCCTTCTCAGTCTTTCTCCACTCTAGCTTTCCAGATTCATTTCATATTACTCTCCACATACTTTAGATTTCAGACAAAATGTCATATTTACCCTTCATCAAACTCTAAATTCCAACTTTGTCTCCATTATTTTACAGTTTGCCCCTCATGCCTCAAATTCATTTCCTTTTCATCTCTATCTCTTTGAATACTTAATTTTATTCAAATATGAATTCCTGTCAACTCCTACAGGAAACAGTTTTTAGTATTCTTTTGCTGCTTAAATTATATTGGATTTACTTAGTTATTTACATATAGTTTCTGTTAAGCCACGCACAAGCAGCTTTCCAGAGGACTGCTGCTGTGAACAGATTCTGATTACATAATATAGTGAACACACATTTACATAGTATAGTGAACACTCTATTTATTCAGTAACAAATCAGAGCAAAACAGTCACATAAAATCAAGGTACAACATTCACAATGTTACAGCTTATCACAGAAAAACAAAATACAGTATTCACAAAATAAATGTGAATGTTACCACTAAAATGGCCACATAGTTTTCACCAAAGTGGCCACAATAGTTTTCAACAAAGTACAATCATTTAATAACTCAATCATTCAATCATCCTTAAGGAGGTTTGTCTCTTTACTCAATCATTCAATCATCATTAAGGGCTTGCCTCCTTAAGGGACACAAAATACAAAAGTCAAAGTACTCCACCCTTGGATGGTACATTCATTTAGTCAATCACAGAGTCCTTAATTCAATCACAAAGTACAATCACAAATAAATTACAATTCCATCAGTTACTACTCAACAGAAAATAACACAATTTAGCAGACAGGGCTTCTAGCTGTCTGACCATTACATCTATACCTAGTTAGTTACAAGAGAGGGAAGCTCCAACATCTTGGTTTTCAAAGGGGGGGTCTCCCAGTCTCATCTGGCCAAATCACACAACACTTCCCAAAGTGAATCCCAAAGCAAAGCCTCACATCAGGGTCAGTCACTACTCAGTATTCACGAAGAGGTCTTTTCATCTTGACTTGGGGCAGGCTTTCAGCTTTCATGGTTTCCCTTCCATGGTCCCATATCCTATCTGAATTCACCAAACTGTCACCTGGGTTCAAAGGCAGACAGCTCCCAGGTTCCTTATCCAGCTCTCCATTCAATTCCTGTTCCACACTGCAGCTCACAGTGGTCAGTCCAACTTCAATCCTTCACAGTCTCTATTCCTGGGAAGTCAAGGCTTAACAAAGCCACAAAGTACTGACACCACAGTCATTCTTCCTCTCAAAGCTCTGGCTGGCCCTCAGAAATCTTTAGTTCAGCTGGTTCCCAAAATCAAAATCACCTCATCCAGATTCTCAAAATAAAAATCATTCTCTCCAGCCTGGGCCTCTCTTCCTCAGCCTCCGGAACCTGGTTCCAAGAAGATCTGAAATTCCAGCTAGGGCTTCTCCTTATATACCTATTATTTCCTCCCTGTTCTGCCCCTTCATGTTACATCAGCAACAAGGGTTCATATCTTTTGTTTCTTAACAGAGGGCTGATCTAATTAATTTCAAACTGGGTGGTAAGTACCTGTTAGCTTTGCCAATACAAAGGGATCAAATTACATTACTATTACAGTTTCCCATGAGAGAATGAATGCAAGCTATTTGAGGGTGGGGATTTAAAAAAATTCTTTATATCAACAATGCCTAGCACATCTGGCAGCTGCTTAATAAATATTTGCTTAAATTAATTGAGTTGAATATGATGAGCTTTGGCTTTCTGCATTTAGACCAAGAAACAATGATGTGGGACCCTCATTATTTAAAAAAAGAGAAACAATCACTGGTGACTTTTTTTGTTATAATCCCAAAACAATGTGTTAAAATGGAAATCAATTTTAAATATTTAACATCTGTAGTCAAAACTCAGATACATATTAACTAGTAATTTAGATATTAAATTAGCAGAACACATTTTTTCTAAAAATTATTTTTAAATGATTTTAAGAGTAGTCATTATTTAACAACTACTTTTAAAATTTTATCTGTACTTAAGAATAGTCCTTCTGCCACAATCTTTTTATACAGGTGAATAATTTTTAAATGAGATTTTTCTATATGAGAGCAAGTGCATGTCATTTAACAGTCTTCTAAGCTATAGATTATACTAATAGCCTAATAATAGTCATGCGGACAGATGTGTCAAATTAATAAATAAAACTTTAAATTAAAAACAAAGGCCTCAGCATATTAAAAATTTCTAACTTTCTAGAGCATGATTATTAAATATATACTTTCAAAGGAGGGAAAATGGAATTATCACTATGCAACATTGGCTTCCATTTCAAAATCATTTTTTCTTTAGTTAGAATTACTAGACAATTAAAGGAAGAAAATACTCAAGACATACTCTGTCCTTATTTTTTCAATTTTTGGCAAAATATCTCATGCAAAATAATGTGATAGTAAATAATGCTCATGGAAAAGAACACTGGAATGAGGCTGGAAGACCTGCTTGTCAATCTGACCACTTCTATATAGTAACAGTGTGAAAACTGAAGATCATTTTACCTCTGACTGCCTCAGTTTCCCCACTTTTAAAAATAAGAATTCTTTATCCTGCCTTGCACACGACAAAGTTGTTCTTGTGAGACTTAAGTGAGATAATGAATACAGAAATGCTTCTAAAATGACTAACGAATAGTAGATGCTTAATAAATGCTTATTGACTATGTTTCTGTACTTGAGAGCCAGATGGACAAATCTAAGTAGGTTATATGGACTAAGAGATTTATAGCCACTGGAAAAACCTCAAAGAATAAAAATTACTCTAAATTTAAAAGGAATTCTCCAACAAACGAGCACAAAGCTATAGGTCCTGTCCTGTTTCCCTTGACAGTACAGATCAAAAGACAGAAGTTCTGCTTATAAAATCTTCAAATATCCCTAAGCTAAGATGGATAGCTCCACAGGTAGCAAAATATTATTCAAAAGCTCAGCATGCTAGAAAGTGTTTATTCATTCATTCAACAAATATTTATTGAATTGCCAAAATGCCCAAGGCATTTTGTCATCCTGACCCTAAATTAACAAGAGGAAAGTTAGTAGGAATAAATTCAAAAGGTCCTGCATTCATTTGTTGTTGTTTATTTTTAATAATTAAGATGTGGCTAAGCAATTGAAGAATAGAAAATTTGGGATTTTAATTAATCAAAGACTCAATATAAGCCAACATTGTAACATGGCTATAAAATAAACCAAGACAATGTTAAGGTGTATTTTAAAAACATAAACATACAGGTCAAGGGAAGCAATAGCTCCCTTTTACTCTGATTTGATTAATTCCTATTTTGAATTTTGTGTTTTTATTTCTGTGCCATATTTTAAGAAACACATCAATGAAATGGATGGACTACATGATGAAGGCGTCCAATTAATCTGCTAAATAACGACAACAATGATGATAATGAGGACAACGAAAAATAGCTTCTGTGCATACACATTAAGGTTTACAAATGACTTTAAAAATTATTTCACTTGATAGTCATATGGACTTAAGTTAGAAACCAAAGGCATTATTGCCCTGTTTTAAATATGGAAAATTAAGGTTAAGAGAGGCTAAGAAATTGATTTGCCCATAATGTTACAGTTGGTAAGCATTAGAATCAGGATTGAAATTCAAGTATTTCCCATCCTGGGGTCAGTCTGGTTTTCTTTGAAACATACCACTCTGCTTTTTCTGAAATAATTTAATCTAAGGTATGGTTATGTAAACTAGAACATTTCAGCCAGGAAGAGGGATCTCAGTGGCTACATGGTAGCTGTATACAAATAGCTAGAGGGCTATAATGTGAAAAAATGTAGTAGACTTATTTAGTATTTTGGAAGAACTCAATATGCATCTGTGATATTTATAAACGGAATGGCTATTTTAAAAAAAACCATTAAAATCGCCCTTATGCAAACATTCAATCAGAGATTGAAGAATTACATGTCAGTAAAGGACAGCATAAGGGTATGGCTCCAATGATTATTCCACATACTAAAAAGTATTTATTTAGGTTAAATAAGAACAATTTTTGACAGATGGATATATATTTCATAGGACTCTAAGACAAAATAAACCACCTGCCCATCATACTGGGTCTAATTGACTCAAGTAGTGGCCCACAAACAGATATTTCAAACAAAGAACACCTCTTACACCATGCGTACCTCAAGAACTATTAAAACTGCCAGGCAATGAGGGCCCTCTATAAAAAGACTTGCTAGAGTCAGGATGGTGGAGTAGAAACAGGAATTTCAAGGGGCTCCTGCTTCTACTTCCTCCAATTCATGTAAAAGGTGACTCTGAACAAATGTTGGAGTTAAAGAACCCACAAAATGACAAAGAGAAGCTAACCTCCCGCTGGCAGGAAGTGGCCAGCACAACAGTCTGGGAGCCCAGCCCAGCCACACATGAGCCCAAGGAACTTTAGCCTCAGGGTGGCCACAACCAGCCACTGGCTGGAGGTACTTCAGATAACCAGCAGCTGTGGTGGTTTGCAGAATGATCAACCCATAGATGCTAAGGACAAAGTGAGAGGTCAGTGCAGTATGGACTTTGGGACCTGGGAATTTGGGAGTGTGGTTGGCCTTTGCCCCTGGGGCAAGAAACAGCTGAGGCTTGGTGGCTGTGCAGCTGCCAACACAGGGCTGCTTCAGAGCTCCTGGCCTACAGATTGTAGGGTGACCAAGTGACCAGTCTGAGGGGCAAGCACTCTTGCTTTAATCTACTTGGATCTGGATTGCATTGTAGGGTGGAGGTCCTGGTGTGTGTGACCAGTTTGCCAGAGCATGAGGAGGCTTCAGAGAAGCTACCCAACAAAGATCTCCAGATGCTGAGAAAACCCCAGTGACTGGGACAAAGCTTCCCCCTCTGGTACCAGAGTCCTCCTGTGGCAAAAAGCTCAAAAGTCAAGTAATTGAATGGCAACACGAGCAAGCAAAGGAAACAAAGCAAGCATAGCAATCAAAACTTAGATTACTTTTTGGGGACAAAAAGGATCAAAGCATGGAATTGGAGGAAGACAATGAAGTCAGAACTCCTGCACCAAAAGCTTCCAAGAAAAATATGGGCTAGTGATAGGCCATAGAGGAGCTTAATAAGGATTTTGAAAACCAAATAGGATAAGTGGAGGAAAAGTTGGGAAGAAAAATGAGAATGATGCAAGAAAATTATGAAATGAGAATCAACAACCTGACTGAAGAAAGTAACAACTTAAAAAATAGACTAACTCAAATGGCAAAAGAGGCTCAAAAAGCCAATAAGGAGAAGAATGCCTTAAAAAGCCTAATTTGCCAGTTGGAAAAAGAATCTCAAAAGCTCACTGAAGAGAATCATTCCTTCACAATTAGATTGGAGCAAATGGAAGCTAGTGACTTTATGAGAAATCAAGATACTATTAAACAGCTACAAACAAATGAAAAAATACAAGGCGTTATGAAATATCTCATTGGGAAAACCACTGACCTGTAAAACAGAGCCAGGAGAGATAATTTAAAAATTATTGGACTACCTGAAAGCCATGATCAAAAAAAGAACCTAGAAATCATCCTCCAGGAAGTTCTCAAAGAAAACTGCCCTGATGTTTTAGAACCAGAGGGAAAAATAGAGGTTAAAAGAATCCACTGATCACCTCCTGAAAAAGATCCCAAAAAGAAAATTCCTAGGAATATTATAGCCAGGTTCCAGAGTTCCCAGATCAAGGAGAAAATATTATAAGCAGCCAAGAAGAAACAATTCGAATACTGTGGAAACACAATCAGGATAATACAGGATCTGGCAGCTTCTACACTGAGGGACCGAAAGGCTTGGAATATGATATTCGAGAGGTCAAAGGAGCTGGGATTAAAACCAAGAATCACTTACCCACCAAAAGTGAGTATCATGTTTCGGGGCGAAATGTGGTCATTCAGTGGAATAGAGGACTTTCAAGCATTCTTGATGACAAAACCAGAATTGAATAGAAAATTTGAAATTCAGATACAAAAAGCAAGAGAATCATGAGTAGGTAAACAGGGAAAAGAAATCATAAGGATCTTATCAAAGTTGAACTACTTACATTCATACATGGAAAAACGATAATTGTAACTTTTGAAACTTTTCCCAGTATGAGAATAGTTGAAGGAATAGAAATGTATGTATACATATATATACACACATTCATATATGTGTCTATATAGGAAGGTATATGGGCATATGAATACATATATGAGTATGTGTATATATGTGTACAGGTATACATAGACAGAGGGTACAGGACCAGTTGAATAAGAAAGGATGACACTTAAAAGGTGAAACTGAGAGTTGAGAGAGGAATATAATGAGAGGAGATGGGGAGAGACAGAATGGGGTAAACTATCTCATATAGAAGAGGCAAGGGAAAATGGTTACGATGGAGGGGGAGAACAGGAAGGCAAAAGGTAATTAGTCAACCTTATTCTCAATAAATTTGGCTTAGGAAGGGAATGACATACACACTAAGTAGGGTATCTCACCCTACAGAAGAGTAGGGGGGAAGGGGATGAGAGGGGGGATAATGGAAGGGAGAACAGGCTGGGAGGAGGGAAGTTGGAAGCATCCACTTTTGAAAAGGGACAGGATCAATGTAGAAAATAGAACAGGTGGGGGATGGGATGGGATGGAGGGAAATTTAGTCAGTCTTTCACAATATATCCACTATGGAAATGTTTTGTATAGCTACACATGTACAACCTTTATTGAATTGCTTATGTTCCCAGTAAGGGTGGGTAATGAGGGAGGTAGGGAAAGAATCTGAAATTCAAAGTTTTAAAATCAATGTTTAAAAAAATATATTATCATTGGGGTGGCCAGGTAGCACAGCGAGTAAGAGCAACGGCTCCAGTGTTGAGAAGACCTGGAGATCAAATCCCGGGCTCAGACACTTAGCACCCACCCAGAAACACCTGGCCATGTAACCTTGAGCAAGTTACTTAACCCCAATTGCTTAGGGGCGACCAGGTGGCTCAGCAAGTAAGAGCACCGGCTCCAGTGTCGGGATGACCTGGATCAAATCCGGGCTCAGATGCTCAGCACCACACCCAGAAATAACTGGCCGTGTAACCTTGAGCAAGTTACTTAACCCCGATTGCTTTAAAAATATAAAAAATATATATATATATTATCATTGTCATTATTTTTCATATAACTGGGAAATAAGTTATACAGGCACTGGGGCATAGGGATACACCATGCCCTACTGGAAAGTTGGATGGGATACGGGGGAAGATATAGGAGAGAGCAGATTGGGGGAGGGGATATTCAGTGGGATTGCTGCTTTGTGCTGGTGGGCAGGGAAAAATGGGGAGAAAATTTGCAACTCAAAAACTTGTGGAAATGAATGATGTAAACTACAAAATAAAATAATAAACTACAACAAAAAGAAAGACTTGCTAGACTATAGTTCTGATGAAGATTATGATCAGTCAGTACCATCAATTAGTACTGGAATAAAGGTAGAGAGCTCAGCTCAGTCACAGAAGGGCAAGGGCTATCCAACCAACCAAACGAAACTAGGGAATGTTATATATTTAGCTCTCTGATAATGTCAATGCTTACCCATGCAACGCACATTCTCCATATAAATATGTGTTCATTAATGTACATATTAATTAGTGTATGTTCCTGTTTTATTATTTTTTTTTCTATCTGAGCAGAATAACTAGGTAGAAAGACATCCAAAGGAACACAACTTTCCCTTAGGATGTCTGTGTATCTACAAACACTAAATATAATGTGTTGTTTCATAAGTCAAGTATTTCCAATAAACTGAATGTTGCTCCTACCACAGAGACCAGGAGTTAATGAAAGATAGATATAAATGTAAAGTTAGGCAGAGTCCAATCTCTGCCGAAATAGGAATTTTACTAATTGGAGGTTTGGAATGATTATAACTAAACTCATAACTTTGTCTAAAATAAACTCCCTAAATCAAACAAGGAGAGAACCACACGGACTCTAGGGGCTCTTTTAGTTGCCAACAGGCTTAAATGTGCTAATTACTCTATTAGTATATTATAACAGAAAGGGACTTTTCCAACTAGGAATGTGCATGATTTGAATAGAGATGAACTCAGATTTCGGCATATTCCATATGCATCTCAAACTAAATGTGCCCAAAATGACTCTTCTTTCCCCTGAACTGCCCCCCTCCCCAATTCACTATCAATATCCAGGACATTTCCACACTCCCAGTCACCCAGGCCCACAGTCTAGGTGTCATCCTTGACCCCTCACCCTCACTTACCCCACATATCGTATCTGTTGTCTAATCTTATTATTTCTACCTTTACCATGTTTTTCCTATAACCCCTTCTCTCCTCTCAACCAGCTTCCACTTGAGTTCAGACCCTCATCATCTCTCACCTGCACTATTACAACAACCCTACCTGCCTCAAGTCTCTCATCACTCCTATCAATACTCCACGCAGCTGCCAAGGTCACCTCTCTATGAGTCAAAGAACAAATGTAAAGTACCTTTCTGTTTAAAGTTCTTCATAACCTGGTCCCTTCCTACCTGTCCCATATTCTTGTACTTCAGGACACTGAATACTTACTTAGAAGACTCTTCCTTGAACATAAAATTCTATCTCATATCTCCCTGCCTTTTTTCACTACTTGTACCCCATGCCTGGGACACTGTCTCCTCCCCTCTAGTTTTTAATTTCCCTGGCTTACTTCAAGACTTCACTCACATACCACCTTCTTTAAGCCTTTCTTGCCTGTCCCCCAACCCCACCCCACCAGCTCCTCGTGCTTTCACCTTCCACCTACTCTCTATACTTTTTTGGTGTTGTTCAGCCATATTCTACTCTTTGTGACCCCATTTGGCAAAGGTAGTAGTTTGCCATTTTCTTCCCCAGATCATTTTGTAGATGAAGAACTGAGGCACATAGATTTAAGTGACTTGCCCAGGGTTACACAACTAATAAGTGACTGAGGTCAGATTGGAAATCAGAAAGATGAGTCTTCCTGACTTCAGGCCTGGTACTCTATCCACTGTGCCACCTAGCTGCTAAACTATATCCAGTTATGTGTTTAAAAAAAACTTATTTTATGGAAAAGAAGTATTTTCATAACAGTATAATAAAAAACAATTGTACATTCAAACTGCAAATCTATTATGCACAACTTTCTATTCCTTTTAACAAAATTATCATGTAATTTTTTTTCTTCCCTCATCCCTACACGAGAGATGACTACCATTAGACATAAATAGGTGCGTATATGTGAAATTGTTCTATACATACTTAAATTATTTATCAGTTCTTTTTCTGGATGCAGATAGCATCTTTCTTCATATGGCTTTTATAATTAATTTGGGTATTTATAATAAAAAATAACTTATTCACTCAAAATCTCTTAGTGGTTCCTCTTTTTTTAAGCCTCATGTGTTACTCCTGCTTCTATCATATTTTGAAAAAAATCTGTAATATGGGGTAATTTAATTATTTATTCTCTTCTGGGTAGCTGTATTTACTTTTGTTTTGTTGGGTTTTTTTGGTGTGTTTGCATGTTTAATATTCTGATCCTTTTTTTATTACAAAGACTGTCACAAACCCATCTCTTTTATTGAAAGCCCTTTTTTTCACTGGCGATTAGACTCAAGTTGCAGGGTATATCATTATGGGCTGCATTTTCAGTTTCTTTAATTTCAGAATATACAATTACATTCTCTTGCATTTTCTAGTGAGTGCAGAAGTCTTGTGTTATTAGAGTTTCCATTCCTTTTTATTTGAAGGTCTTCCAACCTGATGAATTACGTAAGTTGTCACTGGAATTGTTAAATTGAATCACCATGAGTTTTGGATTTTAAAATGTAAGGGTGTTGTTTCATTTTTCTTGGAGACAATCTGTCCATTCTTTTCGCTGGTCCTTTGTTTTCTGTATTATAAAGTTCTACACAGTTTCTTTTTCCATTTTTCTCTCAAATCATGAAGATTAAGCCTTATTTTTTCTTTTTTAAATTTGTCATTTTTTTTCCGGAAGGCCTGTGATAAGACTTGTTTCTACACATACATCTTCAATATCTATATCTTTTGCTCTATAGCTATAATGTGTTCTTTTAGCATTATTTTCTTTTGCTTCTCTTCTAGGCTATCTTTCACTTTAGTATATTTGTGTTCTGGAACTTTTTTCTCATTTTCTCTCTTTGTCTCTCCAGCATCCCCCCCCCCCCCTTGAGAGACTCACCATTGTGGATTCAAGTTTTTCTATTTTGCTGTATGGTCCATCATTTCTGACATTTGTCCCTTTTAATTTCTCTTATAGTTGTTATCTTTTTTTTGGAGGGGGTAGGTAGGGCAATTGGGGTTAAGTGACTTGCCCAAGGTCACACAGCTAGTTTTGTGTTAAATGTCTGAGGCCAGATTTGAACTCAGGTCCTCCTGACGGCAGGGCTAGTGCTCTATTCACTGTGCCACCTAGCTGCCCCTCATCTCCTTTTTTGAACTATTCTAAGACAGCCAATTATGGTTTCATATTTTCTAGGAATTCTACAGAGTTCTTTGTTCAATCAGACACTGATTTAATTTCATTCATCCTATAATATATGTTTACAACTATTTATAATACTTTTGATGCATTAGTACTCATTCTTTATTCAAAATTTTAATGCTTTCTTTTGATTTATTTGCTTTTACTCCAGGTTTATAATAACATTTTCTTCCCCTTGAAAAGTTTTGGAGGTTTAAACCTCTTCCCCTTATGTTCCTCTTTCATTCAATATTTGATGTTGGTTATACCCCTAAGCCTGAATGACAACACCGCCTCAGTCTTCTTTATACTGGCCTTGGTCTCTGTCTCAGCTAGATTTTAGTGGAAAGGTGTCATCCTGCTTGTATTGTTACCTTTCTTTTAAGCTTGATGAAGCCCAGCACACTGACCCTACCCCAGTCATGTCCCTTGGGCTGTGCTAAATCACCACCTACCAATTTTTGCAGGGTTAGCTGAGGTAGGCGTGGATGTCCACCTTTGGGATTCCTTAACCTAGGATTTGCCACAGGTAGAAGGAAGTCTGATTTCTCCAGCCTCCCTTCACATGTAGTAGTCAATGCCTGCTATTTGTTGCATTAGGCTGGGGACAGACAGGGGATAACATGTGTCAGTAGAATCTCTGCAGCAAGAGAGGAATCTTTGAGTTGGTCCCAAGCGCAAGTCAATGGTTCAATTAGTAGGTTCTGCCACAGGAAGGATGATGGGGAAGGGTGTTTGAGTGAGCTCCTTTATTATTAGAGATTTTTTAATACTTATTCATAAAGGTATTACCTTGCTGGGTTTTTACTTTTTTGCCCTTTAGATTTAAGCATAAACTTGAAAATTAGAGAGACACTGGAGAAAATATTTAGTTCACAAGCTTGTTGCTCAATTCATCATTTTTACTGAATATTTCTTAAAGGACCCAGCAAATTGGAGGCTCCTATTATTCCCTTTCTTCCTCTGCTGTACCAATGTATATAATCTAATAATCCATGTTTTTTTGGTTCTTCATATTTTTGATGATGATGAGTAGGATAAATAAATTGTGGTATGGACTTCAAAACAAAGGTGAACCTGAGTTCAAATCTAGCCTCAGAAACTTAACACTTACTAGCCATGTGACCATGGGCAAGTCACTTAACCCCAATTGCCCTGTACTCCCCCCTCCAAATAGCAAAAAATAAAAAATAAAAATTACAAAACAAAGGTGAAATAGAAAGGCTATCCAAAGAAAGATCTATAAGTGGCAACAGGGAAAACAGATAGGAAAACTCCAAAAGAAGTTTTAGAGAAGTAGTGTCATGAGAAAGTGTATTGATATTATAAGAAATTCTGGTATTTGGTATACTGGGACATCAAGTTTTGCTCATGTGCTGACAAGTACAGCATCTTTCATAACTGTTTGATAAACTGACTTTATGTCTAGAGTTCAGAGGAGCCAGAGTAAATCCCAGCAAGGAGACCAGAACTTATTCTGCAAAGCAAATTACTGTAGCTCAGACCTCTGATGGAGTATGTAATAAAGCAAAGATCTTCAAATTTCTTTATGTGGTGGTTACAAAAAGTAACCCAGTAGCCAAAGCAGGGCTTTTTTTTACTTATTTACAAAAATAAGTAAATGAGAGATTAAGAGACTTTAGCAATATTGATGCTAATTGGTATCACAAGCAAGACCAATTTTTAGGTTCACTACATCATAGATCCTTTCTTATCCTGATGTTCTAATTAAAACCCTGTATTCTGAAGTACTCATTGACTTCTGCACATTTCTACTTATTATGAAAAATTCTCTTACTTTATCTACCTGATTGTGCTTTTTATTAATCCTCTCTCACAGAACTGACATGGTAGAAAAATATCAATGCAAATGCTAGGCTAAAGATAGGTATTAGAAGGAGTCAGAAATGCCTCTTGGTTAAGATGAAAAAGCACAAGTCATTGTATTAGAGAATTTCATATTGAATTAAATCACTATTTTATTTTATTGTTTTCTCTCTGCTATTCACTGCTCTATATAGCTGCCTCAGGAAGCACAGTGGATAGAACACTGGGCCTAGTGTCAGAAAGATCTGAGTTCAAATCCGTCCCCTGACACTTCCTAGCTATGTTATCCTGGGCAAGTCACTTAAATTCTGCTTCAGTTTTCTCAACTGCAAAAATAATAGCACTTACTACCTACCAGAGTTGTTGCGAGGAACAAATGGGGTGATATCTGTAAAGTGTTCAGTACAGTACCTGGCACATAGTAGGTGCTTAGTAAGTATGTGTTCCCATTCTCTTATTAGAGGCAGAAAGATTGCACAGTGGATAGAGCACGAGTCCTGGGCTTGGATACTTACTCGTTTTGTGATTCTAAGCAAATTACTTAACATATGTCTAGCTTCCTTAGTTGAAAAATGGGGATAATAATAGCAATTGCCTTTCAGGGCAGTTGTGAGGATAAAATGACATATTCGTAAAGAAACTTTGCAGACCTTAAAGCATTATGTTAATGCTAGCTGTTTTAAATACAGTATGCAATTCATTTTAGGCTCATAATAGTCATTAATAAAAGAATCCTTAATTTTCACTGGATATATCTCACAGTATGTTTTTCAGACACAACATGACATATATACATGAGATAAGTAAATTATCATAACATTACGAAATAATTCATTAAAATATTACTAACAAGCTGAAAGCATATTGTTTATCCATAAAAGATTTAATCCAGTCTCTAGAATCCCATAATAATTTTGTTTTATCTAATTTGAATTGGTAATATAGTACTTACAACCATATTACTGGATTAAGGAATATTCTGATATTTCAAATCAGAATCACTGAGGACCTTTTTTAGATTAATTTATTGCAAATTATTTTGTCTAAAAATATTACAATGTATGTGTATATATACATGTATGTACATATATACTTATACACATATAAGTGTGTGTATGTTAGGTCAGAGGTGCCAAATCCATGCTAGAAGAGGCCCAAAACAGTTCCAAGTACAGCCTGGCCCGTGTGTGTGTGTGCGTGCATGTGTGGTTTTCTGAGTCAACATGTGGCCTGCTTGGGATCCTTAAATACTGTTTAGTGGCCCCCATCTCAATTTGAATTTGACACTACTGCTGTAGACAGTTTTCATGTCTTTCATAAACCTACATCTGTTCCTCCCTCTCCCTGCACATTCTGATCTCTCTGAAGAACTTTGGAACAGATTGCATGTCATGGGAGACACTGTCAGAGGACCACCCAGAATGGCATGCCCCAATTAAAGAAGGCACTGTGCTCTATGAGTGAAGCAGAACTGCAGTAGTTCAAAAGAATCTTGAGGTACAAAAATTTAGATTAATCTCCACTCCAAATGTTTATGTGAACTATCTGCATCCAACCTGTTGGTAGAACCTGCCAATCTTGTACTAGACTGATCAGTCACAACTGGACACATTGTACCTTGACTCAAACACAGTGATGTCATTTTGGTCCTCTTTGAGAATAAAGGACAAGAACCAACCAACCAAAATCTAGTGATATTCCCACTAAGGAATAAACTCATTTCAAAGAGGTATTAAAACTTAATAATAATTTCTTTCTTTCTTTCTTTCTTTCTTGGAAGAAACTTCTCCCCCTTATCTATTACCTTAGCATCTTCCAAACACACTGAAAAGTTAAATAACATGTTCAGGGTCACATATGTAGTATATTATCAGAAGCAGAACTTAGAGACTCTAAGGTGTGCCTTCTATTCACTGTAACATACTGTTTCCTACTCTCCTACTAAAAACTGTTGACTGAAAAATCCAAAAGGAACAATGTTAAGGGACAGTTTTGTACCAAGGAACATCAGATACAAATAAGCATACTTCAAACAAACAAAATTACAGAAACACTTTATTCTCAAGAGGAAAACTACAGTAGGATTGCTTTATCACCCAGCAGAGGTATTAGAGAAGGGACTCACCGGAGAAGACAGAACACTAGCTTGATTCCTAATAACCTTTGCCAGATCTCCTTCTATAGAAATTCCTAGCTAGTATCTGCCTCCTACCCTGATTCCCAACTCTAAGGTCACAAAATAAGAACTAGGTAAGGAAACGGAAAATGATAACTACAGACCTAAATGAACAAAGACAACAACAATGAGCAATTTGCCAATTTCCTTCTGAAAAGGGAACTTCTTATTCTGGCACTAGAGGAGTTAAGGAGCACTCTAGTCAGGCTCCATTCATCTCTTCAAATTGGAATGTTTCCTCTAAGTATTCAAGTAGATTCCTCACTCTTAGAAATTACTTCTAGAACACCCAGGGCTGGCAGTACTAAATCAGAGCTAAGGAATCCAGGAAGGGTAGGATTTGTTTTGCGTTCTGTTTTTCTGTTTGATTTAGTTTTATCTCTTCCTTAAATGATAGCTGATAATTCTTCAAAGATCATATAATTTATTTTCCCTAATTTCAGACTGTCAAAACAAGAAGAAATTAGCTTTTTTTCCTTTTAGCATTTGCCTTTCCTTTTTTTTTTAATTTAAAGATCTGAAAAGGAATAACAGCTATACCTTACCAATTGAAACAATGAGGCCATTGTCCTAGGTATAAAATACAATTCTCCAGTCTAGTTAATTGTAAAATGAATCTCTTCATTTAATGGAGTACATACAATTAGCACAGCTAAATAAATAATAAATGGATCCTGGCCTCAAGGAGCTCAGAATCTTAAGAAATACATACACATATAAAGTTAGGTAATATAAGAAATAAAAGCTTATTTCAAGGACCAAAATGAGTTGATCAGACAAAAAGCATAATAAAGAGTTAAACAGAGAGACATGATTTCAAGCTGGAATGGCCTAAGAAGTTTTAAATATAAGGTTCAGAAGTATGCCTAGAAGGAAGAGTGGCAGGATTAGCAATTGAAAAGTAGGTACTTGCTAACTTGGCCTGGGCTTCTAGTAGCCTGCCTAGAAGAGTAAGACCTGGAACAAACCATTCTTGGATTGACTTCTGCAACAAAGAATCAAAATAAATAAATAAATAGCAGAAAATTGCCTCTGTGAGCAAATTGCCTTGACGCTGGTATGTTTTTGCCCATTGTTAACATATCCCCTCTACTTCTATAGAAGTCTCTGATTCCAGCCATGAAATTCTGATGATCCTCTGCCTATTCTATGGTAATATCCTTCTGTATCCTGCAGAAGATTCTGGCTCCCTCTCCCAGAAGCAAACTAATGCATCACTTTCTCAAGATACTAGGATATGCTTAGGATTTGGAGTGTCATCTCTATATCCACAGTTGAGCTCCAAAAATCTGTGTCCCCCCATTGTTAGGGGACTGTAACTAGTATTCCAATTCCATTTAACTACTGAACATCAGTTAGTTTTTACCAAAGGGCAATCTGCCTCAAAGACACAGGAAAATACAAACATACAAATATTTATCTTAATACCTTTAGTGCATCCTCTCCCCTATATTAAGTCTCTGAGAGAGTAGCATCAAAATTTAGCTTAATTCCTACCATAGCTTTGATCCCACTGAATTCACATTCAATGCTTGAAGCTTCTGGGTAAATTTTGTCTCAATCACATCTGGGCTGAAGGCTACTCTTTCTCCTCTTGATACTGACCCTGAACACACTATGCGACTAGTGGAAGTAGTCTAAACTTAATTCCCAGATTCCTTTGGCTTCCTCTCCCAACCTTTCAAAACCTCTAAGATCAACGCAGTTTCTATCTAGACATGAGCATTCTGCACATGGCCGAGGCCTTTATTAAACTTCTGAGCCCTACTTTCCAACCCTAACAGAACTTTCTGAGTCCATATTAACTTCACACTTTGCTTACCTATTGTTTTAGAAGCCTCAGCTCTTCCTGAGCTGGCCTGCCTTCCTTTATAACCCTCAACTAATTTTAGAATCAAGAAGGGACCACAGGATCATATATTCTGAGTTGGAAGAGATTTTACAGTAATGGATTCCTGCAGACCACATATTGACTTAGAAAACCACAAATTATGTTGTATTGTATTTTTATTTATTTTGTTAAACATTCCTCAATTGCATTTAATGTGATTCAGGCCACTCAAGAGTTTTCCTACACAAGAGCCCCTTACCGGAGGAGATAAGTAGCTTAGCCACATTAGTAGTAAGTAGTAGATCCAGGATCAAACTCTCATTTTGTGCCTTAAAATCCAGTGCATCACAAGTGTCTCTTTGAAACCATCTAGTTCAATGCATATATGAATAAGAATGTATTCTAAAAAACTATAAAGCAGTGGTCTAGTAATTACTTAAAAATCTTTGAGTAAAAGGAATTCAGTAACTACTTTGAGGGAACACAAGTCTACTTTCACAAGATTTTCTTTAATTGATAGGAAGTTTTGACATGATGTACATGAGCAGTTAGATCTTTCCCTAATGTGTACCCTTAGCTCCTACTTTGTAGGTCTTCAACACTTAAAATCCTCCACCCCACCTCCAACTTCACTGTCCTCCCTATTTAACCACCTCATTCCTTTCCCAATGGCAGTTTCAATTAGTCTTCAGCTAGTGCTTCTTATTTATTGTATACTATGACAGGGTAGAAATAAGAGGGTCAGTTATGTGCAGTTGTGAAACTAGTTGATTTTGACGTTCAAGTTAGAAAAAAAGTTGGAGATGTAGTTGGAAAGGTAGGTAGAACCCAGGTTGTGTGGGTGTTTGCCTAAGGAACTTTATCTTGTAGTTGAAATATCATACCAGTGGATGGTCTCTGGCAGCCGATAAGACTTCCAAGTATAGCTGGAACCATATTAAAATGAAATTGAAAAATTTTTAACAAAATAAATAAAATTACAAAACAATACAGAGGATATTCACTTGTCAGTTCTTATAGGTGACTAGCAAGGATGCCTCTCTATTTGAGTTTGCTACCACTCTCTGTAGTTCATAGGGTGCTAGTAAAGGGTTTCAAGTATGGGATTGGCAAGACAAAGGTAATACTGAATAGGTTTAAATGTGGGAGACTTGATGCCAGGAGACAAGTCAGGAGCTAGTGTAATTACGCAATGATGAGGTGATGAGTTACTTAAAATAAGGAAAAGAACACTCTGCAAAAGACATGAAAAGACTAGGTAGGTCTTGGTGATCAATTTTAATATAGAGGACTAAGAATAAGGAGTAAACACAGACTCTTAGGTTTCATAAATGAAAAACTCGGAGAATGGTGATACCACCAATGAAAGTAGGGATATGAGAATTTTAAGTATATCTTGAAGTAAAGATAATGATTTTCTGTTTTAAATCTACTAACATTAATATAATGGCTAGCCATCCAAGAAGAAATGTTCACTGGGCAAAAGGAGATATATGACTGGATGTTAGGAGAGAAAAAAAAAAACACTTAGTATTCAATTTAATCCAAGAAATATCTTTCAAGTGCTGTCTACATGCACTATGCCAACTGCTAGGTTTACAAAGACAAAATCACCATATGGTGTAAACACACAAACAAACATACTTTAAGCGCAAAAGTTGTTCAACCTTGAGTAGATTTCTGTGCTTAGATTTCTTCTACAGAGAGACTTATACCAGATTAATATCATAAACAATTAGAGTTCCAAAATTCTAGGATTCTAAGAAGAATATTTCCAGGGTTACACATTAATCAATAAAATAGTGAAAAATTCTTCATTGAGAATTTAAATTTAGAATGTTAAAAAAAAACCTTTGAAAACTGCTAAAGAAAATAACAAGAAAACAATCCATGTTATTTGCATTATATAATTTATGTTCCAATATCAGTTTCTACATTATGCAATTTGGTATTTAGCAATTTTATTCAAAAGACAATGCCTGAAATTCTCTAATATATTAAGATTATGCAAATGAAAAACTGATACATATGATTTATTAAGCATTTTTTCTTTCATTCACATAAGAAAGGATTTGTATCATTTCCAACAAACAAACCTACAATACCTAATAAAGCTAAGTAGTTTATTAAGGCTAGAAATTCCCCATATGTAAATTATCTTGCAAATTTTACAAGTAGTTAATTAACTTAATTAAATTAATAAAGCTTGATTTTTACATTATTAAATTTGCTAACCATTAGTACTTTTGTGAATTATTACATATTATTTAAAAACAAAAATATTGAAACAGTTATATTTTCAGGTGGTCTTTTGAAAATAGTGAAGTTTACATAACATTTGTAAAATGTTTATAAATAATGTTTACAAAATAAATGTTCTCTTTATTTGAATAAAAATCATTGAAGGATTTTCAGTGAATTCACTTAACTCTGGCTAAATATTTTTATTTGGATATCTTATTGTTAATTCAAACTCATTAGCAAATCTGAGAAAGCAGGCCACCCTCCAGCTCCTACGTCCTTGACAGTGGTGCTACTACTCTTCCAGTCACTTGAGACTGAAAGTTCAGGGTTATCTTTAACCTTGTAAAAGAGGTCAAACTTGACAGGGTCAAGAGAAAGTCAAGGATGACTTTAAGGTTTGAAGTTGAGTTAAAGACAACTTAAGAAAGAAGACCAGAGAGGTTACATGAATAGGGAAGTCACACAGAGATAGAATGAACCTCAGAGGCCATTTTTCTCTAATGTCTATCTAAAGAGAAACCAGTCCTACAACATACATGGCAAGTGATTATCTAACCTCTGCTTGAAGACCGAGAGAGAGAGAGAGAGAGAGAGAGAGAGAGAGAGAGAGAGAGAGAGACAGAGAGAGAGAGAGAGAGAGAGAGAGAGAGAGAGAGAGACAGAGACAGAGATTCCATATATTTATTAAGACTTGTTTCTTTATAATAAATCTAAATCTATCTCCCTAATCTTTCTACCCATTGTGTGTCATTCTACCTTCTGTGGCTTAAGTGTTGAGGTGGAAGGGGGAAATTTTAGGCAAATGAGTTACTAATATTCTAGTTTATTTTTGTATTTTTTTGGTGTTTAGCATATAGTAGGTGCTTAATAGATGCTTTTTGATTAAACAACTGCTAAAAGACTGCTTCTTCTTCAGCAAAACGGGTATAAGTATATCTACTTCAAAAGAATGAGGTGAATATCAAATGAGAATGGATGTACATAAGGTGTTTTGCCTAACTTAAAATTGCTACAAATGTTAACTATCCAATAAAACTTCTGTAAGAACCACAGGCTAGGGGATGGCTAGGTGACGCAGTGAATAGAGCACCAGCCCGGGAGTCGGGAGGACCTGAGTTCAAATCCGACCTCAGACCCTTGACAGACTTGCTAGCCATGTGACTTTGTGCAAGTCACTTAACCCTAATTGCCCTCCAAAAAAAAAAGAAAAAAAAAGATCTACAAGCTGTACAAAGGTTTTCTTTCTTTTTTTTAATCATTTTCATGGTCTATTCCCAGAATAACAAGCAACCATGCATTTAAACAGTATTGACCAATAGTGGGTGAAATGGAGAGATTCTATTTCTTTATCTTCAAAAAACCAGTACCCTGAAACCAAAATAGTTAAAACTAGTTTAATCCATCTTCCAAAATTACAGCCCTGGGTTTAAAGCAATGAAAACTGAGCTTCAGGTCCACCTCTGATACTTCATAGCTATGTCAACAAGAACAAATAGTTGAACAGACAATATTACTGGTTCTGCCTACACCGATCAGGTATAATTAAAAGAGAGCACTGGCCTTGAAGCCAAGAGACCTGGGTCCAGGTCCTGTCACTGACACTTATCATATGATCCTGGACAAGTTTTGTTTAGATAACTGACTACAGGCTGTATAACTCTGGGAAGGTCCCTCAAACCCCTCAATACTCCAACCAAATCTTTTACAATTATAAATTTTAGGTTGGTGCAAATTTGTATTGGTAAAGGGAATATCCACATCTGAAATTCCTGAAATCACAGTGGAAATTTCCATATCTATAACTCCCTCCCTCCCACTGTTGTTAAGATGCCAATTTGTAAACTATAAAATGTCATGTAAATAAGAGATTATTAAATTATGAAGAGGAGGCATTTAGGAGAAAGTTATGTTTCATTTTATATATTTCAAGTCACAGGAGATGCCAGGGCAAACTGAAAGAAATGTCCAGTAAATGGTTGGAACCATAGAATTGGCTTGAGCACATAGTAGGTTTTGAAAAAATACTTGATGATTGATTCCCTACCATAGCTATAAACCTTTAAGGCAAGAGGCAGCGAATTCCTTTGTAACATATGCTAAATAAACCATCAAGTTAACTTTATAAATGTTAGCATTATTCCCATTATCCTCTTGATCCATTGAGCTTGGAATGTCTGCTCCAGAGATCAGGAGTCTCTCAAAAGTCATTTCATATTGCAAATGAGTTTTCAAAACTTGAAATTATTCTCAAATAGATTGTATGGAACATATAAATTTCCTTCAAAATTAAACTCTGAATTTTGACATTGAACTCTTTATTTTTCATGACAAAGTTTAGAAGGTAGGTAGAAATAAATTAAACTATTTTCCAGTTTACTTCTTTTTTATTTTATATTTTTCCTCTTAATGCCCACAATTTTATTAGAGTTGAACTAGTCTACCAACTATTCTCCACATACCATATTTAATCTTCTGCCTCCATAGCTCTGCACAAGTAGTCTCTGAAGTCTGGAATAATTCTTTTCTTACTTTCACTCTTAGAATCCAAAGTTTCCTCCAAGGCACACCTTCCACATGCACTCTTTCCTGTTTGCTCAGACTGTTAGCATTCTTTCTTGAAATTATTGTATTGTTTCCCTGCAACACCCTTACAGGATGTAAATTCTTTGAAGGCAATGACTATTTTGTTTATATCTTTGCATTGACAAAGCCTTAGAAGATAAATTAATAAATTAACTTAACAAGAAGCTACTAAATAGATGCCAATCAGATTTTTTTTTCTTTCTGTTCCAACAAAATTTCCATCCGGCAAAATGTGTTTGTGTGAATGTAGAGGCTTTCTCTAGTTAAAGTACTAACTGATACTTACATAGTCTTTTATACTCATTATCTCATAAGCCTTGCAGAGCACCTTTGACATAAGTATACATAACTATCTCCATTTTGCAGGTGAGGAAACTGAGTGTCAAAGAGGTTAAGGGGCTCATTTCCAGTCACTAGGCTAGTAATTGTCAAAGGTGAAGTTTAATGTAGTTCTTTCTGACTACAGGTCCAGCACATACTTTCTACTTTTCCATACTGCTTATTAAAATGAAATATTCATTCCAAAACTCATTTTTCATAAAGTTAAAGCATCTATATTTTCACCATAGCCAGGATTATGACCATTGGAAATATGAAGGAATTTATATTTTTTAATGAAATTTTGAAAGATTACTTCCTAAAATTTTAATAATTAGTCATTGGTTTCATGATGTCACCACAATCTTTAACCTTGTAATTTTCCCTTTATGCCTATAAATCATTCCCTAAAAACATGAGTAATAATGTACTAAAACTAAAAAAAAAATGCAGAATGAATGAGTTGCATTGTTAAAGTATTCCTCCACTGAAGACAAAACCTGAAATTCACCAATATAAATGCTAATCTGTGGAAAATTAACACTCATAGTACTTTTAGGAGATTAGGGGACCTCCTTTAGGAGATATTTATAACAAACAATAATTACACTTCTGTAAATTTTTAAAATTTTATTTTTAATTTATAGAATAAAACAAACATTTCTATGACATAGCATAATAAAAAAACAGATAGTTGCACATGAAACTGCAAATCTATTATGTACATTTTGCTATTCCTTATAAATATATAATAAAGTTATTATGTAAATTTCCCTTTTTCCTTCTCTTTTCCACCCATGCCCTAGAAATGGACCATTAGATACAAATAGGTTCTGTGTATGTATATCTGCACATTTGTATAAATATATATATAAACTTGTTCTAAACATACTTCTATTTATCAGTTCTTTCTCTGGATACAGATAGACTTTTTCTTCATATGTCTTTTATGGTTAATTTGGGTATTTATAATAGTAAAAATTACTTATTCACTCAAAGTTTTTCTTAAAAAAAAGTATTGCGCTGACTCATTTATGACATCTTTCCTGTCATGATATAGTCTCAGATGAGCTAGCTACATAACCTCTTGGTTACCTACTTTGTAAAATGATTTATTCTTGACCTATTTTATAGTATATTAATTTTTTTTCTAAAATGATCCACATAAATCTTTTCCAAGTCAACTCAATTGTTTTCCTTACATACCACCCTACCATCTATTCAATGGCAAGGAAAAAAAAAACAAGAAACCTTTATACCTCACATGTTTTAGTCCCTTATCAGTATGTGAATCAAATTCACTATTTCCCGTAGTTCCTACAAATAAATCTTGAACATAGTAAGTGCTCATTAAACATTTAATAATCGATCCTTGAGAACTATTTTCAAGTTACTTAAATGTAAAAGTGAATTACTATTTATATTTAAATACTGTCTACTAATTTTGATTAATTATAGTAGAACATGTATACATACAGATGTTCTTATAAAAACAAAAGTTATACCCATAAATATGCATACATACAACATGCATAAATACATGCATACTGAGTAGTGGCTATGTACAACATAATCCTCTTAAAGTAACCCCTTTTTTGTTATATTGGATAAAAAAATCTAAAAGGATATTTAGGATTAATCATAATTCAGTTTAACATACATCATTCACATAGATTATCTCCTACTCTATTATGGTTCTAGGGATAAAATATTCTACAGGGTCAATATGATATGCACAGTATAATAAAAAGTAGAAATGAAGAAGAACAAAGATGGACGGGTGAGTGAAAGCTAATATATACAAATAAACTCTGAAAGTGAGACATGATGGCTATTTTGGTGTATCTAGGTAGAGTAATGGAAAGATTGTCAAATGAGTCAGGAAAACCAAAATGAAAATCCTGTCTCAAACACTACCTCTAGAACCCTAAACAAGTCACAAACTCTTTTAGCCTAAATTTCTTCATGTGTAAAGCAAGGATAATTTCAATTGTGTTTCATTGCAGAATTGTTGTGAAGCTAAAATGAGATTAAAATACTCTTCACACCTAAAAGTGTTATATATTAGCTATATGTATTATTATTAAAGAAAAACACTAGATTAGAAGTCACAAACCTGAGTTTACAACCCAAAGTCCAAATGCTATAAAGACAGACCATGCTAACATCTCCTGCTTCCTGTCATTTTCCTTTCAACAAGAAGATAATGACCTAATAGCTACAGCTAGCTTAGATTCAAGGTGAAAATTATTGAGACATGGTAAAATGTGTGCTTATTTCCAGTGTGTGTGTATATGCAGATATATATGTATATCATATATATATGCAAATATATACATATATTTTCAATGGTCATAACTCAGGAAAACAGATATGACCTTGAAAGGAACATAAAACGTGAGAATATATATTATTCCTTTTTTATCAGTTCAACTGAAAGGCTCCATCAATTTCATTACAGCACAGGAAGAATACTAGTATCTCTACCCTTTTAGTTCATATATCACCATCCTCTATTGAGATATGCCATCTTTTTCATTATTATAATTATTTGTACATAGAATCATAAGATCAAAGATTTGAGTTAGAAGAGACCTATAGGTCATCTACTTCAAGATCCTTATCTTTAAAGATAAGGAAACTGAGGTCAGAGAAGCCAAGGGACTTCCTGAATATCACCTAAATTGTAAGAGGTAGAGACTACCTTCAAATACAGGTATTCTTCCTCTAAAACCAGGGTTCTTTCTATTATGACAGTGCTCTCATTCTTCTATCTACATTGGAGAATTAGTTTTAAGATTTAATTTCTTTAATTATTTCTATAACTATTTTCTTTATGAATATCATGTATGTATTAAACTGTACTATAATTTTCATTCAAGATTAATGCATTTTAAAAATGTATTTTATAATGGCAGTAGAATCTCTCCCTGGAATTAATTAAGGGATAATCTTTATCACTTTATATTCTGCAAAGCAATAAAAAGTCCCTTAGATTACTTACAGTTATTATTACTGTCAAAGCAAAACTAAGGTGTTTAATGAATCTTAAAGCCCATTTACTGCAAAACAATAGATTACTAAGATACACTAAACCATAACATAGTAAACAAATATAAGATAACAGTATTTATTTCCCCTATATCTAGTGATTAATATAATTCTCCACATTTTCAGCTGTATAGATCTTTAAGACATAAGATGATAAAAACAAGTAGAATTACAAAATCTTAGAGCTGGAAAGAACCTCAGGGGTCATCTAGTTTATTAACAAAATTCTAAGCAGGAATACCTTCTACAATATCTCTGAAATGTTGCCTGTGTTGATGAATTCTAATGAGAAGGGTACGAATTAACCTCTTGAAGCAGACCATTACACTTTTGTTGTTGTTTACTTGTTTTCAGTTGTGTCGAACTCCTCCTGACCCTTCTGGGGTTTTCTTGGCAGAGATACTGACCTGGTTTGTCATTTCCTTCTCTAGCTCATTTTACAGATGAAGAAACTAAGGAAAACAGGGTTAAGTGATTTGTCCAGGGTAAGAAGCTAGGAAATGTCTGAGCTTGGATTTGAACTCACGTCTTCCTGACTCCAAACCTGGCATTCTATCCACTGTATCATCTAGCTGCCCCCCCCCCATTACATTTTTTTATTGCTGTATTTATAAAGAAGTTTTTCAAATATTTACCAAAAATCTGCCCCCCTGTAGCTTCCACCTTTAATTTAATTGCTTTATTCCTTCTTCCATATGAAGGGATTTCAAATATCTAAAGATAATTATCATACCCTCTCTAAGTTTTTCCTGCTCTAGGTTAAACATCTCAAGTTCTTTCAATTGATCCTTCTAAGGCTCCATTTATGGTCAACCCTCCTTGGACATGCTCTTATTTAGCAATGTAGCACCTTAAATATGGCACCTAGAATGTCACATAATACTATATATATGGTCTGACCAAGAAGATTTTAGTTGAACTATGAACTTCATTCTGGATACTAAACTTTTGCTAAAGTAGCTAGAAAAATCCCAGTATCTTTTTCCTGCTATATTACATTTCTATTTCATATTGTGTTTTGCAGTCACTTAAAATTCCCCAGGCTTTTTTCCAGTGAATAGGGCTCCAGTTTCATCCCTCATGCATACATTTTAGTGCTTTTTGGAACCCAAGTGAAAAATTATTTCTATGAATTTTAGATTTATTAGATTTGGTCCATGAACCTAGCCTGTTGAGATCTTTTAAATCCTGACTTTGATATCTAATGGATTGGCTATTCATCCTGGCTTTGTGCCATATGCACATTTAATAAGAATGTCATCTCTGCCTTTATCCAAGTCACTTACAAAAATTTGGAACAGAAAAGAATCAACAATATAACCTATAGCATCTAGCCATGGCACTGATTGATTAAACACCTTTTTTGGGTTAAGCCATTCAACTAGGTCTCTACTTAACTGTACCATCAGCCCATATCTTTCAACTTGTAGAAAATGATATATAGAAAGACTTTTTCAAATGCTTTATTGAAATATAAGTATATTATCCATGACATTTCTAGTACATTCTAGTAATGCTTTAAAAAGAAGGCAGGATTTTCTCTAACTTGATTTCTTGATGAAGTCATATTTTTTGCCCCCATTTTTCATTTTAATTACTCACAGACTATTTTAATGATTTCTAGAATGTTCCCACAAATTAAAGCCAGGCTTGGTAAAAAATCTGGAAAACACAACAGCTTTCTGAAAATGAGGACACTTTTTTCTGTTTCCAAACATAAAACATCTTTCCTCTTCTCAGTTTTTAAAAAAACAACCACAGCTCAGTAATCACATCACGAAAGTCATTTCTGAATCCTGAGATATAGTTTGTCTGGGCCTGGAGACCTGAACTCATTAAGCACAGGTTAGTATTCTTGGGTCTCAGCCCATCAAGTCTAGATGATACTTAGAAGACTATAGTTATCTCTTAATGTCAAAATTCCTTGTTCACTTTTTTATTACCCTTTCTGTTACCCTTATTCCAGGCATTTATGTGTTAGTGTCAGAGGCCCTGAGTATCATTACTGAACCTTTTCCCAGCCATTACCTCCTGTGAATTACAGGACACCTTCCCTATTACACTTCTACTTTTGTTTCTGCAATACTCTTTGATATTTTTCTTAGGGGAGGGATAGTTTTCTCACTGCCCTTTCATTTTAAATTCAAAATTGTCTTGACTAGATTCAGTAGCTTCCAGGAAAACATATCTTACTTCATTCCTAAAAGCCTTGATCTCAAGCTGTTACCCTGAAATCTAAATTCAATAAACCAGAATGAACTTCTTAACCAATAAATAAAATTCCAGACCTATATTTCCCTTCTAAAATTCCTACCTTTAATTGGAAGCAGTAATGAAAACACAACTGTGCCCCCAATTTCTTAAATTTCTGCCCAGGAAGTTAGAATCTTTAGAGATGCTATCTACATTCCTCTTTGCAAGCTCTTTAATGCCCTCGTGAACCACAACAAAAGGATAGTTGTGATCTTCTTTAACAAATATTGGACTCTTTCTATTACTTTGTGGATTTATGCCTCATAAAGGCAGAATACTTTTCTCCTCATTCATCCTGGATCTACACTTCCTTATGTTTCATCAGGAAGCCATAAGCCATCAGTACTCCTCTCTGCTCCTATAAGAAGAATTAGATATACTCTTTTCTGGTGCTGCTTATGTTATTATCATTAGTCCATGGTGTACGTAAATCTGCTCCTGTCCAATGATGCAGTAAGCCTTTCATTCTTCTACTCTTCAAAATCAGTCTACCTGTTTGAATTTCCCTTCATCTTCAATTTTTTTTCTGGCTTTTAAGGGAATATTTCCTTCTCACTCAGAGAAGCAGAAGAATAAAAAGGTATTTTTTATAAGCATTTCATTTTTTTCCTTTAGTAGGAACACCTACATCCGTGCATATATAGTTCTCATTTGGTTCTGGAAGAAACACAAATATTGTACAGATTGCTCTAGCCATTTCAATATCCCCTCGACTTCCTTACCTGCTGAAACAGATATCGTCTGTGTCTATGGCTAATTCTCTGGATTGTTTTTTTTTTTTTTCAGCAAGCTTCCTTTTTTTTTTTTTACTCTTTTACCACTGTGCTTTTTTTTTTTTTTTTTTTTTTTTCCCCCAGACTTTATTACCTCCCAACCCAACCCCACCCCACTCCACTCCTATTCCCCATTTTCTGTCACTTCCATCCCAGGTACATCTCATCTGCAATTAACAGATTATTGCCAAAAACTTAATGCAAAGAGCAGCTGTAAAAAAGGTGTATGTAGTATGGGGGCGGCCAGGTAGCACAGCGAGTAAGAGCACCGGCTCCAGTGTTGAGAAGACCTGGAGATGGAATCCCGGGCTCAGACACTTAGCACCCACCCAGAAACACCTGGCCGTGTAACCTTGAGCAAGTTACTTAACCCCGACTGCTTTAAAAAAAAAAAAAAAAGGTGTAGTATGAGGGAAGGTCTTCTGAAGAAATCCATCTGTTTTATCTTCTCATTACTGGTCAGATAATTAGTTGCTTTATTTTTGAGCCTTGCCTCTTTTCTATGCTATCATCTTTGAAACTGTAAATAAATTATGGATATAAAAAGTCAGTATGTATAACAATATTTCCTACGACTAAATGTAAGAGAAAAAACTGTCGTGTGATGAAAAAGAATGTTAAAACATACATGGAGGCATCAGTAAAGGACGTGAAACATTTACAAATTATATTTAATTTTGATAAGATGTAGTTTATGTGAAAATCATACTACTTATGCACCAGACTGTTAAATCTTATTTTTAAATTGTATTAGATCACTCTTGTGCTTGCCTAAGGTCCAGTGGATCTGTTAAGTTCCTCCAGGAAGTTTTCCATGATTCCTTGTCTTAAATATCATTCTTTACTATTTCTTATGAATTTTATCACATTCTCATGAAATCCTGGAATTAGAAAGAAGTTAAATTCAAGGATTCTGAACCTGTAGTCTGTTCAAGGTCATAAACAAGAAATGGCACCACCAAGGCCAGAGCCCACATCATCAGACTCCAAATTATTTCACACCTCCTCTCCATATTGTTTTCTACAAAAGGAATTCATAGGCTCACAGATAAGAAAATACTGGATAAATACAAAATAAATTAAAAAATGATTTAGTGGCAGAAATTGGAATAATTTTTATCCCTTACCATCCTGTTCTTATATCTCTGTGGCTTTGTTCACATCATCCCCTAAATCTGGAACAAATATTATAACTCACCTCCATCTCCTTTTGAGAGAGCTTCCTTCAAGGTGCCAACTCTTCCAAGAGGATTTTTACCCACCCCATCTTGAATTTATCCTTCATCTTTTATTCTCAAATTTCCCATAGCACATTTCCCTGACCTCTCACTTAAAACATTTTCCTGTATGTTACAATTAAATATGCACATGTATTTTTCTTCCTAGTACACTGTAAATTCCTTGGAAAAAAAAGGTCTATGCAGAATCTGCTTATCAAGTGAGCTAACTTTGTTGTGTAAATGCTAGTTATTATTATTGTTGTTATCATTACTATTATCTATAAGCCTGGGTCTTACACATAGGACTTTAATAAATGTTTGCTGAATTTAATAAAATTATTAAGGCAAAATTTTAAATATCTTTGTTATATGTTCAAATATTATGCAAACATTAATCAGAACAGGGGTTGTTTATTAGATTGGGGTCCTTTAACTGGCAGTAGAGTAACATACATCTGCGAAAGTAAAATCTTTCTAAAGTCATAGGTACATGAGATTACTGCTGAATTATAATGGCACTGCCATTAGTCTCATAATTTAACCAACTGTAACATTCTTTTTAAATGGAGACAGGAAAAGAAAATGTAATTAAGGATAGTTCTACATTGCTGGAATTAATTAGATGATAATATAAAAATCAGGCAATCAGAGCCTCTATCAGAAAGACAGAATTTTGTACTTTACTGTTAGGGAAGAGAGAAATATTCCCCTTTTTAATGGTTAAGCCAGAACCTCTAAACCAATTTGTAGATGATGATTTCCGTTGTCTGCAAGATTAGATTCCTTTTGCTACTCTTTTTTACCAAATGTCTTTTATATAAACCCTGCCAGAAAGTTTCCTAAAAGGTCCCAGATTTTTCTACACTGAACAATCCTTAGAAAAATCTAAGTAGGTCACAGAAGATTTGGATATAGATTTAAACTCCTGTTGTGGTCTACCAGATATTTCTGATTTCTCAAACCCATTTCTACCTTTGGAGGATGACTATTTCAGAGAAGTTAGGAATCAATCACAGTGCCTATCAGATAAGGAAATGAAGCAATCTGTTTGGAAAGATAATTTACACTAAACAATTACATATACTTCACAATGCTTTATATGAATTTAGGAATGTGTCTTTAATGGATAGGAACAACCGTAAGAAAGTCAAGGATAAAATATGCCCTTTCCCCCTAAACAGAAATGCATGGGTAATTTCACAAGTAGTGTAAAAATTTATATTCTCATCTTAATTTCTAATTAACTTATTTCCACTGTTTCTTTACTACAAGTACTAACCTTGAATGATTTGCATGTGCTATTTTTCCACTATTTAATGACTCTTTTATTTCATGTAACCTCATGATTGACTCAAAATTTAAAAATAAGAATAATATTTTAATGAATCTAATATTATGTAAGCTCCTTGAGAAAAAGGATTTTTTTTTCTTTCGGATCCTTGCCACCTAGCCCAATTACTGGCATATGTTCGACTCCTGATGCCTATTGAATGACTAATTTTAACTGCACGTGTATAAGTTATGTTTAGGAAATCATATCATTTCTTTTTTACAAATAAAGATATTGGCTCACAATGGCAGTTAAGTAATAAAAATATATATGAGCACAGAAAATGAGTATTCAAAATGGACAGCTCAGCAATGTCATCTAGGCCTGTTCTATAAAAGAATCCAGAGGGAAAAGGACACAGTAAGTGGATCAAAATTCAGACAAAAAAAAGTTTGCCTAAACATAATACAAAATATTCACATAGGCTCAGTGTCTAATCACTCTTCAACAATTATGTATGTATATGTACATGTATTTAACACATATATGTATGCACAAATACAAATATATTCTCATATACAACATGAATATACATGAACAGAGAGATATTTAAGCATGTATGTAATGTGTATATATACACATGTATGTATGAAATACTGATATTATATTGTCATCATCTAAGCTACTAGCATCAGAAAAAAATTACATTTTGTTTCCCTTTGGAAGAAAATAGTAGCAAAGTCCACAACAAAGTTAATCACAGTTTCTGAAATTTAGTTATGACTTACATTACTCCAAGGATCCATGATTTAATGAACACGTGTACTTTCTTCAGAGGGGCTAAAAGATAGCCCCTTAAACATTAGCACATAATATTCATGAGTCCCTAAGTCTGAAAAAAAAAAACCCACTATTGTACAGCAATCTCAAGATGAACTTCTATTTAGGCAGAACTTGAGGCATAAAAAAAGGCATAAAAATGGTAGTAATGTCCACACTTTTTGGCTTGATTCAACATGCCAGGGATTGATTATACTTTGCTCAAATTACCTTCAAGAATTCAGTCAACTTAATTTGAGAAACAATTATTAAAAGCCAACTAGATGAACAATACTGGGATGGGTGAAGGAGATACAAACCCTTTTTGTTCCCCTACACAAAAAGTAAAAGGAATAGTCCTTGCTCTCAAGCAGTTTCCATTTTACAGGGGGAACAAATACAATATGCACTAAAATTAAAAACACACACAAGGTAATCCGAAGTGTGAAAAAGAATTCACAATAAGGGGCGTTAGGGAGTCTAAACCTAAGAAAGTCAAATAAATATTGAAATTTAAAAGAAGATAAGGAAAAATTTAAAAGAAGATAAGGATTCTACAAGGAGGGGGCACAGAGTAAAACTTAATAGAAATGGTAACTTCTATTAATATAAATACAATAAATTTTTGTCACTTAAACATAATAACAGGTCAAAATAACAAATATTCATTTTATCCAATTAAAAAATTAAATGGAGGGTTGGCTAGGTGGCGCAGTGAATAGAGCATTGGCCCTGGAGTCAGGAGGACCCGAGTTCCAATCATGCCTCAGACACTTAACACACTAGCTGTGTGACTTGGGCAAGTCACTTAACCCCAATTGCCCTCCCAAAAGCAAAAAAAAAAAAATTTAATGGAATGAGAAAAATATTTATAAGTAATTCTGACATTTGACACATGTATGATGTGCAATATAAAAAACTAAGTTCCACTGTACTCAGTTTTTATAATAATATTTTACATTTAATAGTTCTTTAAGTTCTTTCCTCACCAAAAAAAAATGCGGTTTGGTACTCTTAAGTATCCTTATACCATCATCATCATCATCAATTACTGACATGCTATATGCATAGAGAGGAAGGTATCAAAATAATAGATCTTTGGCTGCAATGACAAGAAATAAAATGATGCCTGCCCTTCAAGAGCTTACATTTTGATAATGGAGAACTTCACCATAAGAATATAGCCCATCCTATGGGATCATGCTAATTTCTCATATACAAATTATTACGTATCATAATTCATGGTTGATTTATATACTGCACAATTTACTTTGCCTTATCTTTTTCACCCAAGGGTAACAATTGCAATATGACCTAATTTAGTATATTCTCTACAGTAATTGGTTAAGGTATTACATACAGGTTGTAACAATTGATAACAAATGAGGTGTTGCAGCCATAGCAGAACAAATTAGTTAGAGGCAGAGCAAATTGAAAAGTGTTAACTAATTAAGAAAAAATATTAATTATTGGAGGAAAGTTATGTTAATTATTTTTAATTATAATTTTTCTATATTTTATGGAAGAAAAAAAATTCCATGGAAGTTAATGAAAACTGTTTTCAGAGATGGAAAAACCACGTTTATATTATGGAAATTTATTAGGTGATAAAACTAATTAAAAAGCAAATTTTATATAGGTAGAATATAGCATTAATAAAGATGCATGATTTTAGTTGATTTACCTGCTCTAGAAAGTATTCTGAAATTAAGACCTGAAATATAAACATTTGAAATTATTAAACTGATGAGTGTGAAAAATACTGGAGTGAAGTTGGTACGTTCATTTTTAATGAAGTAACGTGTTTTCACATTATTTCATTACAGTGCTCTGATTCTGTTGATATTTTAAGATATTACCTATAAAATGATATTAGAAATTATTTTTAAAATAATTTGTTAATTCCAAATAAAAGATTTGAAAGGGTAAAAGGTAATCATTTGTATCTACTAAAACCTTTGAAGGGAGGAATTATGTAATTTAAGCCAAGAAATAAATAAAAGGACTTGTGATCTGTGCAGCAATTTTCTTTTGTCACACAATAAGGTAAATGCAGATTACAATTCAGACCCTTGTGAATTACTTCAGAGGAGAGAAATTTAACATCATTATGACTTATTTAATAAGCAATTATCTCTAATGACAAAACACAAGATAATACTTTTTGAGTTTTTTAAATGTGAAAATTAAATTTGTATGACTTCTTTTCTCTGTAACCTTCCCCTCTGTAAATATCAAATTTAAATAATCACCTCATTGTGGTTTAAAAAATCAGTGTCCAAATTAAAAAAAAATAAATTCAAGTATAATTTATAAATTGTTTTGAAATGTCTTTGATGGCTCATACTAATTCTAGGTGGTCATGTTGTCCAGCTTCTCAAGCCAATACCTAAACTGTCTGAGTAACTTTCAGTACAGGAGTACTGAAAAGAAAAGAAAGAAGAAAACATGGCCCCTGTAACTTGGCAACAAAACAAAATAAAACCAAACAAACAAACAAAAAAAAAAACCCAGTCATTTGCTTCTGGCAAATTTATCTGGCAAAACTGTCATCAGTAGAGAGCTCCTCAGTCTTATCTTGCCTTTACTTTTCCTTATTTTTTTGGCTATTTATGGTCATCACATTTGCCCCAAATCTCCATGTTTTGTCCTAGCTTTAAACCTGAATTACCTTGTCCAGTTTCATGCCATAATCAACTTTTATTGTCCTGCTGACATCATTATCCACTTTGAATTTTCTTTGCTTTTCTTCCAATGAAAATTTTCAGATCTGCTAGATTCTTTTATCTGAGTTTTCAAGGGGTCCACAACAGGTCCTTTTTAGTCACACAATTCTTATCCCACTTAATTCTTATCCAGACAATTATGGGTAAAAATAATCTTCTGCCAACCAAAATCTTTCATAAAACATGACTTTAAAAAGTTACCTGAATCACATCTTTCATAAAACATGAATTGGCAACTTAGCCTCAGGGCAACAGTTGTCTGGTAGATAACAACAACTTTGGTTCTAGTGTGCTGCAGTCCATAAGAATAGACCCTCTTGGAATACAGTGGATAGAGTGCCAGGCCTGGAGTCAAAAAGGTCTGAGTTCAAATTAGACACTCAGCAGCTGTGTGGCCCTGGGCAAGTCACTTAACCTTTTCTGCCTCAGTTTCCTCATCTGTGAAATGAGTTGGAGAAGGAAAAGATAAACCACTCCAGTATCAACAATTATACCAAGAGTGTGTAAATGACTCCCAAAGTTTTCACTGGAGGAGGATCCTAAAGACCTGAGTTCCTTGATTCAGCACTTACAAATTGGTAACTCATTTTTCCACTCAAATACCTCATCTTTAAAATTGGGATAACAATATTTACCCCATTTATCCAAAAGAAGTGTGAGCACTGAGTTAAACAATAGATAGAAAGCACTTTAAGAAGCATAAAGTGCTTCACTAATCTAAGATGCTATTAATATGGCTGTTTCAATTTTTATTCCAGTGAGAGGCAATGTGGCATCATGCAAAAGACACTGGCTCTGGAATCAAAAGACCTGGGTTCATATTATGACTCTCAAGATTTACTGCTTGGGCAACCTTGGTTAAGTCATTTAATTTCTATAGGCCTCAGTTTTCTACTATGTAAAATGAGGGAGGGGGGAGTGTTTGAGTAGATATAATCTGAAATTCCGTCCTAACCCAGAGATATTATCTTATATGGTCAGATTGTATTGAAAAGAAATATAGAATAAATTAGCAACATTTTCTCTGTGGCAAGATTTGTTTTTGTAACTCAGTGATGTTTAACCTCAGCATTTCAGCCTTTCATTTAATGTATTTGCAACTGAATATATCCCCAGGTTTACCTCACTTGTGCCTACAGGGAATCCTGTTCCATTAGCATCTAGTTCCATTAGAACAATAGCCATCTCAAATCTTGAAAGACAATTTATTATTTATTGATAAGCCAACATAACCATAACTGATAGTAAACAACATGACATTTCAAAATTATTTTTAAAATCATGAAAGGAACCAAAATCTAAGCACTGAACTTCAAGAATGATTTTACATGTGGTATATTATATGTATTATATATATATGTATGTGTGTGTACACGATATTCAAATGTGTATGTGTAGATAGATAAGATAGATGATAAGTAGATGATAGACAGACAGATAGATGATAGATAGAGAGAGATAGATATTCCCTTATAATAGAGATTTAGATTTCAAAGGGACCTTAGTAATCATGTAGTATAACACTCCTGTTCTCTGGATGAGGAAAATGAGACTCAGAGAGATGAAATTTGCTCAAGGTCTAACATTAACCTGTTCTTCTGACTCCAAATCCTCTCTTCTTTTCCCTGTGCCACATTGCCTCAGGACTAAGGCTGGTGCTACATGTACTGTTATCCATGTTTTATAGATGAGGCAAATGAGGCTCAGAGATTTTTAGCGAGTGATAGAGATAAAATTTAAACCCAAGTCTTCCTGAGTGTACCCTTCTAACCACCATCACAGGGTACACTACAAGATCACAATATTACATATTTAGAGCCAGAAGAAAACAGAGAGGTTTTGCTTTTGGGGAAGAGGAATTGTAGATCTAGAACAAGAAAGACCCTCAGAGACAATCTAATCCAATATTCTCATTTTATAGAGAAAGAAACTGAGACTCAGAGAGGCTACATGATTTGCCCAAGGTCAAGCAGGTAATAAATATAAGATAAATATAACAATAAAATAATGTTTAAAAAATCAGGTCCTTTTAATGCTAGTCAGTGTTCTTTTGTCACTCTACTAAGAGATGTGTCTGTGTATATATGTGTCTGTCTGTCTATATGTATTCATATATATAGATATATGAATACACACAGAAAGACACACACATACATATTTAGCTATGAATACTAGAAATTATTTTAGCACCCAGTCCTAATGTGGTTCTTCACATATAGTAAATACTTTAAATATACTAGCTGAATTGAATACAAGTTGGAAATATAGTGGCTAAGTCTCTTGCCTGAAATTTTAAAATTCGATAAAATATTCCTTAAAAAATAAAAATAAACCTCTCCTCTCCAGATGCTGTTTTGCAAGGATATCAGTGAAACTTGGATTGGATTTTTGTTTATGATAATATAACAAATTAGCATAAAGTGAATTGTAGAAATTTGTGATGGTACTACCTACCAGAACATACTGTGGGCAAGAAATTTATTCAAAATAATTATTTTGCTAAAAATAATACATTTAGCAACTATTCTTA
This sequence comes from Petaurus breviceps papuanus, assembly GCF_028583685.1. Lineage (NCBI taxonomy): Eukaryota > Metazoa > Chordata > Mammalia > Diprotodontia > Petauridae > Petaurus > Petaurus breviceps. The sequence continues at coordinate 100,440,245 of NW_027186304.1, read as the reverse complement.
GCAAAGTAAAAAATAAACTGTGAATGATTCATTTCCTTGCATTTAAATAAGCCTTGAGCAATATATAATGCCACACACACATTCAGTTGGTACTATGATTTTATTGGTAGAAGCAGTGTGGTGCAGACCCAAGGTAACCAGTCATGGAGTCAGTAAGGTGTACATATATGTTCTTACTGACATACACCAGCTGTGTGACTGTGGTCAAGACATTTAACCTCAAAGTGCTCTTAACTCTGAAGTAATTTTCCAAAACCATATGCTGCCTAAGTATAGTTTCCTAGGTAAAGGGGGTTTCCCAAGTGGGAATGTCCTATCCCAAGGAAGTCACATACATATAATATAGTATTTATTATCCATAATAATCAAGTTCTTAATTCCAAATAATTGATGATATAGCAATCACTTCTATCTATTGAGCTTTGCAATGCATTATATCTGTTGTCTGAAAACTGGTGCATGGAAACTAAGTACTCTACAGAACAGGGTTGTCTGAAAACTTTGATGCAAATAATAATTTCCCACAAGAATGTTAAACATAAAATCATGCATTTTCCAAAATACTATAAGCAACCATTTTCTGGCATAAAAATGGGTTTATTTTCTCTTGCTTCAAAATTTCCCACCCTTCCCTTTTTCTTGGAGGTAATTTATACCCAGGCCCTCCCAATACCACCTGTACTTATTTGTTCCATTAATATATTTTATGCTCAAATTAGGTTGGGAAATATTCAATTATGTGACTTTTTGGCAGCCAGTTTGCTTTCTTATTTGTTTTTATTAGGCTAATAATAAAATTCATTTTCATTCCCTGGTCACCCACTAAGTGATTAAGGGAAAGAAGCCCACAAACACATTAAAGCTAACATTGTGTTTGAGGCTTGGGGTTATTAAAGATTCTGCCAAGAAACTGTCCATCAAGAGAAATCTTTGATGCTATCAGGGCCATCCAAAATGTTAAACATAGGACTCAAATGCATTCTAGCTAAAATTATTAAGCAGGATTTATAGGCACTAAATAAAAAGCTTTTTTTTTTTACCAGGACTTAGCAAAGTGACATTTTTGAATACTATACAATATTAAACATGCATAAACCTATGACTTAATGTGGACAACTAGGTGGCACAGTGGACAGGGTGTCAGGTCTACAGTCAAGAAAACTCATCTTTCTGAGTTCAAATTTGGCTTCGGAAACTTACTAGTTGCTGGACTAGTTACTTAACCCAGTTTGCCTCAGTTTCTTCAGCTGTAAAATGAGCTAAAGAAGTGTAGCAGCAAGCACCCCAGTGTCCCCAGGGTGGCTGCTCACACAGGTTCTTAGATCTTCTTTGATAAAGGAAAGCAACTCAAAATGGGTTAACAAGCTTACTTTAATCAGTCAAATATGTATCGTTTACCTAGTTCAGGGGAAAAAGGTCAGCACCCTGAACTTCAGAATATACAGACAGGATTATCAAGACAGAGAAACAGATCAAGTAGACAGTTTTCAAACTGTCCAAGTATTACATCCATACCCAATCAAAATGTGGGTTTCAACATCTGGGTTTTTCAAAGCTGGGGGGGGGCCTCTGGACAACGGCTTCCCAGAATCCAGATCAAATCACAGAACACTTCTCAAAGTGAGCCCCAAAACAAAGCCTCACCTCAGGGCTTATATAGCCTTCACCTGGCTCAGAGACTGTAACAACCTTATTGACACACTGGCCAATCAAGAAGTATCTACTGAAAAATAGGCCTCCCACCCCAGGCTCCAGGTGCACTTTAGCCTAGGGGCAGGGAAGATCTTTAAATTTGCATTTCCATTACAAGAAGGTAAAGGAAAAATCACTCCAGTATCTTTGTTCAGAAAATCCATGTGGGGTCACCAAGAGTCAGAAACAATGGAAACAAATGGAAAACATGATTTAGTGTAGGAAATACTCAGGTACTATAAATAGGCATCACCTATGTAAAAGCAAGACTACAAAATATCTAGTCTTTTTTAACAGATATGTTAAAACACAAACACTTACACAGAGAGAACACAGATGATCATTATGTTTCAAAAGTAGTCACCTTGAGAGAAAAGAAACTTGTTCCAAATATTTATTGTCTTCCACCACACCTTTTCTAATATCAGCACCTTTGTGGGTACAGGTCTTTGGTACAGAAAGTCTTTTTAGGATGTATGGTATGGGGTTGTGGAAGAGAAGAAAAAAGGAGGGCAGTATTAGGAATTAATTAGTTCTCCTTATTTGAAAAGGGATCCCACATCTTAAGAGCTCAGCAAGACATGAGTCCAGAATAGGATTAGTCAGTTTAGATATGAGAAAATGAGAACTAGGGAAAATTCATGGTCTGAAGAATCTTACTTTTATATCAATGAGTGAAGCTATGGGGACTATATGTGGGAATCTAGATCTTAGATCACAAAGCTATTGAGGTAAAGGAAGGAATAAAAATAATACTAATAATGACAATAGTTAATATTTATATAGCACTTTAGGGTCTGCAAAGTGCTTCCCATTATTACCTCATACTGATTTTTCCCACAGCCCTACAAAGTAGATACTACTGTATCTGTTTTTAAATATGAGGGATCTAAGCCCCAAAGATGTTTGTTAAGTGACTAAGTGACAACACAGGGTCTCACTGCTAGTGTCTGTGGTAGGATTTGGTTTCAGGGTTTCATGACTTGAGCTCAGCACTCCATCCACCATACCTCAATGTTTTGTTTAAAATGTATGTTTCTAAATGAAAAATTTCTGAATCCCTCTCCTGTGATCTCTACCGAAGAAAAAAACTGGTTGTGTCAAGAAGGATACACAGTGACACACACAGCTGGCTGGGTAAGACTGAGACAGCTGACAATAGTTTGACTGACAGTATGTGCAGTAGATCCATGACATCTGTTAAATGTAATGCATTGTCAACTGTCAGCTCTTCCAAGGCAAAGACTGTGTCATACGCTTTTCTTGCATCTCGAAACTATTAGGTGACTCAGTGTATAGAGCACTGGGTCTGGAGTCAGGAAGACCTGAGTTCAAATCTAACCCTCATACACTTATTATCTATGTGATAATGGGCAAATCACTTAACATCTTTTTGCCTTAATCTACTAGAAAAGGAAATAGCGAAACACTCTAGTATCTTTACCAAGAAAACTGTAACAGAGTCAGACATTACTGATAGACCAAACAACAAAAGTCAGAGCTGTGAATGTCAAATGAAATAATGTTTGTAAATCCTGGTAGGTGCTTGATAAATGCTTGTTTTCTTCCTTCCCCTTTCCCTTCCTGTGTCCCCTACAGAGCAGCCTCTTTACACAGTAGGTATTCAACAAGTATTTGCTGAATTGGGTTGGACTGAGCTAGGTAGGTTAGGGAAGGTTCAGGGACCATTATCCTAAGATTATATATGTCAGACCAAACTTGAGAAAAGACAGTATCATTTTTCCCCCACACTTAATAGTATTTTATTTTTTCTAATTACATGTAAAGATATTTTTCAACATTCACTTTTATAAAATTTTCAGTTTCAGGACAAAAGGGGGAAACCATGAGACAGAAAAAATAACAAAATAAGAGAAACCAGTATTCTTCAATCTACTTTCAGTCTCCATAGTTCTTTCTCTGGATGTGGATAGCATTTTCCATCATTGATCTTTTGGAAGACAGTATAGTATTCAGAGGTAGCATGGTATGCTGGCCTTACTGAAAGGAAGACCTGGCTTCAAGTCCCACATATGAAACATATTGGCTATTCCATCATGGGCAAGTCCCTTCACTACCAAGTGCCTCAATCTAAGACTATGAGCTTGAGAAAAGGTGCCATTCCAGCTGCAGTGACTGTGGGTTTCTATACCAGGAATCTGCTTACATTGATGATATACAGGTCTAGACCACACATAAATAGAATGATAAATAAATAGATTAGCAATTTTAAAGTTTCTATATATATACATTTCTTTAAAAAGTAGACATAACAAGTAACCTAAAAATTGAAAAGATGTTTCTAAGAATTAACTGTTCCACATATACATAGAATATTTTCTTCTGGGTTAGCTATTTCAGGAAGATGACACAAGAAAATCTATATTAGAAGGAAAATATCTAAAGGAGAAGTGAGATACAGTAGAAATAATTGCTTTTGAAAGAAAAGGATTTCAGTTCACATTGTACCTCTACTACCTAGCATGTCTTTTACTTGTCCAAGTCCCTTAACCTACCTGGGCCTCAGTTTTCTCATCTTTAGAACAAATTCTTTTGGATAAATGGTCTCTAAGGTTACTTTTATCTCTAAATCCAAGATTTTCTGAGTCTAAAAAAATGAAAAGCAATTTCAAAAAGAATATACACTAAAGAATTCATTAAATAATGGCCTAAAATGATCTTATCACTTTAAGTATGTTTTATAAACAGAGGAGGAATTTTCCAAAGGATGAAACACTCAAGAATTAAACCAAATTTTTCCTAAAATAACAAGATATTTCAGTCAAAATTATTAAAAAAAAAAAAAAATTATGGCGAGAAAAAAATATGTGAAAGGCAAAAAAAAAAAGCGGGCTAGTTCAGTTTGGAAAAAAGGTATGTCCATCAGCAAAGGAAAGAGATTGGGGGGGGGGGGAAGTGACAGGTCTGTGGACAGTGGTAATAAGAGCTGATAAAGAGTGTAGTTTACATTCCATCAGCATGGAATGGGTTTCAAGTCACAGGGAGCATCTTCAAGAGCATCATCTATATGAAGAAAAATGAGCCTCCTTGTCCCTTTTTTCCCTCATTTTAAAAAAGACCGAGAGAGGATTCTTTAGAACTAAAATTATCTTTTTTCTTCTTTTTTCCTTATACTGTGCTGGTTTTTCTTACCTGAAAAGAAGAAATATGAATCTTCTGGCAGTTTGTTTCTTTTGAGCTATTTCCCTCTATCACTGATATCATTAAGATTTTCTCAGAGATGCTAGTTGAGTTTTTGGACTTCTCAGAAAAAAGTGTGGCTTGATCTTTTATAGCCTGAATCATTAATTGACATCAAGTATGTCATATGACTTTCTAATAAAGATGAACTCCTTTAAAAATGTAGGTAATTAAGAACATAAATTTTTCTCTTCACAGAAAATTAATAATATAATTTTTGTTACTTAAAGCTTTAAAGTTTAAAGTACTTTGTCCAGGGTCTGTCAAATGAGTAGTGTACATTATGTGTACTATATACACTTATAAGAGAGTAAGTTAAGACTCATAGAGATAAAATAATTAGACCACAATCACATAGCTAGAAAAAACTATTATAAGTTTCAGGCCTTTGGGCCCCTAAACAGGAAGTTCTTAGCTGAGAATGGTGGGGGCAAGTGAAGTATGGAAGACTTTAGGAAAGAAGGGAATGGCTCCTGTGGGGAAAGAGCTTGAGAATCAATTAGGGAGGAATACAAGGATTACCTCGCTGCTGTTGAAATTAGATAACATAAAGTATGCTAGTTTCTGAAGCATTGGGAGATTTCCTCCAGCTCCACTCAGTAGCCCAAGAAGGAATAGAGGAAGTGGGCAGTGGGAATAATTTAAGTCTGAGGTTTGCAAGGAATGAGTAGCAACAGGATTATGAGGCAAGAGATTCAGGACTAGAGCATAATGTGGAATTCAGTTGCTTAACTCTAGTGTTAAGTTCTGGAAGGCAGGAAATAAAATCAAAGCAGGGATTGTTGTTGATTGAACATTGTTATTGAAGAATACCCGTGGCATCATGATGATAGGGTCAGGGTTGTATGTTTGGCTTTGGCTGATCAGTCCACTTTGAGTCTGGAAGGCACTACCACAGACTGGACACAAGTAGTCCATTAGAACATTTAGGGTAGTGATGGCTCTGGATTTGCATGGCTCATGCTTCCTTTGTGTTTCTACAATTCTGCTTTGCTCATGGATTACAGTGCCTTCTTTGATTTGGGCATACCATGTTGGCTGGTCCTGTGTCAGCATTTTCCATGTCTCAGTCAATACTAAAGTTCTTAAGACACCTTGAGAGCGTCCTTATACCACCCTCTGACCACCATGTGAGTGCTTGCTTTGTGTGAGTTTTCTGTGAAATAGTCTTTTGGGTAAGTGTACATTTGGTATTCAAACTATGTGGCCAGTCCATTGGAATTGCTCCCCCTGCTATAGAGTTTGAATGCTTGATGTTTGAGCTCTAGACCTCTATGTTCAGTGCCTTATCTTGTCATGTAATCTTCAGGATCTTCTTGAGACAATTCAAGTGGAAATGGTTCAGTTTTTTTGGCATGGTACTGATAGACTATCCAGGTTTCATCAGTGAAGTCAACATAACAGTTCTGCAGACCTTCACTTTGGTATATGGACTCTTCTCTCCCACACTTTCTTTCAAAGCTTCCCAAGAACCAAACTAGCTCTGGAAATGTATAGATCCACCTTATCATTTATGTGGACAACCATGAAGTATACTGACAACATAAGTGAACGTATTTACACCATTCAAAATGTCTCCATTTACTGTGACTAATGGTACCATGTATGGATGGTGTAGTGCTGGATGGTAGAGGACCTCTGTTTTCTTGGTGTTGATGATCAGGCCAAAATCAGGCAGCAGGGAATCAGTCCATACTCTGCTGCATCTCTGTGTTAGAAGCTGCATTAAGTGCACAATCACCTACAAGGAAAAAGTCATGTACCAATATCCACTCCAGTTTGGTGTTAGCTTTGTAGCCTTTTCAAGTCAAATAGTTTACCATCATCAGTGCAGCAGCTGATCTTGATGCCTCTTTCTACCTCATTGAAGGTATCTGCCAAGATCATAGAAAACATAATAAAGTACTAAAAAGTGGAGGAATTGGAGGTCAAGATGAAGGCAAAAAAATTGATTTTGGAAGAGTGAGATATAAAGAAAGGTGGAACTGATTGTTAAATAGTTAAATAGTGGAATGTCAATTTTTAATAAAAAAAGTAAGACACCTGAGATATAGGGAGTGACCAACCCTAGCTATGGCTGAAATGGAAAGAGAAGGTAGGAGGTAATGGAATTTGAGGACACTAAAAGGACTATTTGGGGGCTCTTTGAAGGAGCATCAACATGGATGCATGCAATAAAGGTAGGAGTTGGAAAGGAGAAGAAGATAAGGATGCAGGTGCTGAATGGCTGGAGAAAAGAGAAAGAATGTTAAGGTATAGTGAGGGAGGGGGCAGGGGATGGTGTTAGGTAGACAACAAGCTACTGTGACCTATATAGAGCAAAAAATATTAATCAAAGTAACTTCAAAGAAGGGAAGGATAGGTTTTGTGGGACATTACTCTCTCCTTGTCCTCTTCTTACCTCTAGGACTTTTCTATGAAATCTCCTTCACTAGCTCATCATTCACAGCATGCCTCCTTTAACTGTTGTTATAACCAATGATTAGGATCTCCTGGGCTATCTTCTCTTCTGTACACATTCTCAGTGATTTCTTCATTTTCCATGGGTATAATTATCATCTCTTTGCAGCAGACTTACAGACGTCTAATCCAAGTCTCTCTTCTGAGCTTCAATTTCATATCACCAATGGCCTTCTGGGAATTTCAAATTGGAAATCCCAGACACATCTCAAATTCATCATGTTAAAAAGCAAAAAAAAATCATTATCTCTCCTCCACCACCTAAAATTTTTTCAGAAATAAAAAATAATTCATCTGAACAACTTCATGGGAAAATTTGTGTCCTAAGTGTGAAACTCATGTTTAGTCAGGTTGACAGTAAAACATTATTAAATATGTTTAATGATAATACTAAGGAAGAAAACTAAGATCTCAAGGCACTACATAGCCCCTCAATTTTCTATGTTATAGGAGGGCAAAATAGGATTTCTATCCTTTTTTTGGTTTACTCTAATAACATGTATTATTTTGATATTTTTCTCTCTATGCACATAGCATGTTGGTAACAATAATAATAAGTTCACATTTATATAACACTTTAGAATTTACAAAGTTCTTCACACATATAATCTTATTTCATCCTCACAACAACTCTGTGAGGAAGGTGCTATTATTAATCCCATTTTACAGATAAAGAAACAGAGGCCTAGAGAGGTTAAGTAACTTGTCCAGGATCAAATATCTAGTCAGTAATCTGAGGAAAGATTTAACCCTAGGCCTTCCTGACCCTAAGCCTCATATTCTATCTACTATACCACATAGCATATTTTCATTTTATCTTATTGAGCCAGTAGTCAAAAACATTTTCTCTTTTTCTTAAACTATTTTTATATTGAGTTTGAAGATATGTTTAACTATTTAGAAATTCCTAGCATAATATCAGCAAGTATGTATTATATTCTAAATATAATTTTAAGGCAATTTTGAGGTCAAGATATAAATGGCCAAAAAGTGAGGAACTTCAAAGTTATAGTTCCCTGAGTACCCATTGACCAGCATTTTGTTGCATATGTAGGACTTGCTATTGCAGCATATGGTGTTAACCTATTTTATGTTTAATGCATGTAATTTCTGTAATATGGTCATATTATGGTTGCAGTGGGAGACATAATTTTGAATTTTCTTACTATTATGTGATTAAAATATCAACTTCAACACTATAACAATTACAGTGCTACAATTCAGATTTAGTGAACATTTTTTCTTGAAAAAGGAAAAGAATAATTTTAGGAGGAAATGCACTTGTTTAAAACTTTGCTTTCTTTTAAATAATTAAAATTCCAGTCTAATAGAATGTAATAAGCAACAATGTGTGAGCAATTCATTAGAACAAATAATTTTTCTGTCTGTCTCTCCCTCTCACTTCCTTTGCATTTCTAGAATAATACTAAATTTAACTTGCTTACAAATTTCTTTTTTTTTAACAAGAACTAAGATTCTTCAACAAGTTACAAGTTATTCTTTCCACTGTCTACTCATTATATATTCAAACCAACATTCTAGAACTTCCACATTTGTTCAGCGCCTTCAATTTTCCCCTTGAAGTATAATGCTGAATGAAAAGGAAATAAGAAATAATCTCCATAAACCTAAAGTCAGACTGGAGAGAGTAAATTCATGTGTACTAGGAGTGGGCAAGGCAAAGCAGTAAGCATTTCTTAAACACTTACTATGTGTCAGGCACTATACTAACCCTACAGATACAAACACAGGAAAAAGAGAGCCTATCCTCAAGGAGCTTATAGAAGGGAAGGAGAGAGAATATGTGTATCACCAAGCCTTAGCACAGTGCCGTGTACTTAGTAGGCACTGAGTAAATTACTGATGAATTGCATGGTTATGAATATTTAATCGATTTTGCCTCTGAGCCAGGTCATGCATAGCTCTCTTGAAGTACTGTGATCCCAACCCTTGATTTGACCATACTATTAGTTAATTTAATTTTCTTGAGAAGTGTAATAAGATCATAAAAGTCTCAAGTCAAAATAAAATTTAGATAAAATAAATTATATGCATATCTTGCCTAATGTACCTCTTACAAGACTGGTGGGGAAGGGTCATGGAATCAAACACCAAAAAGCTTTCCTTAAGAATATAACTGCAATGTCACAAACAAAATAGTACATACTCTCTCCTAGGGATTAAATTTTTTTTTTTAAAGTTAAGATCCTTTTATATTTCCTTTCTCTAAAAAAATCTTAAAATATGGTGATAAAATAAGTACCCAAGTAATTTTAGACAGAATATTTGTACCATAACATATTGAAAAATGCATGGGAGATGCTCAGATAAGGGAAGAGTTACATTTGATTGAAATTTCAAATGAAATTTCATGAGGTAGGTAGTATTTAAAATAGGCCTTGATGGATTGGTAAAATTACTAAATGTACTGAATAAGTGGAGAGGCATTTCAGGTATAGGACAAATCATAAGCACAGAAGCAGAAGACAGAAAGTTTGGGTACATTTGAGAGGAATTTACGGTGCAAGTATGGTTATTTGGTCTGAATATAAAGTATCCATACGGAAATAGTGGTAGATAAGTTCAGAAAGATAGGAGGAGGCTAGGTAATATATTTTTGGCCATTATGGCAGTGATATGCTTTCATAAAACACTAAAGTATTTAAAAGTTTGACTGAATCAATATGTAATTAACTTATCATACTATCTACACAGATGGTAAAATGAGAAACAATTTGGGATTTGGTAAAAACACGTTTGAGTAAGATTATATGAGGAAGTAAGTCACTTGTTGGCAAGAACTTAGATGGTTATTTCTGCAAGGCACTAACTGAAATCTTAATCGTCCTTATGGATTAATGCACTTTTCTAAATCCCTATCTTATCAGCAAACAATTTTGACACTGAAGAGACTCTAGTTACTAAATGGCAATATAGGCAGGTATGTGAGAAAGAATGTGAAAATAATGCATGTTTAAATGCACTAAGTATCAAATATAATTAACTCAATTGTTTATATTAAGAAGGAACAAGGAACAACAAAAAAAGAACCTTTCAAAGAAGTCCAAACTATATTTCAAAGCAAATAATTAAACAAAGTTGTAAAGTCCTACTTTAGAACAAGTTTGGAATTTCTAGCCTGCCTATTTTGTTCAGTGGCAAGCTTTTCACTTGAGATTAAGATTGCAAGATCATCTCTCATCTATTAGTAAAACCAATCACCTTCACCTTCTTGGAGGCCACTGTTTTCTCATCTGTAAAAGGAGGATATCAGACTAAGTAAATAATTCTAAAGTTCCTTTATAGCTCTAAACTTTCTGAGTTTATGAGTTGCTCACTTTCACTCAGTATGCTACTTCAGTTTTTATTGGTGAACTGGATTTGAACGTATAGAAGAAAATACAGTTCCTGTTAGGCTTCAAGTACTTAAGTAAGCTGAGGAAATTATATTGAATTTATTCATTAGGGCTGAAAGGGTCCTTAAAAATTATGGAGTTTAACCTCCTCATTTTGAAGTTGGTGAACTTGAAGCTAGAGAAATTAAGTGTTTCACCTACAGTAACAAAAGAACAAAACTTTTATTTGCATGGGTATGCTCAAGGTAATTAATAATAGATTGTACTATTTTGTTGTAAAAATAAAGAACAATATGTGAAAATTGAATTTAAAATAATAAAATATTAAATCTACATTTAAACTCTCATATTATATATAAATTTGTTTCTCAAAACCCTGCTTCTCTTATACCTATATACTATGTGAATTTGGGCAATTCACTTAACCTCTCTGGGTCTCAGTTCCTTCCTGCATAGAATGAGGATTTGGGTTAGACTGGATTAGAAGTAAGGTTCCTTCTAGTTCTATGTCTATGATCCCTATGATCCTTTAAAAATCATAAATCCAATTCAACAACAATATATTAAGCTCTTATTGTATGCTAAGCACTATGTTAGGTGTTGGGAAATATAAGATCAAAAACAGTCTTTGCCCTCAAGAAGCTGGTGAGAAGCATGGAGAGAAACATGTATACAAATTCTCTGCTCCTTCCCCCATCCTCTTCCCAGCTGCTTTTCTTCCTCTTCCTCTCCTCCTTCTCCTTCTCCCTCTCCTCCATGCCCCCTCCACTCTATGTATACATATATATCATTTCATTGGAAACCAAGGCTGGGGAACAGCTAACTATTGAATTCTTCCTGATTTTGAAGAGTTTGTTTTACAATCTGTGATAGCTACATTATTTTAGCAAAACTAAACAAAACTCAAAAACCTCCTCCCTACACATAACATTCCATTGTTTATATAGATGCATTAATATTTTCATTGATGCACCAAATAATATTGACCTGAAAATTTAAACACATCTTGCAAAATTGCCGAAATTGTTCCTCAAGAATAGCACATGTCCTGAATAGTTTTATTATTTCCTTTGACAAAATGCAATCTTTTTTCTCTCATTTTTTAACAAAATGAATTTCAGCAGATCTCCATTTAGAGGTTTAATAAAAATTGAAAGCTAAAAGTAAACCTTTCATATTGGGCTAAAAGGAGTCACCATAGTTAAGCTTTTTGTATATAGAATAGGATCCTGAGCAAGAAAAAAGATGGATTGGGAACTTTAAAAAATATCCCATTGTCTACTGCTTTTTTTGAAAAAATCATTGTTTTTGTCATGGTCTCTGCCTTCATTTTATTCTGTCTTTTCCCCTCTTTTTTTCATAGCTACAGTTATATTAAGGAATCTTAAAGATCACCTAGTTTTTAAACCTCATATTACAGATGAAGAGACTAAAGGAATTGAAAGGTTTTCCAGTGGAGACCTAAGACCTTGATTCAAATTTAAGCCCTGACACTTTCTGTGATCTTAGAAAAGTTACTTGACCTTTCTGAGCCTCGATTTCCTAATCTGTATAATGAGGGGGCTGGGTTTAATGAGAGATAGTATCCAGAAAAGGGTATTTTTTTTTAAATTGAAGGCAAAGCATTTTCAAATTTTCAGTTAAAAATCAAGAAATATATGCATATTCCTACTCAGATTTTTTCAAAGGTCAGTAATGCACTCAGAATTGTCTTAATGCAATTTGCTGTGGTGATAGTGTATTTTTGTAGCTAAAGCACAGGTATTTTTTAATTCATTTTATTGTCTTTAAAATTATCACATTTGTTCCCAACAAAATTTTCTCTAAAAATGTTGGTATTAATCATAATTAATTCAATTAATCACAAGATCTATACACTCCGAAAATGCAAAGTAGCATGCTAAGAATTTATTTTCATAAATAATATTTCTGTTATTACTATATTAACATTGCATTTTGGAAATAGAAATTATATATGCAGAAAATTACATCTGATAATTTCCTGTGAAGTTGTTAAATAAGTTCTTATAGATGACTTATGAATGATCTTTCCAAAAGTTACAGGTGCCTGCCAAAATGAAAAGACCACTCTGGACATTTGATCTTTGGTCTTCTTTGGGGCTCAATGACATACTTAAGTTGAAAAGGAATACACTAATCTACTCTGCTCTGTCTAACAGTCTCTCCACTCTTTAGCATCTTGTGGAGTGTTGGAATGATAGCAGCACTACTGAGGAGCCAAAGGAAAGTGAATTATATTTGCAATTCCCTTTTGGAACTGTAACTCTACAAGTAATCTAATCAAGACTATGATAATGGCTCATTGAAAACAGTTCTTCTTGTAGGAACAGTTGGAATTATGTAAGGAAACCCACAAAAATGGCTTACTGTCCACACTTATGTGTTTAGAGTTACAAATGACTAATCTAGGGACTATTTTCATATTTGGCACAACTTTTAAAATTATTTATTTGTTCATTTATTGATTATTTCCATAATAGGTCTGATTCTAATATTCTAACAAATACTATGTATTTTCAGATAATAATAATAATCGCTAATAATGATAATATAATAATGACTGGCACTTATAAAATGTCTACTCCGTGCAACATGCTTTACAAATGTGATCTAATTTGATATTTACAATAATCCTGGCAGATAGGTGCTATTGTTGTCCTCATTTTACAGTTGAGGAAACTGAGGCAAATAGAGGTTAACTCTCCTGCTCAAATGGATAGAGGACTATTTACAATAATTGTTTAGGTATCAGACCTAAAGTAGGCAAAGTGGTCACTCATGTGAAAGCCCATGTTGAAATGCGTTTGGTTTCTTTTTGAACAATAATATTAAGCACAAAACATGTCTAAACTTCATTTAAGAACAATCACATCTTTAGGATGACTAATTGCAAAACATTTCCCTCAATAACGAAATGAATTGATCTGTTAAGTGGGTTTGTTTAAGCTTAACAATTTAATATTGCTAGAACTCTATTAAACAATTTTAGTTGTGAGTAAAGTGGTAGTAACAACAAAAAAAAAAAGATCAATATGCTTAACTACTTAGTCAGAAATAAGGTTATATAAAAAAGATGAAGAGGATTTTAAAAAATGTACTATTATAATAAACCTAATAATTTTACCAGATTTTAAATAAGGAAGTAAAAAAGTTTTGTTTAGATATTATTTAAGGTTCTAATTACACCTACCCTGTACCATTCTTCCTTCCCTAATCTCAGTAAAATAAAAGTCTTGATATACAGAAGAATGAAATTTCAGATTCAGGAAGGCATTTAGTGATCTTTTAGTCTCAATTATATCTGAATAGAGACCTCTAATGTCCATCAATGGTCATCTAACGTCTTAAAGAGCTCCAGTAGTAGGCAAACTCACTACCTTGATAGGCTTCCAGGTAAATTTGGTACAGCTCTTTATTTTATTGGGCAACCATCGCTATCAATTTCAGCTTTTTACATTTGAAACATTGCATCAATACATCAAAATCTTTTGGTATCTCAGTGTTGCCATCCAACCAGTTAGCTATTACTTTCAAGTTCATCTCATCTGCAAATTGGATAAACGTATCATCAATGACTTTATTCAGTTTACTGATTAAAAAAGTGACTAGGTAGTGAATAGAGCACTGGCCCTGGAAGTCGGGAGGACCTGATTTCAAATCCGACCTCAAACACTTAACACTTACTAGCTGCGTAACCTTGGGCAAAGTCACTTAATCCCAACTGCCCTCCAAAAACCAAAAAAAAAAAAAAATTACAAACACAGAACCAAGAACAGGGGGCCAGAAGAACTCTACCAGGGACCTAACTCCTAGATGTCACTGATCCATTAATGGTAATACTTATGATCTGCTCATTTAAATATTTCTTATTCCATATAACTATGTATCATCCAACCTACACTTCTCTAACTTGTCCATAAGGACAGAATGAGAGACTGTATTAAATTCCTTTCTGATATCCATGTACGGAAAGTTTTCTTTATTGCTCCAATATACTAACTCTGTTAAATTTTATCTGCTATGACCTGTTCTTGATCACTTTGAACTTTGCTGCATCATAGTAATCATCACTTACCTAAGTGTTCACAAAACTTCCCTTTAAGTGCTTCTAGAATTTTGAGATGCGTCAAAGTCAGTTGCAGTGCTATTATTTTAAGAATTCATGTTATTTCCTATTTTTACAAATTCTTCTATTTTTCCATTTTTCAACTTGACACAACCTTTCTTTCCACAAATTCCAAATATAAACAATGCTTTATAATCAGATCAAAAGTTTCTTTCAATATTCTAGCTGATATGAGCCGGATGCCCTAAATTCATTAAAGATTGCTGATTGCTCTCTAGCCATCCCCTCACTTATGTTTCAGGTACCTGTTTACCATTTCTTTTTGTTCTATACTCCCTAGTCCAGGGGTGGGGAACCTGCAGCTTCACATATGGCCTTCTAGGTCCTTGGTTGCAGCCTTTTGACTGAATCCAAGTTTGACAAGACAAATATTATGGGTATTTGTTCTGTGAAGTTTGAAATTCTGTCAAAGGGCCACACTTGAGGACTAGTGACCTAGTGGGTCAAATGTGGCTTTGAGGCCACAGGTTCCCCACCCTGAGACCTCATCTAAAGATCATTTGTTGGGGTGGCTAGGTGATGAAGTGAATAGAGCACCAACCCTGGAGTCAGGAGGACCTGAGTTCAAATCCGGCCTCTGACACAACACAAAAACTAACCGTGTGACCTTGGGCAAGTCACTTAACTCCAACTGCCCTCCAAAAAAGAAAAAAAATTATAAGGATAATTTGTTTGGATAAACACAACATAAAATAAAAATTGAGAAACTTTGCCTCCTTTTCATCATTTATTACACTCATCACATACACACTGAATAGCAGTTCCTATTCCTTCTTGGTTCTTTTTCTTGTTTCCAACATAGGTTTTTAAAGAGCCTCACTTTTTGTTGTTATTAGCTTTCATAGTTAGCCTAAATTCACTCTGAGCTTTAGCATACTTGGCATTTTTCTTATAAGAATTTACAACTTGTTTTGTATTCATTTTGTTACTTAACTTTGTGTCTATCTTCACTTCACGTCTTTTAAAAACCTGAGCAGAACAATAAATTCATTTTTCAATTTCAATAGTATTCTTTAGAGAGTTGCACTTTTTTCTTCCTCATCAGAATGTATTGTGTTTATCATCAGAACTTCTTTCTTGAGAACATCCTATCATTTTTTGAGGCTACTTGCCCCCAAAGAATTATAATCTACATGTTTCTACATATCTTTTTTTCTTATCAGTGGAACCTATTCTACAAAAAAAAATCTATAATGTATATCAAATCATCATCACTAATCATCTCCTTATTGATCAAGAAATCAAAGATAATAAAGTCACTTCCTCCCAGAGTTCACCATTCAGCAACTAGTTCTTCTATTCTGCACATCTAGGACTAAAATAGTAGTTCCCCTCAGCTGTTTCTCCACTTTTTGAAGTATCAATTTATCATCAAGCAACTTATGACTGTATTACCTACTTTACTTTTAGCAGAAATAGTCCAATTGATGTCTGCCTAGTTGAAATTCCCCATTACTACTACACTAGTCTTCCCTTTAATACAAACATCTGTAACTAAGCCATTTATTTCCCCCTTCTTAGTTGGTTTGTACTATATTCCTTCCACAATATCCCTTTACTTTTTCATTCAATTTAGCCATGCCCAAATCACTTCCATCATTCATGTGTACACACTTCAATAGCTAGACAATACTATTCCATCATCCCTTTGAATTCAATACACTTTTCTAACAGTCACTTCCCACCAAATCTTAGTATGAGATTAAATTTACCTCCTTAAATTAAGATCCCTACTTTACTTTATCAGCATGTATCTGTGTATATGAAACATAAGTCTCAGATAACTCAAGTGTTGTTGTTATCCATCTTCCTGAATATTATCCCCTTAAACTATTAAATTCTTTATTGCCATCATTCCTTTGTCATATTTGTTACTGCCTATGGTTTCTGCATTAGCAGACTTGTGTGGGTTGTTTCCTCCCTCCTACTCTATTTTCATTTTAATCTCCTACTAATCAGATGGAGAAGCAATGTAGCACAGTGAATAAAGAACCAGTCACAGAACCAAGATGACATGACTTCAGTTAACACTTCTTAAACATGTAAACTCTGTGACCCTGGACAAGGCCTTTAGCTTCTCAAGGTACTAGGCAATGTTACAGAGAAGTTGCTCACTTATATTAGTAGAGGTAATTTCCTTATTCAGGAGTTCCCTATACCAAAAATAACTATACCTGTCCCTATTAATCAAATATGCAAATTTCCAGGCAAATAAGTACATGTTCCAAAGAAACACTGAGATCCTAAGATCAATATTGTAGTTGTATAAGTGTATCCAAGTGCTGTCCCTGTCTATTGAATCAAAGTTTAATATTTGTATTCATGCCTTAAGTTGTTCCTAACTGTTTATTCAAGCTAAACAACTAAAACATTAATAGTAATCGGTAATGGAAAAAAAAACTGAGCCTACATGCTCCTTGTGTTTTGCAAAGTCCTGTCCTAAAATTTTTTGAGCATGTTGGCAGTTTTGAAGGATGTCCAACAAGCTCATCATTCTGTAATTTGGGAGTAATAAATAGTTTTTCTTTTTTGGTGATGAGGTAATTCACAATGTGCATCCTCAGGGAACCATCATGGTAGAATTAATTTAGGGAAATACTTCTTCAATAACTGGGGCTAACCACTCAGGGCAAATTCTGAACAACTCTGGTATTAAAGTTATCTTCTCCAAGGGCTTATTTCAGTTGTATGCAATTAATCAAATATTTTAAAATAGATAGAGCTACTGGCTCCCTGGAAGAAGGGAAGAAGAAGCTGCAAGAATATAACTAGAATCTACAAAATGCTGTATATTTGAGTGAATTAACTTGAATAGTTATCAATGGTTATTTGGGTTTCTATACTCTCTACTGCATAAGTAATACTGATCTATCCTCAGTATGATCCCTCATAGCAGAAACCAAAGCTTCCAATTAGGAAATATTGTCATTTGGGGTTTTATTTGCTTGTTTTAGAAGAGAGCTTGCTTGTTATAAATGTTTTAATTGTTCAACAGGTGTGGAGAGGAAGAATGGGAAAGCAAGTTTAAAAAGTGCTTATAAAATGTTTTAAGTTCTATAATATCATTGTCTTTAGAAAAATAAACTGAAGATATACTCATGCCATATTTCATTCCCAAAATCTCACCATTCCAATTATATGAATAGTTATACTGAGGATGAAAATAACTTTAAAGAGGAAATTAACCCTTTTTTCAAATTATGTTCATCCCTAGAGAGGAGACAAGCAATAAAGGGTTAATATATAAAAAGCCAATAACAAGGGAGATTTCTTTATAATTCCTGACATACATTTTACAGGTGTAAAATAAACTATACATGAAAGAATAAAATATATAGAGGGGTGGAAAATGTTGCATATTTGTAACATTTACATCTACAGGAGCCCTGAATGGTGTAAAATATAATGATTTTGTGGGATTTTACCAGTTTCCATATAAATCAAACTTAAGGAGAACTCATATACCATTTTATTTTTTATTTCTCTAGTGTACCTGAAAGGTAACACTATGTATATTGTAGCTTTATCCCTTTCCAAGAACATATTCTCTATTGGTGGCAGTTTTATTTTACCTAAACTTTGTCTCCTTCCAAGACACTAGATCAACAACCTAGCTCAATTTCTTTTATGAGTAATTAATAAATGAATGAGAGAAGGAAAATTGGAATCCTCACATAAACTGGAACTCATGATACTGTTTCCAGGATTCCTCTAACCGAAATCACCATTAACACTACAGAATACGATAGCTGTTATGACAACAACAAATGTGAGAGTGAGTTTACATATTTGTTGCTCAATTTATTTCCATAATTTATGGTTGCACAAATAGTTTTTAAAAATAATAAAGTATTCCCTCCACTCCTTAAATGCCTCATCTTTCCACTCAGTCCATTTACAAAAGGATACTCTGTGTGTGTGTATGTGTGTGAAAATGAATTATATATCTTGATTCTAGAATTGACACATTGCTTTGCACTGACTTCCGTTATGTTCTATTTTTCCTCCCTGGCTAAACCCATACACTCTCCCATATAACTTCAATTTTAAAATTACAACTTTAAAATTCTGCCAAAGAAAAGGCAAGCCAAGTATATGCACAGGATAAAATGTTGCATTTGAACAGCCACAGTACTCTGTAATCCTCCATGGAATTGAGTGAATACACATTAAAATGCCACAAAGAAAAAAAAAATCAAAACATGTCTCATTTTACTATGAGCTCAAACAACACATTCATTTCACACGTGTCACAATGGACATTGTTATACAGGACCATTACTCGAAGTGGCAGTATACCATTCAAGGAGCTAAACCACTTAATGCCATGGAAAGAACTAATCTATACCGGGCAGTCACCAATGCTGACCATTTTCAATCCATCAGTAATTGTATCCCAATGTGGTTTACACAGTATGAATTAGTTTTTTACATTCTCAACTACATCTAGATTTTCCAACTTCAAGTTCAGTTCTATGTTCTTGAAATGTTTTTAATAATATTTCCTTGCATTCTCATGATATAATTGGGTATAATTAATTGTAGGTTTCATAGTGTAATGGCTAGCTAGCTGGATCTAATGTCAAGAATAAATGGATTTGAGCCCGTCCCAAACACATGCTCCTATTGTGCCACTCCCCACTCCCCTTGAAAATCTCTAAAATTATAAATTATAGTCAGTGATTGATATACATCCCTCGAGTAAGTTCTCACTAAGAATTCCCTACACTGATCAAATCTCAAGTTCAGACCAATATAATATGTATATAAACATAAAATAGTAAATATACACACACATGCACTTGTGTATATGTAAACAATAATATGTTTGTATTTGGAAATATAAATATTTCCAAACTCATATTTAATTTCTTTTTCTTTAAAGCAATTGGGGTTAAGTAACTTGCTCAAGGTTACACGGCCAGTTATTTCTGGGTGTGGTGCTGAGTATCTGAGCCCAGGATTCGATCTCCAGGTCTTCTCAACACTGGAGCCGGTGCTCTTACTCGCTGTGCTACCTGGCCGCCCCATCAAACTCATATTTAATTAAACTTTTCTGGAAACATTTTATATACTCTGATAAAGGCACACAAGTCCTATAACAAATTATTTATTCCATTTGCTAAATATTTTCCATTTTGTACATAGGCACACACATTTTATATTACACTTTAATCCACATAATCATCCATATAAATATTTAGGATTACAGAACTACTTCACTTTTTCTATGAACCCACAAGGGAGTTCATTTCATAGAGAAAGTAATCATCATTATGACAAAAATAATATGAGGATCATCACTGTAACTGCTTATTTGCAACTGATACCATCATGATACCAGGCCTGATACCATCATGACCAAAGGTGAGTAAAATGTTCTTTGGTCATTCTCCTCTTTAAAGCATTCCCTAAATTAAATATTTTCACTTTTCCCACTTACATTTTGTTATTCTATAAAGCAGCAGCCTTAAGAAGTTAACAAAGTTAATAATGTGTGATTCTGTTAAAGGACAAACTATTGAAAATGAGCTTGAATAACTTCACACTTCAGGTACACATAAAAAAGCACGCTGAAGTTTTGAAGCAATGTAAATGTTGGCAGACAGGAGCAACACCCACATTTATAAACACCTTATGCAGTGAAAGAGTTGTATCTTATTTTTTTCCTATGCAGAAGGTAGAGTCCCAACTCCTGAAAGGCAAGCACTTCCTTTATTTTATCCACAGTGCCTAGCAAAGTACTAGATATGTGGTAAACACTTGATGATTGATTTGTTTCTAAACTCCAGATAGTTCCACTATGGAATTATATTTATAATTTTATGCCCCCCCCCACTTTGGAGGCAATTGGGGTTAAGTGATTTGCCAAAGGCCATATAGCTAGCAAGTACCTGAGGCTGGGTTTGTATTCAGTTCCTCCTCACTACAGTGTCAGTGTTCTGTCCACTGTGCTACCTAGCCACCCCACTATAATTTTAGGGGAACTTAGAGTTCATATAGTTAATGAAATAAAGGAAAGGAAACAACAGGGAAGGGAAGGACAGGGAAGGGAAGGGCAGGGGAGGGAAGGGCAAGGGAGAGGAGGGGAGAGGATGGCAGGAGAGGGCAGGGGAAGGGAGGGGAGGGGAGGGGAAGGAAAAGCCCCAGAGAAAATAAGTAACTTGCCTCTTTCACAAAACTGGTTAGGGGCAAAATGGAAGCCAGATACCTATCCCATGGCTTCAGTCACTACAATCCAGCGATCTGTGCCTCTTGAAGATCTTTAGACCTGAGAAGACTATCAGAGGTCCTACCAATAACACCTGATCATACCAAAGGGAACTGATGTGCTCTATGGTTCCTTTATTTCTCCTTAAGAGGTCCATTAATGTTCATGCTCTTTCAATCATTCACAAATTAGGATCACATTTTACTTTTTTTTTTAATCAATACAAAAGCATATCCACAAAAACAGATATTTTAAATTATGCAATAAGTACAAGCATAAGGGAGCCCATCTTCCATATAGGTACTATATCAGTACCTATATGAAAGATGAACTCCCTATATTATATGTACTTATGTAAAATAGTACCTGTATGGAAGATGGACTCCTTTATGTTTACATGGGACATTTTAAATATTAACTGTTTCCACCATTTTTAAATATTTCTTCAGTCTTTGCTAAATTTAAATTCTTTTCAATGAGAAAGGATTTTTTGGATTTTTCAGTCTTAGTACCAAAGTTCAAATTGACGCTGAAATTTCTTGCTTTTTACTGTTTACTTTATGTTCACTAAAACACATATAAACAGTTTTCCCAAATCCCAAGTGATTGCTATTGATAAAATTTAGAAAAAGCAACATAATTGAGATATACAATGCATTTCAACATATTGCATTATGCTTAAGCTACCAAGCAAGATAAATGCACACCTCCCTCTTTCTTATTTATATAACTCTGAGGTGCACATGAAGGATAAGTATTTATTCTGAATATTGACTATGGCACAATCCTTTTTTCTATATAGAGATGTCCCAGGAATTCATTTCTTGGATCACTTTCCTGAATGACAAATTATCCATATCACATAATAGTGGAAATTATGCTTTTAAGACAATTCACTACCTGCCCAGAAATGGTAGAATTTAAAATCACAATATGTGGCCTTCAAACTTCCGTATGATAATAACCAAATCATAATAAAATTACCAAAATTTTGGTTTTACCTTAAATTACCACAGTTTTGCAAAAATTTCAATTTCCTAAAGTTAGAAAACTATTTATTCCACCTCACATTTACTATATGATCCTGGTCAAGGAAGTTAACCATTCTTCGAGCTTCAGTTTCATAGTAATATGTAGAGTGGACCAGGTGTGCCCAGGTGTGCAAGAATACTTCGAGATGAGTATCACCAACAGCTTTTCCTTTTCCCCCCAGCTAAATAAGTAGATAGACAGATAGATATGTGCATGTTTGTATATATGTTTGCATGTTTTAATACATACATAGATACATTCTACATCCATCCATCCATCCATCCATCCATCCATCCATCCATCTTATCCCTCAATGGAGAATGGCACTGTCCAACTCCTGGGATGAGGGTTCATCTGGTACAAGTTTTATAAACAATCATGGTCAATTTCCTCATTTACAAAACAAGAATAAGAATAGTGCTGATAATGGAATGTAAAGTACTTGATAAACCTTAAAGCCATATACAATGTTAGCCATTGCAAATATTTAGATGTATTATTGTTCTTCTCATTACCATTATTATTTCTAAGGTTTAAAATAAAAGGACAGACAAAACACAAAAGCTTTTGTCAGGGTACTAATGAAAGTCAGTTGAAATTGCAAATAGATAATATATGTATATATCAATTTTATTACTTATTTCTAACATTTATATTGGTTTTCTCCCCAAAGACATTTATTAGAATAATCTTTTAGGAATTATTTAAAAATTTAAAAATAATGGTATGCTAACTTTAGGAACCTTAAAATTATTTTACTAATGTGTTTTGTTTTACTTAATAGGGGCAAATTTTAGTATGACAAATTAATCGTCCATCTGCTTTCAAATCTGAAAACTAATTTAAAATACCACTTTGCCTTTTATAATTTTTTAATAATGATTAAATGAATCAAAGAATTTGATTTTGAATAGATTTATGGAATAAGAAATTAACCAAATTAACCAAAATTCAAATTTCTGCACTTTTGAAATAACTGGTCCCAGATTAAATATGCCCCCATCAAAAAAGTTTTTAAAATGAAAATTTAAAAATAAAAAATTAAAGCCATACTATAAAGTCTCATGTTAAAACTCAGCAAAAACAAGGAGAAAAAGTCAATTAATAATGCTACAATCATTAAATTATTAAAAAGATATCAGAAAAAGTAATAGCACAAATTTTACAAGTAAAGACATAACTTGCATTTCTTTTGTTGGCAAGGATGTCCAGATTCAATAAAAGGTTTCAAGAATGAATAAGTAAAGAAAAAATGAATTACCAAGTAATCAAATACTACTTCCAATATTTTATTATGGAAACAATTATAAATACACATTTCTTTTCCCTTCTAATTCTTCTGTGATGATTTCTATACAATGATTAATATGCAAGTTTATTTGATATGCTGCCTAATTAGGTGCTTTCATAGTCACTAAACAAACAAAATATGACCATCCTTTTCTCCAATTTTTCCTTTTCAATTTTTAATTTATGAAATAAAACAAATATTTCCATAATATAGTAGAATAAAAAGATGACTGCACATGAAACTTTAAATCTATTTTTGAAAACTTGCTAGTCCTTTTAAATATATAATAATGTTATTATAGAACTTTTTTGTTTTCCCCTTTTTCTCCCCTCCCCCTAGCGATGGCTATAATCAGATACAAATATGTATATGTGTGTATATATATATATGTAAACATTTTTCTATATACTTCTATGTATCAATTTTTTCTCTGGATGATTTTCTATAATCTTTCAAGTAGACAATTTTCAAGAAAATGGACTTTGGTACTGATGGTGCTTGATTTCATAGTAAGCTCTTGGAGTACTGATTATAGAAAAATTGCTAAATTGCTAATTTTGCCTAATAAATTATTACTTAAATAGTATTAAATCAATAGTAAAATTTTAACTTTCAGATTTACAGTAACTTTAATTCTAGTCTATAGGATTTAGAATTCTTATAAAATTAATCTACTTTAAGGTAGGTATATTTTCCATTCACCTCATATAAAACTATCTTAATTGAAGGATTTAATTATCTTAATGCAGTAGCTCTTTCTACCACTAGTCTTCTGTGGATAAATGAAATGACAGCCTTCTTAAAGGGCAAGATATTTCCTAAAGCTCCAAATACATAAAATTCCCAGATATATGTATATGTTTGTGTGTACATCTCCTTATTAAAGTTTAAAACTTTTTCTTCTTCCTAAGAGAAGATACTAGGTGAAATAGTCTGAACAGCAACTTTTAAACTGTGAACAGGTAATGAATAAAAAATCAATATTTCTAAATATGGCATTTCAGACTCTGATGTGAAAATAAAAAAGAATATATTAAAAATGTTTTATGTTCTCCCCAATAATGAGAGGGGGTGATTAATTCATAAAATACTTTAAGAAAAGGAGGGAATAGTTTAATATCTTTTCATAATGTAACCTCTAACAGGGAATATCTCTTTATGTGATTCCCCCAGAACCTGAAGAAAATTTAAAAAACAAAATACTTTTCTGGTATATTTCAAGGATCTTAATATTTGTAATTACAACACACTGAAAAACAGTACAGGGTGTTAAAGCTATCCTCAGTCTTTTTGCTATCATTGAGATACAGTGAAAAATATCAAAGACATCATTAGTATTTATCAACCTTGTCACTGTCCTCAACAATGGCCATTTTATAATTTATTATGTTAAAATAGCTCTTTCCCTGTTAGAAAATACATAGAAATTTAGTGATTTGATCAAAATGGGATAATTTTGCTAAATGGATAAATACTTCTACTAGTAACCAGTAGGTGGTGCTAATTCAAGTGTTTCAGTTTACAAGATCAAAAGACCAGAAAACTCATAAAATAGATGAAAATATCAATACTGCATAATTTACTAAATAGAAAAGGAAATTTTGAAAAACTTCCAGTCTGTAGAAAGAAATATTTAAAATGAAAACTGTTCTAACGGTGGGGTAGACACATATATAATGAGACCATAATAAATATAACATGACTAAAGAGTCTCAAGATGAACAGTCTTAAATTTTATAGCCACACACACTCCTTTGGCCATACATGCATAGAGTAAAATCATTCCTATTCACTTCTTTATAGTTGCAGTCTCACTTGGAAACATTAGAATTGCTGGTGTTTTATTGCAACCTTGGGATAAACTATTCCTCTTGGGGGATACTCAATTTTAATAACTTCTAGCATTCAGAACAAGAATGAGATGTCTTGAAACCCATTCATACTAAAAATAGGTATTATCAGATA
The DNA here is from genome assembly GCF_028583685.1 of Petaurus breviceps papuanus. Lineage (NCBI taxonomy): Eukaryota > Metazoa > Chordata > Mammalia > Diprotodontia > Petauridae > Petaurus > Petaurus breviceps. The sequence continues at coordinate 100,414,890 of NW_027186304.1, read as the reverse complement.
TAGCCACATTATCCACCCCCCTTTAAAATATAACAAAATGTGAATTAAAAAGCATTATCTCAGAAAATAGATAAGTAACTAATAAAAATAAAACAGTTGAGAGACTGATCCATTATCTTTTATACCTTCAATTATTTGGACCTTACAAAACAATGCATTTTAATAACAAATTCTCAATATGTATATTAAACCCATATATGTATGCATGTATATACAGAAGATGAAAACAATAAGGTTGAATTGATAAAGTTTACCATGAGCCCTTTTATGCTTATGTACCTCAGTACATTACAGTATGGCAATCCAAGTCATAAAATATCTTCCTTATGTAAATGCAAAAGGACTATTTTTAAATGAGAACTAAGCTGAATTTTTAAAATGCCTGACTTATATTGGTTATATTTTTTTCTAAAATTTAACACGTAAGTGTATTTGGATTAATAGCTTTTAGAATATTCTAAAATGTTTTAAACATCTGTAGAAAATAATGGGGTGGTTGCATCTATGAAGTCTTTACTATTAAAATTGTAAAAAGTATGTACAGTATTTTAAAATTCCACGGATTACAGACAAAATATAACACCATTACTTTAGTAAATCATTAAGCTTTATCTTCTGAAAGCACAGCTGCATGTCAAGTTAATCTACAGTATAGGTATACCAGAAGAAAATCTAACCTGAGGAATTAAAATCTGTGATTCTACTGATTGTATGTATATAAGCTTCAATTTAACCAGAAGCATGATTCCAAACTGCAGAATCTGTACCGGAACTTTTTAGTTAAGAAAAAAAAAAAGTAAATGTTCACTTATACACAGAAAAAAAAATGCACCAGGCATCTGAATTTCCATAAAACTAACTCCTTAGTTTAAAAAATATAGAATATATCTTCTTTCCCTCAATTCCTTTAAGATAAAGGGCTCCCTAGCAGAGATTCTAAGTTTTAAGTGGAGAGAAGGCTTTTATGGCTTACTGATAAATCTCTTAAAAGTGACATTAGGTTATATAGGAGACGTTAAGCAATATCATCATAAGAAAGCACAAACCTCATAGAAAATACCCAACACACAAGAGACTTCAACTTTTATAAAATCCTGAAATACATCACCATCTAAACAAACTCTCAGGAGAAAGCTTTCCATACCACATTCTCCTGAGGGTGGAAAAAATCTAAATGCTGTCTCTTTAAATGAAGGACTATCTTGGAACTGTTCAGCAGTTAAGTATCATTAATGCAAAGTAACAGATTCTTCCTCAATATTGAACTCTAGGTGACCGACATGGAAAGTAACTACTTCCCCATCCCCTGGCAGACAGTAGCATTAATAATCATCAAAACAAAAAAAAAACAAGAAAAAAAATTGAAACCAAGCACTAGTAGAGGCCAAAGCATCGTGAGGAAGACCTATTGCGTTGTTTACCCAATGCAAAAAAAGGAGAAGCAGGAGTTATGGGGGTTGGGGAGAGGAGAGCATCCTTAAGGTTCTGGAAAATGTCTCATGCTTCAGGTCCCCGTGTGTGGCAAAAAGCCAGCCTCTCTTTGAAAGACTGCTGCTGCCTCTCTCTCTCTCTCTCCATTTCTAGTATTCCCCAAATGGGCCATCCCTGCGCAGCCCTACGTCTGATTTCTTATCCACAGCCCGAATTCTTTTTTGCTCTCAAAGTGTCCCTAAACAGAACTTACATCGCCAGCTTGGCAATCCTCTTTTTCCAACCAGCCCTCTACAGTAGCACAGAAACCACACGCAGTCTAGACGACCTGGGCTCAATGGAAGGAGGGGAAGGGATTGTATTTTGCGCACATCCAAAACGATCCAGAGGCAGCAGAATTTAGTTTTGCCTCCACTGGCTTGCAGACAAGGTCTTTCTCAAAAGCTTGTTTAGTCTACACTTGCATGTGCGTGGAAACACACATACATACACACACACACATTTCTTTCCCTTGACTAGTATTGTCATTACAAATAGTGGAAACGCCTACAAGGAGATGAAGTACCTGCACTGGGAGATGCTCAGTTGTTCACTTCATCTTCCGTTGACAAGGAAACCAAACCGCACTTCATTTTTTTTTCCAGAAAAACCTTCCACTGCCATCATTTGAAAATTTATGGGGGGGGGGGGGGGGGGAAGAGGAAGGAGGGATTAAATAGAATAGGGATAATCTATCTAAAATTTATCTGGTTTGTTTTTTTTTTTAATAAAAAAGTCAAATGTGCAAAAGTCATAGTTAATTTAAAGGGGGGAAAAAGTATTTTGCTTAAAAAATGATCCCAGTAACCGGCTGCAAGAAAAGTTTCACATTATAAAAGGGCATAAAAAACGGAAGGGGGGAAAAACGGTTTGTTGTCATTGACTTCAAAAAGGAAACAAAAATAAAATTAACGTCTTGTGCTCAGTGGCTTGCACCAGTATTGCAAGACCACAAACTCTTGTAAACACTGCCGTAAAATGCATTCGCAAATCCCACCTATACAAAAATAACATCGGAAAAATAGTCTGCAAAAAGAGTTAGAAACACGCTTTTCTTTTTAACATGGAAAAAATAGGCATCATACTTCACATCGCTTTTCCATAAAACCAGTTGCATATTTTGCTGGACTTGGGAGTCTCTCCCAGCGGCACAGTGGCCACGGACTCCCAGACACAGCGCCTTGTCTACAGTACCATCGCATGCTATAAAAACTTGTATTCAGGAAAAGGCTCAAATCCATGCTCCTCCAGGTTTCCCAATTTAAACAATAATCAAAGAGGTGGAAAAAAAAAAAAAGAAGAAAAAACCAAAAAAACAAAACCAAAAAAAAAGGACAAAAAAAAAAAGAGAGGACAAGAATGCCACTGAGAAGGTACTCACCGAGCGGGAGTAAAATGTTGGAATAAAAATGAGATTTAGTATAAAATACAGTATGGCGGTGGAAGAAGGAATGAAGCGCTTTTTTTTCCTCTCAGTCTCTGCCTCAGGCACTGACACGTGACTCGGAGCCAGGCTGACTCGCAGGCAGGCGGGGAAGGAGCAAGGCAGCGAAGGGGGGAAGCCCCACCGATCCCAACTCACTCGCACGGCGGCGGCAGCGGCGGCAGCGGCGAGGAGACTGGCGCCGGGAGCCCCGGGAGCGGCGGCGGCCGCGGCAGTAACAGCAGCAGCAGCAGCAGCAGCAGCAGCGGGGGCAGCTCGCGCGAGCCACAGCCACGGCAGCCTCTGCTGTGTAGCCCAGACGAGCAGGTGCCCCTCACGCTGATGCCGAGCACACACACACACACACACACATACACACGCACACACGCACACGCACAAGACAGTCAGGGCGCCGGGGAGAGGGAGAAGGAAGAGAGAGAGGAGAGAGGGAGCAGAGAGGAGCTGAGCCGAGCCAGGAGAAGAGGCACACGCAGCAGCTGCTGATGCTACCACCGCTCTGTATGTGTGCGCATCTGTGTGTGTGTGTGTGTGTGTGTGTGTGTGTGTGTGTGTGTGATTGGGGTTGGATAAAGAGGGAGAGGAGGTGCCACAACTTGCTGCTCACCTCAAACTTGGTAGTGTTTATTTATTTATTTATTTTTCTTCCCCAGGGTTGGGGAGAGAAGTTCCCACTTTCTCAAACCCCTCCCTTGCCTAAGTTTGAGTTTTAACTGTATCATTAATTCCCTACTCTTCTGCCCCCAACCCTTACCCCGACTTGCCCCATCTACCTCCCCATCTCCGTTCCTCCGGAGGAAGCTTCCTTACCCGAATGGATCCTGATTTGTTTTTTTCACTAGTCCCCAGCCTTGTGTTTTCCCCTCCCGGGCACGCAGGGATGGAGACACGTCCAGGGCGATGCTTTGGCGGTTGTGTGGTCAGCCGGGGGGCCCAAAATATTGATTGAAACCAGTACAGACCGCTTTCCTCCCTGGGACAATAGTGGGGAGAGATGCTTTCAGTTTGCAAGAAAAAATAAAACGTCTTGCAGAAAATCCATTGCATTAAATGCCTGGGTTTATTTTGCGGATTGTTGGTGATAGATAGGGTGGAGGTTTTTGTTTTGGTTTGTTTGGGAGAAGGAGGTGGGAGTGGTTGGGTTGGAAGTGGTTGTTTTGATGTCTTGATATTGTTATAGGGTTAAGTTCTCTATATAGTCCTCGTTCCCGACTCTTCCTGGGGTGTTTAGCTGCGGTTTAAAGTGGAGGGAGAGCTCCAGTCAAACAAGTGATCCCATTGTGCGTAATGCTGGAAGGTAGGGAGTACTTGGCATTGAAGGAAGGGAAGCTACGGGTTGGAGCTCAGGTAGTAAAAACAGTTCAGCTGGAAGGTTCGGTAAGAGCTGGATCCCACCACCAGGCTGCGTAGCTGACTGCCTGCAGCGGTTTAGGGTCCAGATTTCGTAGCGGTTTACTTTGTTTTCAATTGATAACCGGCGAGAATATGCAATCAGCCAATCGTTGACAGCTTGGAGATTTTCTATTTGCTGCTTGTTCAGGAGTAGCATCCTGGGCTGAAAGCACAACTCTTTTTGCACAGTATTATAAGTACACCTGGACCGTCTCATGTAGCTTGGGGTGGGGTTGGGAGGAATCATTGGAATGAACATATGTATTTGAGAATGAAGGAATCGAAATATTGGACTTCACAAATCACTCTTCCAAGACCTCAGTTCCTGATCTTTACCCTAATGATACAAATGGAGATGTTCATGATAGAATGGATAGTGTAATGAAAGCTCAGTACACAATTACAAAGAGCTTCAAAAGCAAATACTATATGCCTCTGATGGTCTGGTCAGGATTCATTGACCAAATAAAGTATTAATTCACAATTTAAATAAAACGGATTAAAATTATTAAAAGATCACTAAATATTTATTAAATGGTTGCCAACTCTTCCTATGCTGATTCCCACCTTAGAATTAAGAATTGCAGCTTGAGATCATGACTGAAGGGGAATTAAATGCATCAAGGGTTTTTAGTGACTTTATAACAACTGTTGGTACAGCTCAAGTGCATTTTCAGAGCACTCATATCTCATTTTTTAAGATTTATTGTTATACTTTGTCCTTTTTCTCCATGACTCAAGAATTGCTCTTCTTCAGTATTTTGTTATGAACTTCTTGCCCCTTTCCCTTATCAGTTGAAAACCTCCTTACTCTGGTCAGTAAGATTAAAAAGAAACAATAACTTAGAGAATAGTTTTTTTTTTTTCCAAATTTTCCCCCCTTGGCTTCCTTCAATATTTTGCTATGGAGCCATTCAAATATGGGGAGAGACTACACTTGTTAAGGGAGGAATTTTGAACTTCCCAGTATCTTGTATAGAGTCTGGGGTGTATAGAGCTATTTATGAAGAACTTTCCAAACAAATCTATTTAGAATTACACTGCAGTAATGGCTCTCAGCCAATCAGAGTGATTGTCAGACTTTTATTATTCAATAAAATGACTCCCCTTTATGTAAAATGCTGCTTTGCTGAAGAAGAGCAAAAGACATCTATATCTATACACACACACACATATATTTCCTCTACATTCTCCCTATTTACTATATAATTATTGTATCCCTTTCCTTTTCTATTTCACATATATATATATCTACCATTGTAAATTGTATGGAAACTTCAAGAATAAGTCAGGATGAAATTAAATAAAAAATAATAAATTGCCCCAAAGAAAGATTCCCTAAAGTATTCTGTATATTATCCATTGCTGTCTATAACAACTGAGAAAACGTATAAACTTAATAAGTCAAACAAATGAATTTTCAGTCGTTAGCAGAGTGCCACATACCATTCACTCAACAAATATACATTAAACATCTCTCTTACATAAACTTTTGTGGTAGGCACTGCTGAAGATACAAAGACATGTAAGTTATTAACCTCTAAAACCTAAAGAAGGAGATTAAATAAATATAATGTCAGATAACTATAAATATTTGCTAACCTTCTTTTGAATTTCATTGGTGGTGGTGGTTATAGGAAGGGAATGATATCTTTGACATCTCATTGCCCTAAGTACAATGCTCAGCACAAAGCAGGTGCTCAACAAATACTTGTTGATTCTGTGTGCTCATAGAAATAAAGGAAAACTTTCAAAGTGAGAAGAATCTAGCTTGTCCAAACATTTGCTTGAAGAGCTAAGGATAGATGGCTTTATTGGCTAAATATCCTCCTTGGTAAGAAATAAAGGGAAGGAGAAACATTTACCAAGTAGATATGGGTTTTCCAGACTCTCCTCCCCAAGACCACCCAAAGGATACTGTCTCAGATCTTATGAGTTTCCTTCTTAGTAAGAGCATGGAATATATATGGTTCAGTTAAAGGGGTCCATATTTCCATTTGCCAAAATGTAAAAGTGGTTGTGAAATTTATTCTATATTATTTCAGCTAATTTTGGTACGAAAATAGTAAAACACTTGTGAGGTTTTTAAAATTTTTTTAGTATAGATGCTGTTACAACCAAATAACTTGACATCACTTTTTAAAAACATGTACTTCACTCTATTTCTTTCCTTTTCTCTTTTATTCTTACTTTATTTTTCCATGTAACTATCAAAATATTTCACATTCATTGGGATATTCCTATTTCTATTTTAATTTTTGGTGATTTCCACTTAAAAAATAAACAAGCCTATACGTCTGTTGTGTCATGGGAAAATGTTGGGTGAGAGAAGCCAGCTTCAAATCCTAGATCTGCTACTTCCTGCCTGTATGGCCTTGGATATGTAACATGACTATACCTTAGCTTCTTCATGTATAAAATTAGGGAGTTGTCCTAGCATGACTTCTGATAACCTTTATATAAAGGTGTAAATCTATCATTCTAAGAATCCTGAATTCTATAAAATATTTTATAATTTTCATAAACTCCAAAGGAACATAATATAGATACTTTAAAATTTGCATATGAAAATATTACATGAATAAACAAAGCAAGAAGAAGTATAAATTCCATTTTTATCTACAACCTCTGACTCTTTGATTTAGAATTTCTCTCTTATGCCCCCAGAGGAAAAAAAATACTTTAAAAATACTGTCATGATAAAAATGTAGATAGCAAGATATATACTCGACAACACTGATTTCAAGTTAAACACTAAAACAGTATCTGCAACAAAACATTTCTACCTATAAAAAAGTAAAACTAAGGCATAAATTCATGCCCTTCCTATTTTTTTTGCAATGTGTACATTTTAAATTGAACATATCCACTATTTTTTGTTTTATTATAAATGCAGACACCGTGAGAGTGACATAGTAAGTAAACAAAGGTAGCACTGATGAGTTTCACAATAAATATGCTTAGACTCAGCGTGAGATATAGCTGCACGTGACACTTCCACTGTTCTGCACCATCTGTTATTATTCATTGATTTCTTACCTGACAATCTCTCTACCTACTGTAAAAGGAATTTAAAATACAGCATTTGGTAATTTTTAGAAGCTGTGAGGTTAATGCAAGAGGTTTCTTTGGGTATCATGACTAAAGCTATAAAAATGTTGAAGGAGCCACAAATAAGTCCCAGAAAAGGTATTGAAAGAAAACAAAAAACACCTAAAAATATGGGGGCGAGCATTTGAGAACTCTGAGCTCTGACAGAAAAAGAAACTGAAAAGAATGTCAGAAGAAGTAAGCAACATAAAACAGGAAAAGGTATGTAAAAGCATCATCAAGGAAAATGCAAGGAATGCAGTAGTAGCTGACAAAATATTTACAAGTTCATTGGAAGTTTAGGTGTTAAGAAAGCAAAAAAATGAATGTAGAGTTTTAAAGGGAAAGAGAGTGGCTGAAAAAACCTAAGACCTAGAGCATTGGAGAGCCTGGGAGTGCAGTAGAAAAAGACATTTCAGAAATGCAGACAAGTGCAAAAAAGGGACAGATCTGGGGCATACAGATGAGTACTAAGAGACACATGACAAAAGTATCTTCAACAATATTTTAGAAAAAATATTGCAGACTTTATAATATGTTCCCTGAGTGAGAGGAGTGTGCCTGAACACTCCAGGAAACAATCTTGCTATGGCTAAACAATGGTCTTTCTGGGAAAGGAAAACTAGAGAAAAATGACACCCAAAGGAACTTCCTGATTAGTGTGAAATCTAGAGAATCATCTGAATGATCTTGATTGATACAACTGGTAACCTATGTAAGGACCTCATCAGCTCTCCTTTGGATTATTGTAATATTATTAGTCTCCCTGCTTCCACTGTCCTTCCATTCTATTCTTCACATAGGTACCAACTTAATATTCCTGAAGCAGAGTTTTGACCATGTCACCCCCCAACTAAAAATTGTTCAGAAGCTCCAGTTACCTTTATGATAAAATACAACCTCCTCAGGCTGGAATTAAAAATTCTCCACAATGTAGCTTCCATCTAACTTTCTGGACATTTTAGAATATACACACCCTTACGTGAACTCTTAAGTTCCAGTTAAATTACTAGCTATATTACCTAAGCTCAACATATTATCTCTCCTCTCTGTGCCTTTGAACAAACTGCCCTCCATGTAGGTAGGTAGCCTTCCTATCTCTGTCTCCCAGGATCCATAGTTTTCCTTAAGACTCAGCTTATGTCCCACTTCTATAGGAGGGCTTTCTGAGGTCAGCCAATTGTTATTCTTGCTCTCCTGAAAGTACTTTGCATCACTGTGGCCTTGTACAAAATGTATCCTCTTGGGGAGGCCAGGTAGTACAGCAAGTAAGAGCACTGGCTCCAGTGTTGAAAAGACCTGGAGATTGAAGCCCAGGCTCAGACACTTAGCACCCACCCAGAAACACCTGACCGTGTAACCTTGAGCAAGTTACTTAACCCCAATTGCTTAGGGGCGGCCAGGTAGCACAGCAAGTAAGAGCACCGGCTCCAGTGTCGGGATGACCTGGATCAAATCCAGGCTCAGATGCTCAGCACCACACCTAGAAATAACTGGCCATGTAACCTTGAGCAAGTTACTTAACCCCTATTGCTTTAAAAAAAATGTATTCTCTTACACAAATTTACACACACACACACACACACACATTGTAAAAGAATCATTACCAGTCATATAAACAAGAAAAATGTTTTGTGACCCCCCCCCCGGGGGTAATTTAATATACTATTCATAAGGTTCTTTTAGCTGTCTTCATTACATTCTTACAATAACTGAAATAACATTTTCCTCCCCAAAATAACTCCAAATTAAAATTTGCATTATGTAGTTATAAAATACAAAATGTTATTCTGCATATAATTATGAAAACTATAATTATAAAATTATAAAACTAATTATCAATATATATATATTATTGGTTGAGTAGTCAGTGTGTGCTGCCAATGGTAGAAGAGAAGAAAGCCACTTCTGAAGAGATTCCTTCCTTAGAAAGGTACACATGTGTGAATAGGCAGTGTGTGCCAGTGGTGTGTGTATGGGTGTATATACACACACACATTCGCATTCACATATGTATGTATGCATATATGTGCATACATATGGATATAGATACACATATACCATTTGTACACACTGGTTACTCATCCACAGATATTCTAATGAACAACTTGCTAGTATTACCAACCATTTCAGTTGAAAATCTTCCAGATAGAAGAATGCTAACTTAAGTAGAAAATAAATTTAAATTTAAAAATAGCCTTAACAATGCAGTGGGATGCAATATGAGGCTGGTTTCTGCAGAATGTTGGTGATGATTTGTGATGGTTTCAAGGTAGCTCATAGTAGGTAGCTCAGAAATTATGGTTTTCAAACAAACAGCCTGATATTTATGCAATAACAACACAGATATTTGTATTATCTTGATCACATGATTAAAGAGATGATAAGATGTGATGAAAGGGGAACAAAAGAACAAAGAGAATGATCTGATGTAGCATACATAAGGGAAATGAGAGTATGGACAGGCATGTGACCATCTGTTGGGATTCAGCTTATGCTCAAATATTAAACTTTATGACAATTTGGAAACAATTTGATGACATGTTGAGAAACTGCAAGAATATCTTATACTTAATCAGAAATTTTCAGAGTTTGGTATAATTATTGCATGGATACCAAAATCGTTGTGTACCTGATTGTGATAATTTCAGATCACTGCAGAAACAAATAGTCCTTCAAATATTTGCATGCGTATCAGAGAGGAAAAATATATTTACAACATAATTGGACAATTCTTCGCTGCTTAAGGTGCATATCTATCTATCTATCTATCTATCTATACAATCCTGTTTTATATATATACACCACATTTATATCTGTGTGTGTGTGTGTTGTATTATTAATAAGAGTGCCTTGGTCTACTATCATGAATCTTCAAGGGAATCATGAACCACTAAAGATGAACCAGTACTGTAGAATATAAATAAGCTCCCTCAAGAAGAAGACTTTTATTATTTTTTGTTTTCTATTCTCAGTTTCTAACATAGTGCCTTTCACGTAGTAGATACTGAATAATTTTTTTAGTTTATCTAAATTAAGAGACAGCATGGAATAATGTAATAGGAAACCATAGCATTTTGTCTATTATCAATTCTGCCACTAACCAATTGTGGAAATGCAGGCAAATCACTTATAAAGAGGTTGTAAAACATATCTCTGAGGTACATTCTGACTCTAAAGCATTATTATTCTGTGACATTGGTACACTGAACAATGAACCCATCAATTCTCAAGTTCCTTTTAGAGAAAACTGATCAACTTTGGGGTTTCAAACAACTAGAATATTTTGCATAGGCAAATGCTTAATGATTTGCTGAACTGAATTCTCAAAGGTTCAGCTTAGCTGCTACCTCCTCCATAACACTTTCCTTGACAACCCCTAGCTGAAAATATTTTTTCCTTCTTCAAATATTTTTATTGCATTTTTTTTATCTTTTATACTTTCATTTCATTCTAAAGCTACCAACTCCCTGCTAGACATCTCCATCTGGTTTTCTCCAAAGCATTTCAATCTTGGTATGTACAAAACAGAACTCATTATCTTTTCCCTAAAATTCCATCCTCCTTCCTAATTTCATTATTTCTGTTCATAACATCATCATCTTTTATAACCCCAAGTTAGGTTCACAACCTGTAAGTCAACCCTGACAGCTTCATCTCTTTCTCTTCACTCATCCCACTATCCAAACAGTTCCAAATCTTTTAGATTTAATTTCCTCAATATTTTTTGTACACTTCCCCTTATCTCTGCTCACACAGTCATTACCCTAATGTAGTTATCATAAGCTCTCTCTTAAACTACTACGATAAACTCCTAATTGGTCCTCCCACATGCAACCTCTCACACAGTTTTGCCAAATTGATATTCCTAAAGCATATGTCTGAACATTGTATTCCTTTGTTCAAAAAGCATCAGTGTTTGTCTGTTACTTCTAGTATAATATAAAACTCCTGTGTTTGCTTGTAAAATCCATGACAATTTGACTTAAGCCTGTTCTTCCAAATTCATTTCATATTCCTTCACCTAATGAACTTTCCACTAAATTTACCTACTTCCCCACAATTGATATTATGTTCCCCATCAACTTCTTTGAACCCTCAACAATTGTTTTGATTCAAAACAATTTCCCTATGTACATATTGATTTTTCGTAGTAGAATGCAATCTCCTTGAATTCAGAGACTCATTTCATCATTGTCTTAATATCTCCAGCACCCATGAGATTTTTGTTCACATAGAAGTTGAACTAGATGATCTATGAGATTTATTCCCTCTATGATTTTATCCTATGAGTGCTCAATTAAAAAAATGTTCTTTTTTAGCCCATTTAGAAAATGCTTTATACTTTGGGTAGGATTATATATTTTCTGCCTTTTTTCATAGTAAAGGAAAGTGAAATTCAGAAAATGAATTGAGAAAGCTGAACTTTAAATATCATTATCTTCTTATTTGAATGTCCCAACTTACCATGTTTTTTTAAACTCTTACATCTCAAGAAATGAATTCATTAAATCAGTCCATTACTACAATACTCATTTGATTATATCCGTTTCTAATTCTGTTAAAATTCAGGCTAATGAACAACTTCTGGTAAAGAATTTGATTTTTAAAAAGGAAAAATTGAATTTTTGATAGGTATGAAATTTTGAATCTATGAGTTTATTAATTTCTCATGTTGTCTTTATAAAAATGATCATTTTATGATGATGTAAAATCTGATGATAGTTTACAAGCCTGATACTACAAATTTTATTGTTTATTTCTATGTGAATGATTGTGCCAATAAAGGTCATATCATGAGAGGATGACCCTAGAATCTAGGGCCTAGATTCTCTATTCAGATAAAGGTTCTGAAATGTCCTACTGAGGTTGAGAGGCTTAAAATAGGTGCCTAATGGCAGCCAGGGGTTCTCTGTTCTGAACTAGCTAAGTTCAGAGAGCCTCATTTGAGGTTGACCATCAATAAAGTATTATATTCAAACACGCCAAATCACAAAAACCAGCTACAAAGGCAGAGAAGGATTATGATGTTGCTTCAGTGAATTTGTGGATATCGTTATTATTATACATTTATTTATTTTTAGTTTTCAACATTCACTTCCATAAGATTTTGAGTTACAAATTTTTTTTCCCCATCTCTCCCCCCCCACTCCAAGATGGCATACAATTTGATATAGGTTCTATGTATACATTCATTTTAAACCTATTTTCACATTAGTCATATTGGGAAGAAGAATTAGAACCAATGGGGGAAACCACAAGAAAGAAACAAAAAAGAAAGAGAGAAAATAATATGCTTCAATCTGCATTCAGACTTCATAGTTCTTTTTCTGGAAATAGACAGCATTTCCCCATCATGAATCTTTTGGAGTTATCTTAGATCCTTGCATTGATAATGATGAATCTTTAAAGAATTATTTGAGTGACTGAAGCAACTGCAAGCTCATCTTGGTATTTAGGGCTCTCCACTATCTGACTTCTATTTTTTTGTACTTATTTCATCATATTCCCCTTCACACACTGTTAAATTTAAGCTTGAATACAGCATGTCATCATCATGCCACTTTGTATATTCATACATTCTATTCACATGTTCCATCTTGCATCTCATAATTCATTTCATCCTTATCCCTGCTTTTCAAAATTGTTATTTTCCTTTGCAGTTCATTTTAGTTATCACTTCCTCCATCTTCCTTATACATCTTTCCCCAATCCCCAAGACTCACCCTGTATTGAAAATATTCTCTCTTAATTCAAATATTATTTTGTCATGAGAGAAATGATTATTAAATAACCTATTGTTGGGGAGGTACAGGTTTGTCTTTTTTTCCCCTTTCTAGATCTTCATTCTCTATTAGGCCAAGGCCACATTTGAAGGACTTTGTTGATAGATAAGAATGCCCAAATCCCCATGATACATACCTTTCAATTCTGTATGGGATGTGTTTCCCACACAGCTACAGAATCTTATAAAGAATTTATTCTAAGGTGAATTTCTACTCACTATATTCCACTCAGCCAGATCTGAGCAGTGGTGGATTTTATCTATATTACCCTGGCTGGAGTAGATGAGAGATAAATCTCTCTTTCCAAGACTGAGTGATCAGAATAAAGTCTCCCAGCCCCTCATTAGAATAAGCCCACCTCTCATTATAATATTCCTTCTTCTCATTAGTTGTTAAAGATCAGAGTGAATTGCCACTCTGAGGAACACCTACTCTTCCAAAGGCATACAGGCTGAGTGTGTTCTAAGAGGGGTCTTTGACAATCAAGAGTGTCACTGACCCCTTTTATTAATTATATGCTATCATGACAAACAAAATGATTAATTACTCAGAAACTATTTATATTGAACTTTTTATATGTCACAGTCTGGTCTGTTTTTGTACTTCAAATGGTACATATATTTTATTATATTTATCTTTGCATATGTCTTTCTGTTATTTATCTATCATTTATCCACTCATAATGAAGACAAGGTTCATTTGAGGGGGTGTAAGGAAGGATATTAACTCCTTGATTCTCTAATTTTTATTTCTTTATATTTTAATATTTATGCATGTACGAGCAAAAATGTGTAAGAAGAATAGGGTAAATGTTTATAGGAAATGCCAATAAAAGTTGTGTGTGTAGATATGTATTATTCCTTTCTTCCCATGAAGATTTCCCAGCACATATATAAAAGTCAATCTTGTTAAGATCTGAAAAGATCAGAGCTTTTGGCTGTTTGGCTTCAGGGTAGTAAATTATTTGTTGTTTTATTCATTTAAATTCTTAGAGAAAACAGGAGCAAAGATCAAACACAGGCTTTCCAATAGCACTGTAGGGCACTACTAGTAGACCACTGGGCAAAATATTAATATTTCAAATACAATTTTATATACACAAACATTGTGTTCAGCCTTTGTATCATAGGGGGAAGAGCAGAGAATACTCATTTGACTGAAGATTCAAATGGATGAAGAGGTGGAATATAAAATCAGACCAAGGTCATAAGGTGAAACCAAACTATGGACGGCACTCACTGAATTTCAGGCAAAAGAGTTTGCATTATATTCCTTAGGAATTAGGTACTCATTGAAGGTTTTTGAGCTGAAGAGTTAAATCTAAGATTTAAAGTCAGATCTAAGCATGACATATTTATACAACTTCCTTTATATTTGAACTAGATTCAGATGTATTCACTTTCAAAATTACCAAAGATAAATTTTGTTAACATAGAAGAAACTTTTCTATACTAACATATCAGTGCTTTAGTTGTCATTTATTACTTGCTGTGAAATCAAGTTTCGATTTTCAGGATGCTTTTTTTATACTTAAGTACTATTCCTATGCATACAACTTTTAATGTTTTAATTTATTGCACAGGTAGTCTGAAAAGAAAGATCACTATGATAGGAAAATAATGAAGGAGAATTATCAATTATTTAGAAGGTAATTTCTTACTAATTCCTCATAAAGCTGCTGAAACTACATTGTGTAGTATAATTTCCTCTCTTAAATTCTGATATTTTATCTGTACTATTTCCTACAATATGAAATAGCACATTTCCAAGTGAAATATGAGAATTATATATGGTAAAGACCTTCAAAAGATAATATCTGAGTAGATGGCAACAAGTGACAAATTCAAGAAAACATTTTGTTTTATATTTGTTGTTAACCAGAATAAGACCTCACTTCTTTGTTATGAATATTAATTCCAGAAATTATTATTGTCTTAACCTAGTTGCAAATCCACATAAGTACCCTGGTTATAAATTTATGAAATATATGTTGTAAATATCAAGTTATGTAAAGTTCAAACATGTTTTTGAAAAAAAAATATATCAAATTGTAATTGACTAATATGACTGACCAGTGAAGACAAAGTATTTCACTTTGGTGCAAAAAAGGTTTAGCAAAGGAAATGTGAATAGGCTATATTTAATTTATTGGTAAATTGTTCTTAGAATCATAGAATAGTAGATCTTAAAGAGCGCTTAGAGGTCACTGAATGTTATTACATCATTTTTAGTTTTTAGGTGGTATAGTAGAGTTCTAGACCTGAAGTCAGAAAGATTCATCTTCATGAGTTCAAATCTGGCTTCAGAAACTTAGTAGCTGTGTGACCCTAGGAAAGTTACTTAACCGTTTTTGCCTCAGTTTCTTCATCTATAAAAATGAACTGGAAAAAGAAATGGCAAACCACTCCATTGTCTTTCCCAAGAAAGTCCCAAATGGAGTCACGAAGAGTCTGACACAACTGAACAACAGCTACCATCTCATTTTACAAATGAAGAAACCAAAGCCTGTAGATAACGAATTGCCCAAAGTTCTTCTCTGCTTAAAGACATTAGCTGTATTCTTAACTCTTTAACCTAGAAAAAAAACAATGTGGTAGTTTTGAACAAATGCTTGTTAATTGATTAGTTGACTTAGACATATCCACTACAACAGAAGCGTCAAAGTAATTAAGAAAATCAATAAGGTTTATAGTTTTTATGGTAGGGACAATTAATTATTTTATGAGAAATTATAAATATCTTACAGCATGAAAGCTGCTAACTTACATGAAAAAAGGACAAATAAACACAATTCAAACATAGTAGATATTAAAGAATCATATAGATTTATAATTAGTGGGTACCTCAGGGATCATTTAGTCCAGTTCTGATACTTCTCTGATTCAGAAACTCAGACCTAGAGAATCTAAGTGAGTTTGTCAGAAGTCACAGACCTAGTAGATAGCAGAGCTGGAATTCAAACCCAGGTCCTCTTATTCTAAAATCATCTCTAGTCCTTCTTGCCAGGGCAAAAAGTTTGGCATATCATGAATGACATGAACTAATGCTTCTCTCAATATACTACCAACATCCCTCTAGGAACAGAAGTAATATATTGATGGTCAAAAGTTTCTTGGAAGTCATAGTATGAGGAGGAGTTGAAAAAGATAGTTTTTTGTTCTCTGGACAAGGAACTTAATTAAAATCCTAGAATTGATTATGTTATTTTTTTTTCTGAATAAAGGTTTATTTGCAATTTTTCCTTTCCACCAAAGCCCCATGGGTCTGTCTACCTGTAATGTCATGCACAAGCAGCTTTCTAGAAGAATGCTACTGTGAACAGCTAAGGTTCTGATTACACAGTATAGTGATCACTCTATTCCATAACAAATCAAAGCGAAACTTTCACAGAAAATCAAGGTACAGCATTCACAATAGTATAACTTATAACAGAAAATCACAATATGATATTCACAACATAGTCTCAAAGTACAATAGTCAAAGTCTTCCACTCTTGGGGCAAAGTCTTGATTAACTCAATCAGTCACTTATTCAGCAATCAATTACTAAGTATCATACACAAAACCCTCCACCCCTTAGGTCACTAGTAAACTATAATTCCATATTTACTCAGTACCCAAGGAGAGGTCTTTTCATCTTGACTTGGGGCCTGTTCTCAGATTCCCTGGATCCCCTTCCATGGTCCCAGATTCTACCTGGATTCACCAGACTGTCACCTGGGTTCAATGGCAGACAGCTCCCAGTTCCTTGGCCAGCTCTCTGGGCAGGTCCTGCTCCACACTGGCGTTCACAGGGTCTGGTCCATGTAAGATCCTTCACCATTTCTGCTCCAGGGAATTCAAGGCTCAACCAAGCTACAAACAAAGTCTCAACATCCCAGTCACGCTTCCTCAGTCACCTGGGCTCCTGGGATCCTGTCCAGAAGAAGTTCCACCATCACAAGTTCTCAGGAAATTCTGGCTTAGTTCTCCATTCTCTCTTCTGTAGCTGCTTTGCCTCCAGATCCTGGTCTCAAGAAAATTCTGACTGTGCCTATCTGGGGCTTTTCTTATATACACAGCATTAGCTCCCTGTTTCATCCAACCCCTTCCTGTTACATCAGTAACAGGAGACAGGAGTTCATACCTTCTGTTCCCCAACAGAGGCTTGATCAGTTACTAAGTGCTAAGTACCTGCTACTTTTGCCAACACAAAGGGATCTTCAAATTCAAAATTACATTACCATTACAACAATACTTGAATATTTCATAAAAAAACCAGGATCATAGATATAGAGCCAGAAGAGAAATTATCTAGTTCTAATTCCTCATTTTACATATGAAGAAACTGAGGCCCACAGAGGTGAAGTGAATTTAGAGTTTCTCTAATCCCTCCCCCTAATTTTCAGAAGAGGAAACTAATGCTCAGAATAAGCAGGTTAATTCGACAAAGACCACATTTTTGCATATATCATCAATAGTTTAACAATGCTGAATTCAAGTATTACCTAGAAGCCATTAGCTTATTACTTCAAAGTAAATTTCTTCTGGGTTGCAAAAGTATGTGTTGAGATTTTAAAATAAAGCAGGATATGTGATATATTTAACTAAATAATGTGGTAAGATTATTTGATATCTAAATAGCAGGCTATAAACATTTATTCTGAAGAAAAATCTAAGGTCATATGCTAAGTAGACATGATCAAAGATAAGTAATTAAAATTCTCTGTGTTCAGCTCATATAGTAATGAAAAAGTCAAAGGATCTGAAAACTGGTAAAATATTTTTTACTAAAATGAAGTTTCTTTGAAAGCTCAACTATAACTAAGACATCTTAGTTAACAGTATGATCAATCAATATCACAACATTTATAAAATGAAGAAATAGCAGCTTGCCCAAATTTTAGGTGATTGCCAACATCAAAATAAGAAGCCTAAAGATGAATTGAAACTCATAGTTTCTATCTACCTACTGTTAAGGCAATGGTTAACTATTACAAAATAAAGAGTTAAACTAGAAAAACAAGTGAAAGATTAGTCATTAGTCTCTATTCAGGACTCAAATGTCAAATATTGTTGACCCCAAGTACCATTAAGCATGCAGTTTTTTTTATTTCAGATGTTACGGATAAAAAATTTCATTTAACATTTTTACACATAATTATAGAAATTTCGAAATAATAAAAATATACATACGAAAAATCCTATACTTAATTTTAATTTTCCTTGAAAGCAGACAAATAACACTATTCATAATATTTAAAGTGAATTAAGTCTTAAGATGGCAGTTAGGTAGTTCAGTGGTTAAAATACTGGGCCTGGAGCAAGTGATATCTGAATTCACATCAGGCCTCAGACACTTAATAGCAGTGTTGACCTAGTGCAAGTCACTAACCCTCTATCTGCCCCAGTTCCTTCAACTACAAAATGGGGATATGAATAGCACCTACATTTTAAGGCATTGTGAAGATCAAATGAGTTACTATTTGTAAAGAGTTTAGTACAGTGCCTAGTACATAGTAAGTTCTATATATCGGATAGCTATTTATGTTGACATTATGGTGAGCAATATATATTGAATGACAATTTTGTTTTCATCACTATATGATGACACATAGGGGTGGATATAGGAGAAATATAATATATAGTCTGAGCATTCACAGATTACATTTTCTTATGATGAAATACATGTGAAATGATGAAACAAGTAGGTGTTAAAATGGGTGTTACAAGATTAGAAGGGCCATAGAAATTTAGAAAGAAAAATGTGAAGTTACTGAATGCTTCATTGGAGAAAGTAGGATTAGCACTTACTATAGTTCCTCACATGTATGTGCTTAATAAATGTTTATTGAGTGACTGACTGACTTGAGCTGAGGGTTGATAAGTAAGATTTAGAAAAAAATAAGAGATGAGAGGACAGTATTCTGAGCAAGAAAAACAATAAGAAAAGAACAGCCTGACTGAAATGAAGGACTGGTTTTGGAAGGTACTTACAAATAGCCCTGACTAGCTAGAGTGGGCTCTAATTACCAGATGCCAAAAAAGCCAGACAAAAGAAAATAGATTTGATATTATAGCAAATAACTGATAAACCAGACAAATTTTCTGCATTTTGAGGAAAAGGCTACCATTTTATGAAGATTTTCTATTCCATTTAAAGTCTTAGTTGAAAGTCTTGATTTTTTATTTGATTTCAGTTTTTAGTAGAGGGTTGTTTTTTATTTTTGGCATTTTTCATATCTAGTTTTATCATCCTACAAGACCTTGCTATCTTCAAAATAAAGCAGTATTAATGATTTATTTTCATATTTCAATTTATTAATTATTTTAATCCTAACATAAACTGTTAAAAACAACTTACAAATAAAATAATAGAACAACAAGCCAAGTTACTAGTAAGTATGCCATTATATTTAAGGCATTCTTAGAATGATACCATATATTTTGAGGAGGGATGTGGAAAAGATTAAGTATTATACTATACTATAGAAATGGACCCATGACCTTCATGAGTCTAGAGACCCAAAAGGATTCAAATCTGCTACTAGTTGTTAGAACTTGATGACTGATTGCATATATGTATTGTCACCATATATCCTAGAAAAAACAGGATATTTGCAATGTGAAGATAAAAGACTAATTTTGATAGAGCCTTAGAAAAGGAACTGGAGAAATAGAAAGACAGAGTAGCTGAAAGATGATGTTCCAGAGCTTATCTGGAGATACTAAATTTGAGATAGGAGTGAAGCTTAGCTGAAACAATTTAGACAGCAGCTAGTTATGGTATAAGAATTCATTTAGGCTTATAAACCATGGAAGTCATCATGATAAAGCTGATTATGAAACTATAGGCATTGGTGATCTTTCCAATGGAGTAGAGAGGAAGAGATAGACAGACAGACAAATACACAGAGTCAGATAGAGACAGAGAGACCAAGACTAAAAGAGAGACAGAAAGTCACAGCAAGACAGAGAAAAAGCCAGAGACACAGGCATATAGAGAAACGGAGAGACAGACAATGACAGCAGAAAATGGAAGATCAGAAGTCTAAGTTTGCCAAAGTCCAGCAGTCAGGGTGGTAGGGTAGGAGATGGATAACAAGGTCACCAAAGGAAACAGATAAACAGTATTTGGAAATGTAAGAAGAAATTTTAAGTTTTCATGTCTTCTGTGACTCATTAGAAGACAGAATATAGAATATCAGTATCTCATTTGTACATAAACACAGATTCATATAGAGAATGGGAGGAGGTGATGCCCCCTGTATGTGGTTCATTAACAAACTATAAATAGTTCCTGTGGAGGAATGAAAGTGAGTTCTTCAGGTCAAGACTATATTCTTATTTTTTTAATGGTACAAATGTTCCACTTTGCTAACATAGTAGGTATATGCTAAACACAGTGATGATACTTTCTACTTTTATTGTTTGGATAAATGACGAGTAATAATAATTATGATGAAACATTTTTAGGCAGGCAGGTTTGGAGGAAACAGCCACAAGGAAGATACTGCTGAGATGCTTATGAAAGCTATGGAGATGTACCATGTGATGTGCTTTGTCAGGCAGAACTAATTATCTGTGGATGCTATGAAAAAAAAATATGGTGAGAAAAACAGTAAACATCCCCATAGCAGGAGACTCCATTTAAAGCCCAATAGCTCCCTGAACTATGAAATCATTGAAAGTGTACAAAGCTGGTAAGAATAAAAAGGCATCAACTTTTTAAAAAATGATGGTATAAGTGGGGAAACTTCCTTCAAACATACTTTAGAAAAATTAATTTTTATTTTAGCTCCAATTGATCAACTGCATCTAATTAGGGTCTATAGAGGAATTTATTTTTTTGAACCTAAAGTTTTATAATTGGACAGTTTATTCAATATGTCCAGATATGCAAATAAGATGATTTCATAGAATTATTGAAGTTTTTGATGGCCTTTTGTGCACTATTGATATGAATATCATAGTTCTAAAAATTCAGTATTTATATGACTATTAAATGTTTTCTGCCTTTAAATTTCTTTACTACATGGAGTTTTGTATTTTATCTTCAGAAACAAATGTTAAAATTAAGAAAAAAGTTTTGTAAATAAAATTTCTTTAAAAAAACCCCCACAGAAACCAAATCTTAGTTTTAAAGAACTCCTTCAACTGAGTGAAGTGGGAATCAGAAGAGTTAAAAGAGAATCCAGAGCTCAATTAAAACAATATCTGAACAGTACTATCCTTTACAATATCTGTGACAAGAGACAAATTAAGTAAGATTTATATCTGTAATACAAGATCAAAATCTTACAGAATTTTAATTCTTTTATCTTTTTGTAAATTAATTTTAGGTATTAATATACCTAAATATTACAATTACATAGTGTTTATTTTGAAAGCATTCATATGCATAATTTCATTAGAGTCTCATGATACTAACTCTATGCATCAGGTGGTGCAGATACTATTATCTTTATTTTACAGAAAAGAAAACTAGGAATTGAGTTAAGTAATGTTTCTAATATGATAAAGCTCAAATATAATAAAGAGGAGATTGTGACCCAAGTATTGTGAGTTAGGTCTGACTTAAGTCTATCCCCCAGTATTCTGGCTTGACTATTTGAATAAAATGAAACACTATTAGATAATTCAACAGTTGAGAATAGGATACATACTTGGCCATAGCCAGCAAAAAATATCAAAGATATTCAATTGAGACACTACACATTGATTCACCTGAACAAAGTTCCCTTGATTTGAGTTACTCATGTTAATCAAAGTCGTATTAAAGGTCCTTTTGCCTGTTTGTACTCAGGAAGTGATGTCCTAGATCCAGCCTTTAGTCCCCTGAGTCAAGTAAATCTCAAGGATGGTTTTAGTGATACCAAAGGAAAAGAACTAGCTCAACCTACACGGTGGATGACTCTGAAAGATATGCCTCCTCTAACCTACCCCTCTATTTCTTCTTTCTATCCAGGTTGTCTTTCATATACTCTGATGACAGTAACACCTTTTACATAAACGTACTTTTGGCATTCAGGCCATAGAGAATTCACACAAGGCAAGCACTCATAGGGAGGTCAAAAGAAGTGGTACAAGGACACTCCCAAAGTGTCTCTGAAGAGCTTTAATATTGATTATGAGACGTGGGAGACTGACACAGGGCTGCCTAGCATGGTGTGCCTACACCAAAGAAGGTTCTGTGCTCTATGAGCAAAGAAGAATCCCAGTAGCACAAAGGAAACATGGGATTCCCAGTTTTAGAGTCTAGCGGAATCTCTTCCCAAATGATTAAATGGACAAAAACCTGTGGTAGAGCCTTCCAAGTTTCCTTTTGGTCAGATTACTCATTGTCAGACAGACTGTACCTGGACCCTGATAAGGTGATGTCATTTTGGTCTACTTTGAGCATGAAGGACAACCACCACCAACCCCAAAACAACTCTCTAAGATTATAATTAGATTTACAATATATTAGGTTTATAATATATTATATATAAATAATAATATATAATATAATATATTAGGTTTATCATAAATAAGATTATAATAAGGTTTCACACTAGAAGTTTTTTTATGACATCACAAGGCAGGTCCAAAAGAAGAGCCTGACAAGTAAGAATGAAGTCAGAAGAGGTTGAAGAAAATGGAAACTATGCATGTTTGGCCTGGAGAAGAGAAGACTGATCAGCCACAGTTGAATCCACTATAGTTTGACTCCAACTTTATGATGTCATTGGTCCTCTTTGAGCATGAAGGTCAAATAAAAACATGATAATAACCCCATTGTTTCTACCCTTGTTGATGTTCACCTACTTTTCAGTCTAATTCCCTCTGCTCAATATCATTATTTACTCTAAAATGCTAACCTACTTTTCCTTATTTAATATATATTGTTCTTTTGGAGGAACTCTTCCTTCTGAGGAAATTAAGTTGCTTAAAGGATTGAATGCTGGACCTAGAGTCATGAAGACCTGTATTCAATACTGGCTTCAGATCCTTATTGTGTTACTGAATGAGTCACTTAACTTCAATCTGAATAAATTTTCTCAAAATTAAAATGGGAATAATAATAGCATTCAGATCCCAGGTTGGTTGTGAGAACAAAATGAGATAACATTTGTAAAATACTTTAAAAAGCTTAGAAAAACAATCTAAATGTTGTTGTTTTCATTATTATTATTATTATTAACAAGGTATATGCTTCAAGAGCCAATGTCATATGAAAACCTAGGTTCAAATACTGCCTCTGACACTTAGTAGTTTTATAAAACTAAGCCGGTCATTTAACTTTTTTTTTCTCATGAAGTTTTTATTTTATTTTATTTTATTTTTTTAATGCTTTATTAACTTCTGATTTACATCATTCGTTCCCGCCAGATTTTGAGTTACAAATTTTCTCCCCATTTTTCCCCTACCCACTGCCCCAAAATAGCAGTCCCACAGGAAATCCTCTCCTCCAATCTGCTCTCTCCCATATTTTCTCCCATACCCCTTTCTACTTTTTCAGTGGATCTCTATGCCTCAGTGCCTGTATATCTTATTTCCCAATTACATGTAAGATGGTATTAATAATAGTTTATATATATATATACATGCACACACACACACACATATATATATATATATTTGAATATTTGATTTTATTACAGATTCATTCCCTTCCTTCCTTGTCACCCACCCTTACTGGGAAGATACGCAGTTCAGTATAGGTTGTACATGTGTGGCTAATGCAAAACAATGACACAGTAGATATATTGTAAAAGACTGACTATATTTCCCTCCCTCTTATCCCACCTCCCACTTGTTTTAGTCTCTACTTTGATAGCATCTATTTTCAAAAGTGAATGCTCCCAACTTCCCTCCCCCCCAGCCTACCCTCCCTTCTATCATACCCCCTCTTATCCCCTTCCCTCCCCTATTCTCCTGGAGGGTGAGATACCCTATTTAGTGTGTATTTCACTCCCTCCTCAAGCCAGATTCAATGGGAATTAGGTTAACCCATTCCCTTTTGCCTTCCTATACTTCCCCTCCATTGTAGCCATTTCCCTTGCCTCTTCTGTATGAGATAGTTTATCCCATTCTTTCTCTCCCCATCTCCTCTCATTATATTCCTCTCTCACCTCTTAATTTCACCTTTTAAGTATCATTCCTTCCTGTTAAATTGGTCCTGTGCCCTTTATCTATGTATACCTGTAAACATATATACACACATTCACATATGTATTCATATGCCCATATACCCTCATATATAGACAAATATATATTTTTCTAATAACTTCAACTACTGAGAAAAGTTTCATAAGTAACAATTATTGTTTTTCCATGTAGGAATGTTACTAGTTCAACTTTGATAAGTTCCTTATGATTCCTTTTCCCTGTTTACTTTCTCATGCTTCTCTTGCTTCTTGTATCTGAATGTCAAATTTTCTATTCAACTCTGATTTTTTCAGCAAGAATGCTTGAAAGTCCTCTATTCCACTGAATGTGACCATATTTTCCCCTGAAACATGATACTCAGTTTTGCTGGGTAGGTGACTCTTGGTTTTAATCCCAGCTCCTTTGCCCTCCAGGATATCATATTCGAAGCCCTTGATCCCTCAGTGTAGAAGCTGCCAGATCCTGGGTTATCCTGATTGTGTTTCCACAATATTCAAATTGTTTCTTCCTGGCTGCTTGTAATATTCTCTCCTTAATCTGGGAATTCTGGAACCTGGCTATAATATTCCTAGGAGTTTTCTTTTTGGGATCTTTTTCAGGAGGTGATCAGTGGATTCTTTCAACCTCTATTTTACCCTCTGACACTAAAACATCAGGGCAGTTTTCTTTGAGAACTTCCTGGAGGATGATTTCTAGGTTCTTACTTTGGTCATGGCTTTCAGGCAATCCAATAATTTTTAAATTATCTCTCCTGGATCTATTTTCCAGGTCAGTGGTTTTTCCCATGAGAAATTTCACATTGCCTTCTCTTCTTTCATTTGTTTGGATCTGTTTAACAGCATCTTGATTTCTCATAAAGTCATTAGCTTCCATTTGCTCCAATCTAATTCTGAAGTAATGATTCTCCTCATTGAGCTTTTGAGATTCTTTTTCCATCTGGCAAATTTGGCTTTTTAAGGCATTCTTCTCCTCATTGCCTTTTTGGGCCTCCTTTGCCATTTGAGTCAGTCTGTTTTTTAAGGTATTATTTTCCTCAGTCAGGCTGTTGACTCTCATTTCATAATTTTCTTGCATTGTTCTCATTTCTCTTCCCAATTTTTCCTCCACTTCTCTTATTTGGTTTTCAAAATCTTTCTTAAGGTCCTCTATGGCCTGTAACCAGCTTGTATTTTCCTTTGGAGCTTTTGGTGCAGGAATTCTGACTTCACTGTCTTCCCCCTGTTCCATGCTTTGCTCCTTTTTGTCCCCAAAATAGGAGTGTATTGTCAGAATCTTCTGTCTGCTTTGTTTCCTTTGCCTGCTCATTTTGCCACTGAATTACTTGACTTTGGGGCTTTTTGCCACAGTAGGACTCTGCCACCAGACAGGGGAGCTTTTGTCCCAAATGCTGGGGTTTTCTCAGCTGGAGGAGGTATTACATGGGTGCCCTCTATGAGGTCTCCACACACTGGCAAGCTGGACACACACCCCAGAACCTCCACCCTAGACAGCAATCCAGATCCAAGCAGGTTAAAGCAAGAGCGATTACCCCTCAGATTGGTGCTTGGTCCCCCTACACTCTGCAGGTCAAGAGTTGAAGCTGCCACGTGGCACTGGCTGGCTGTGCCAGCCTCTCAGCGGCTTCTCGCCCTGGGGGTAAAAGCCATGCACTCCCACTTACTGGTCCCAAAGACCAGACTGTACTGACCTCTCACTTTGTCCTTTGTGTCTATGTGTTGATAAATCTGGAAATGGCCACTGCTGCTGCTGTTCAGGAGTCCCTCTGGCTGCAGTTGGTCAGGCCCGCCCTGGGGCTAAAGCCTTGGTGTGGGGCTGGGCTCAGCTTCCAGAGCACTGAGCTGGCAGATCCCTGCCAGCCTGCTGGGCTGTCCTCAGCGGGAGGTTAGCTTCTCTGTGTCATTTTGTGGGTTCTGCAGCTCCAAAGTTTGTTTAGAGTTCCCTTTTTCATGGATTGGGGAAGGTGGAAGCTGGAGATGCAGGAAGGTTGTGCTTCTACTCTGCCATCTTGGCTCCGCCCCCAGTCATTTAACTTTAATGTGCTTCCCCAGACTCTCTAAGACATCTAAAAATCAGAGATGAATTGTGGTCTTCTGTTGGAGGGAGGGCTTCATTCTGACAAAATCACAGATCCTGTAGGAATTCACACATATTGGTTGTGTGACTTTGTCCCACATCATATGAGTAAGAACACAGAAGGCAAATGGTTCTGATAATTCAGGGATGGAGTTTGATATAGCAAGAGTGGTGAATTTTTTAAAGGGGATGTTCCTATATGGCTTTTCATAAGTGTTCAAGAGCAGAGAATACTCTATAGTTCTCCTGCTTGACCACAAGTGCTAAAAATTCTGTAAAGGGATGAAAGTAAGGCCAAAGCAGTAATGATGAACTAGAGAAACAGGAAGGGGTGGACCTAGAGATCATAGTGAGAGTAAAAAGAGGCTTGAGATTGTAGTAGAAAGTAAATCAGGGAAGAATAAAAGGATTATGGTGCAATGAGGAGGGCATGGTTTGAGATTACATTGCATAAATTTTTAGTGGACCCAGTGGCTGAGTGATTTCCTCTAGCTTTAAGTCAGCAACTCTGTAGTAGGGGGAAAAAGACAAAAGGTGGGATTTAAGTGGAATGAGGCCTGGGGGAATGATGGAAATATAAGAAGGGATAATCAGAGAAAGGAATTTCAAGAGTTCTAGATCCTGGGGCTAGAGCAGTTGTGGGTAAGAATAAGATATGTAACTGTTCCTGTGGGATACTGAGCTGGTATGAATATATAGATCAAGGAAGCTGAGGAGGTTGACTATCTGAATGGTCAGGGTACTCAAGGGACATCAAATGTATTTTTAAGTCCTTGAATAGGAGAAGAGGGTTGAGGTTGAGAGGTACTGAACTTTTTGCAAGAGAAATATGATCCTGAAGCAAGGATAATCAAAAATTAATTTACCTAATTTCAATTAGGTACTCCCTACTGTTCAGCAGTCATTTTATTCTGTCCTTATTTGCTCTCATCATCTATCCATAGCCCTATCCTGTCCCTTATTGCCTCTCTCCTGTACCATACCAGTAACTTCCCACTTGGTCTCTCCCCTATACCATTCATCCTCAACCTCAAATGGAAATGGGCCACTTAACGTACATGAAATTCCTGTGGCTGCATATTGACTTAGAAAACTGCATGTTAACATTACCTGTTGTTGGAAGAAAAATATTGGTTAGTCTTTTGTCCTAATAAATGAGGCAAGCTCAGGAAAATGAGGCAGAAAAGGGAGTTTAGTATATCATTCAGGGAATACATACAATACAGTATATGGGCCAGGCCCCATGCTTCAGTCATGGGCTGCTTTTAAAGAAAAATTTTCACCAAAAGAGAAGATAAACTTGATAGGTTCACATTTCTGAAAGAGCATGGACTGGTATTGTGTCAGAGCCCAGTTTCAGAGCTGATTTTATAATCCAGGTAAGATGTTGATTTCTAAAGGGGATCAAAGTGTACGTGGCTATTCTTTCCTACACTGGGCTTGAAACATACTGCAGCCTCCCTTATGAGAAGGCTGTCAAGAAGTACACTTGTTAAAGGGGGATGGGAAAAATAATTCAATAATTCTCCCATTTGTGATAACCGTTTTTATGCTGTAACACCACAATTGGATTTATATTACTTCTCCATGCTCAACTGCATCATCTTTAAAGTTGGCTATAATTTGGGAATTGACTTGGGAATCAGTTCCTTGCTCTAACTGTAAGCATGAACAGCACACAATCTTTATGAGATCACACAAGAGAAAACCCACAAATAGATACTCTAGCCATGAAAGATTTGCACCCTCAAAGCATATCTGTAGCCCATAGATTTTGGCAGTTCAATATAGCAAATCTCTGAGTGTTTAAATGATAGGGTGCCCACTTTCACACATACTCCCTTTCATCATAGCCTTTCTTCCACTAGAACTTAGACTCTTGATAAGAGGCAGCTAAAGACTGCACAAAGGACCTCATTCCTCTGCATAAATATTGTGGACAAACCGTGACCAACAAATGTACAGTACAAGGGCTCTATTTCCTGCAGTGGCATCAGTACAAGCAAAAAATGATAAGCAGCTTACAAGAATAGGTAACAGGTCCATAATATGCACACAGCTAACATAACAAGCTAAGTTACAATATAGGAGTAAAGAAAACCAATATATCAGTAGGTTCAGGGGTGTTGAGTCCTTTTGCAGCATTCATGATCTTAAGGGGTCTGATCAGCACGTCTAATGCATCTCAAATATCTGTGTATGGATCAGGGTAGGATTCTGGAGGCATTTCCTTGACTATCTCCAGGTTGCAGGTCACTTGTGGAGATGCTCTAGACAATATTAGTAAGTCCTGCTAGTAATAAACTTGTCATAGTTTAGTAAACTGTGACAAAATCTAATCAGATTGACTTTCCAGCAATTAGTTCATGTGGTGAGGACTAACTCAAATGGTATGGATCTAACCCTATTATGAACAGAGGTATAAAAAGAAATACAAGTCAGGAACCCATAATTCACCTGAAACTTCACAGAATTTCAGTTTTTACAAAAGATTTGCTCTATTTTTACCCAAACTATATTCTTGATATGGAAAATGTCATCCACAGATTGGAGGAAAAAGGGCCTGGCTTTGAAAATGACTCCTCCCATTCCTTATTGTTACACTTATACTTCAAAATACAAAAGAGAAAATATGATTTAAGATTCTTTACAATTATTAATGCAATTTTATATGTAAAAAATAAAATTTTGAGAACTTATTACTAAAACCTACTGAAGGCCTGTATATACCACTAGAAACATTCGGAAACCAATCATATTTGTATATACATATACACATATGTATAAAAGTATTTTGCATGTATGTATGTGTATGTATGCAATACATCTGTATATATTTATACATATATCTTAGCTCTTAGAGAAAACAATAAAAGTTTATTAATCCATTAAATTTAGAAAAGAAACACCCTTTTGGGGCATCTAGGTGGCACAGTGGGTAGAGCTCTGGCCCTGGAGTCAGGAGGACTAAAGTAAAATCCAGCCTCAGACAGTTGACACTTACTAGCTGTGTGACCCTAGCCAAGTCACTTAACCCCAACTGCCTTGCAAACAACAACAACAATCAAACAAAAATACTTTATTTTCTTGTCTTATCCCTCTTTTTGAGGATACACACACACATACATACATACATACATACATATACATACACACATATTATGCCAATATCACCCTGAAGGAATGGGGTACTTCAAGTGCCTAATATTATGCTTGAAAATATAAATATTAACAAGGCTGTGGTAAGCCTAAGAATTGTTTATTTAGTTATATGGGTTATATCCCATTGTTATATGGGATATGTAATTGATCACAAATTCAGAATAACAATAGCAAAATCTTTCGTACTTGTGTCCTATTATAGTAACTCAGATGCTTTAGTGTTAATCTGTTAATTAATAGATTTACCATTGCAATGACAAACTTCCACCATTCACTTGCCCTGATTATAGAAATTGGCAACGAAAGGAGGAAGGAGGGCCATGGTCAAGACAAAATCAAGGGTGTTCCTCCGAAGGCACAGATTGATCTGACACAACTCATAATATGTGAAAACACTCCCTAAGCTCTGTTTGATTCCAGACAAGAGCCATAATAAACAGTCAACTATATAGCAAAGTCTCACTTTATACACAGTGTATCAAAAACTATGCTCATTATTAACTGGGTGGAAAATTTCCCTGTTCAAAAAGTAAATAGCACAATGAGAAACTGATTCAAGAGGATCCTGCCTTTGTCTATACAAGGTCATCCCCTCACCTTTTTCAGACACAAAAGTCCACCTGTAGCAAGACTTCACTCCCTTTGGGTAGTACATGGCATTCCCCTTGAATGATGGGCTATTGGCTTAACAATTCAGACAATCATAACTGATATCAAAACTCAGAAAAATATCAAATTATAGTCTCAAAAGATTTTTACCTCAAATAGCAAAATTTCACTAATCACAGCACAAGGCTAGGATATTATTAGTTTTTCCATGTTTTCCTAACAGTAAACAATGATCAAATTTAAGGATATTTCATTTATTCTTCACTTATAAAATAAGAATAATTCCATTCTGGGGTTTTACACATATAATGAATATATGATAATTGACTCAAACCCCACCCCCCAAGAAAATTGCTGACTAGTATATGTCACTGGGCTAACAGATATCCACTTTGCCTGTTAGGGCAAAAATTAATTTAAGATATTAATATAAAATTAAGATATTACGATAAAAAACTTTAAGGCAAAATACAATCTTTGAATCTAAAGTTGATTGTTACTAAATATGTTCAAATATGTAACTACAATACATACTGATTATTAACAGATGCAGTTTTCATAAGTAATCTCAGATTGAATGCCTTCACTATAAGCAAACTAATTTTACAACATGTGGTCAGCAAGGCTATTGAGATCTTATGACCCTGCTGAAGTAGAAAATCCCAAGGAACCTCACAGATAAAGACAAATGAAGGGTGGGGTGGCTAGGTGGTCCAGTGAATAGAGCACCGGCCCTCAAGTCAGGAGGACCTGACTTCAAATTCGGCCTCAGACACAACACACTTATTAGCGTGTGACTTTGGGCAAGTCACAACCCCAATTGCCCTCCAAAAATCAAAAAGAAAAAAAGGGTTCTGTGGTGCTTTTCTATCAATAATAAGTTATTATTATCCATGTTAAAGAAAGTATACCCCATTTAAATATTTGTTTTCAAACATTTTATCATTCTTTTAACAGTTCAATTCATAGTCTAACACCATCAAGATTTTAAAAAACACAGTTCCTTTTCAAATAGCATTTCAGATACAAAAATTCCCCATATTTCACAATATAAGAAAAAATTTAGAAATAATAATAGCACATACAATATCATGCATTTAAAACATGAGACAAAAGTTGTTACTAGTCAGGTGACATCAACTGAGTTGAATGCATTTCCAAATTATCTTACATTGAAAACTATTTTCTGTCTTTTTGCATATTATATTGACTGCATTCAAAACCAATATAGAGTACTTATATTTACTAACATTTATGTAGTGCTTGCCATGTGCTAGGCACTTTGCAAAGCATATTACAATCATGAGATCCTCACAACATCCCTGAGAGGTGAATGCTATTATATATCCCTTTTACAGATTAGGAAAATGAGGCAGACAGAAGTAACTCATTTAAGGTCACACTACAAATAAATTTTTACGACCAGAAAAGAACAGCACATAGGTCAGTAACAGAATACGCTTTTTGCATTGTAAGAAATTGGGCAGCTAGGTGACCCAGTGGATAAAGTACTGACCTTGGCATAAGGAAGACTCATCTTCCTGAGTTCAAATCTGGCCTCAAATGCTTGCTAGCTGTGTGAACTGTGAGCAAGTCACTTAACCCTATTTGCCTCACTTTTCTCATCAGTGAAATGAGCTGGAAAGGAAAAGGCAAATCATCTTTGCCAAGAAAACCCTAAATGCAGTTATGAAGAGTTGGACACAATTGAAGGAAAGCCAGTGATAATAGAAACAGGATTTAGGACTATGCTCTTGGACATAGACAGGGTACATGTCACCATTCACCTTGTTTTCCCTAACTTGACTATCATCCCCAGGTGGTTATAAGCAATAATGAGTTTTTTAATAGGTACAACAGACTCCAAAATGATGTTATATTGTTGAGCCTGAATCCATTGGGTTTGACTTATTTCATAAACCTAATATTCATGGGGTTCCAGCCCCACAAAATGGTAGGTAAGTTTAATAATGAGGAAGACAATTCATATACCCTAGTATCCTATAATCCTAGGTCCTATAATTTTTTTTAAATTCTTTTAAAATCTCCCAATGAGCCAATTCAATTCCTTTGTGTTCTCACCGAATCCCTCTAGATCACAGGGTATATTTGCTTCACATTTACTAACAGGTCCTTCTCATACAGTGAAATAGGGTAAATGGACTTTAATAAGAATGAGTCAAAGCACAACTGAGGTCCAATAAAACCTTTTATCAGGGTTCTTAAAGGGCACATATCCCTATCTCCCAGCCTAGAATTCTTTCAGTGGTAACCTGGGAGAAAATTTCAGTTCAAGAAAGTTGCCCAAGTCCACTAAGCAAACAGCATTCCCCAATGAACTGATGAAGTGATCCCACCAGCTATTTTCAGTGTTGGAACTCCATGCTTGCAATGCTCTTTCCCCTCATCTTTGCCTCCTGGCTTCCCTAACTTTCTTCAAGTCCCAGATAAAATATTTCTTTCTATAGGAAGCCTTTCCTGATCTCCTTTAATCCTAGTGCCTTCCCTCTGTTGATTATGTCCAGTTTATTCTGATGAAAGCTTATTTGTTTATAGTTATTTCCATGTTATCACCTTATTAGACTTTGAGCTTCTTGAGAACATAGACTCTCCTTTGTCTTTTTTTTTGTATTCCCAATTTGTATTGCCTTATTTTGTATTAGTTAGCACAGTGTCTGGCATATACATAAGGAGAATATCCTGAATATTTTAGTCAGTGAAGGCCCCCAGATGCTCAAAAGTACCCACTTAGACATATATGCTATAATCTTGATCCTGTTTTCTTCTGAACTCTATGTATTGGTAGGAAAGTGTGTAAGACTTTGGGAGTTTGAGAATGTTTTGTTCTTATTACACCGTCTTATTAAATACCACTTTCTAAAAACTGAATTTGGCTAGCAGATTGATATTAACCAGCAATCCTAGAAAGAAGGCATATTGATTGGAATTTATGAGCTACAGCATTAAAAGGCCACATACCCTCACAAAAGGCCACATACCCTCACACACACACACACACACACACACACACACACACACACACATCAGGGATAATCTTAGATCCTTAAAGGGATATTGTAGCTTCCTTGTTATGACCAGACCTAACAAGGTGAGTAATGGTTTGTAACTTAGATCTAGAACAAAGGTATCAAACTCACTACTAGCTGCAAAACTCCAAGTCAAATCAGATTGAAATGTAACTGGGAAAGGTTTAACAGAATAAATAAAAATATGCTACTATAAATCTGCATATGTATACATAAACATATACCACCATGTTTATGTGTGTCTATGTACATACATATGTTAATTTGTTGTTTTCTAAGTCAATATATGTCAAGAAAAGCCTCTGCCAACTCTCTACAGGAATTCCTTTCTATTTGAATTTAACATTACTGCTTTAGAGCATGTTATCTATATATCTTCAAAGAGGAGAGTGACATGAGCATAGTAGGTTCTTTTTTTATTATTCTCATTTCTCTTTCCAATTTTTCCCCTACTTCTCTTACTTGATTTTCAAAATCCTTCTTGAGCTCCTCCATGACCTGCTACCAGTTCATAGTTTTCTTGGAAGCTTTTGATTCAGGAGTTTTGACTTCATTGTCTTCTTCTGGTTCCATGTTTTGATCCTTTCTGTCCCCCACAAAAGGATTCTATGGTCTAATTGTATTTCCTCTCCTTGGTCATCTTGCCAGTTAATTATTTGACTTTTGAGCTCTTTGCCACAGTAGAACTCAGCTTCCAGAGTGGAGAGAGCTGTCTCCTAAATCACTGGGGTTTTCACCATTGTTTTCAGAGCTGCTCTCCAAGCTATGAGGAGGGATCCCTCTCTACAGGCACCACAAGCTCTGTCACACTGCCAACACACCCCATTATGACCAACCAAGACTGTGACCCAGATCCAAGAAGGTTAAAGCTAGAGTGATTACCCTCTGAATAGTCGCTTGGTCCCCATACTATCTGTAGGCCAGGAGCTCCAGAGGCAGCCATATGGCAGCAGCTGCAGCTGCTGCACCTTTGCCACCTCTTGCCCTGGGGGCAGGAGCTGGACCTTGCTCTTCCATCACTCAGTTCCAACAGAGTTCCCCACTGACCTTTTACTTTCTCTTTGGAGTTTGTGGGTTGAAAAGTCTGGAAACCACAACAGCTGCTGGTGATTAATTCTCCAGAAGTCTGCTCTGGCCAGTCTGGGCCACGGGTCAGGGCCACCCTGGATCTGGCTCATGGATCATGCAGGACTGTACTCAGCTCTCAGCCTGGTGAAATAGACCCTTCCTGTCAGCCTGCCAGGCTGCCTTCAGTAGGAGATTTGTTTCTCTCTGTCACTTTGTGGGTTCTGTAGCATTAAAATTTGTTTAGTCATTTTGTTTTTACAGGCATTGGAGGTGGTTGAAGTGGGAGCTTAAGAAATTTCCTGCTTTTACTCCACCATCTTAGCTCTGCCCCCACATGGTATATTCTTAATGAATGTTTGTTGAATTGGATATTGTATAACTTACGATTTCTGCTACAGTATTAAAGATAAATTGTCATTGTACCTCTACTTGAAGACTTTCACTGATGAGGAACCAAATCCTTCATGAAGAACCCCATTAAGATTTTGCATAGCTCTAACTGCTGAAATTTTTTTCATTTGTATTGAAACAAAATCTACTTCTTCATCTTACAACAATTGCCCACTGAGCTAACCTTTGGGGAAGTGCAAGTTTAATTGCTCTTTCATGAGGCAGTCCTCCAGATATCTGAATATGGCTATGATGTCACTTCTAAATGTTCTATTCTCCAGGTTACCATAGTTCCTTCAATAAACATTGCCTTTCATTATCTGTCAATTTACTTTATAAAACATTATACCAATAACTTACTTTACTTCTCCATTCTCATAATGGAACTTTTGCATACTTTCTAGACATAGTGTTTCTAGTAATGCAATCTATGATTTTGATGGGGAGGAGGAGGCAAGATTTATAATTGTAAAGACAAAGTCCCTTTAGACTTGGTTTCATTATATCTGCATATGAAAGATAAGTAATGTAACGAGGCAGATAGAAATAAAATTACCTTGCCCTCTGGGCTTAGCTTTATATCTATGCTTTTCCATCTCTTCCCTCAATTCGTCTAATTTGGAGGAAAGAAAAGGTGTGCAGTGGGGAAAAAATCCTGGGGAACCTCAGTTATGTGGTAGTTATTACATGAATAGCTTTAACATGAGTGAAGACCTAGCATCAAATAATAAAATTGGGAAGTGACTGAAATGCACACCACAAACCAGGCTGAGGAAATCCAATGATCAATAGATTCAGTTCAAAGAATATACTGAGACCATTAGCTTACAGGAAAACCTCACTCTTTGTTCTAAGGAGCTTGATAATGGAGACAAATCATCTCTTGCTGGAGTTAAAAGACAGTCAAGAACTTGGAACAAAACAGTTAATACTAGGGCAAGGGGACCTGATTTTCTAAAAATAATAAAAAAAAAATATCCTTTGACTTCTGAACTAAAAAAATCTGACAAAGTTCACTTTTCTCATATGGAGGAATTGACCTGATAGCAATACTTTAGCTGAACCAAAAGCTGTAAATAGAGGAAAGCTCCCTGGCCATGTGCTCAATGAAGCTTTTTCAGGTAGAATCTGATTGAGCCTGTGTTCAGGGAAATAGTATTTGATCTAACCCAGGTGGAGACCAGCAGAGAACAGGCCTAGTGGGAGAACTATGACATTACTAGAAGACAATGGTCACTCTGAAGTCTTCCCATAAAGATGCCCTCACCAAATACTTCCTACGTATGAGCCTATCCACTGGTATTCCTTAAGAGTATTCATTTATTTAAAAAATAGCATGCAATTTGTGGGAAAGTATGCCCCAGTGATATGAGAATTTTTTCCCTACTTCTCTTACTATGTCATTTAATTAAATTCCTTCATTTTTGTTTAATTATGCCTCCCTGATTATAACAATAAACACATAAGTAGGGGTTTGTGAACTATGGTTTTAATGTATGAAGTCCCACAGAATATCTTGAACCTGGGGTAACCCTCTCTGTAGGACCTGCACTGTGAGATGATGATGATGATGATGATGATTATGATTATAGCTAACATTTATATAAAACTTACTATGTGTCAGGCACTATGCTCAGTGCTTTACAATTATTATCTCATTTGATTCTCACAACAACCCTGAGAGATAGGTGCTATAATTATCCCCATTTTACAGATGAGAAAACTACCCAGAGTCACATAGATATTAAATGTCTAAGGCCATATCTGAACACAGGTCTTCTTGATTTCAAGATTGGGGCCCTATCCACTATGCTAGTTAGTTGGGGTTTGCCCCCCAGATGCTAACAAACAGAAATATCTAGGCATAATCACTTGCCCCTCCTCTTTTCCTAATTTAATTGGAATGTACATGTGAGTGTGTGTTTTAACAAAGGAGAAGGGACTTTTTTCAGGTATATACATATATAAGTATATATGTATATATACATACATAAACATATATTCTTTAGAAATTGATTTTTCAGACCAACAATTATATAGAAATTTTTGTTCCTTTTCATATTCTTTCTGAATGTTTTGCATATCATATTTTTTTTAAAAGCAATTGGGGTTAAGTAACTTGTTCAAGGTTACACGGCTAGTTATTTCTGGGTGTGGTGCTAAGTATCATAGCCCAGATTCGATCCCAGGTCTCCCGACTCTGGGGCAGGTGCTCTTACTCGCTGAGGCACCTGGTCGACCCTAAGCAATTGGGGTTAAGTAACTTGCTCAAGGTTACAGGGCCAGGTGTTTCTGTGTGGGTGCTAAGTGTCTGAGCCCGGATTGGATCCCCAGGTTATCCCAACACTGGGGCCGGTGCTCTTACTCACTGTGCTACCTGGCTGCCCCTAGATTTTAAAACTTAAGTAAATTTCACTTCCATTTTCATGGAATTGCATACAATTAGAAACTACTTGATAATATACATTATTACACAAAAGGAAAAGTGATGGAGAAATCCCATAAAACTAATAAACAGTAATGTCAAAAATTGTGTCTCTATGCACTTTCCTAACTAATGGTGAAAGGTACATACATTTCTTTAGTCTCAATGAATTCCTTAACAGAGCCATAGGTTATGTGCAACTCCATTTCTATTCATGTATTCCTATCTCTTCTACTACCTATCTATTCGTCTTTACAAAAAGGCAAAATATTCTTTGGGTTTATAATTATGTTGATAGTTGTATTGCAGCTTGTAGGAAACAATAGAAAAGCAGTGAAAAACCAGTAAATTTTAGCTATCACTACTCTAAAAGGGGATTAAAAAATGTATGTAAAGAAAAATTCAAATTGCTAGAATATTAACAAACAAGAGTAATATCAACATTTTAAGCATGTGCAATAGAGAACTAAATTATTGATGGTTATTAAAATTATAATTAGAATATAAGTACTCATATAATTTCCTGAAACAAATAAATCTGTACTCTATAAATACGATGCTCATTTGTCAAAACAGAATATTTCCATTCCTATCAACACAAACTAATTGTTAGCATATTCCAGGCATAGTATTTGGATATTAAAGTATGGAGATAGCTTTCTAAGTACAAAATGAAAATTTCAAGCTAGACATATAATGAATGAAAGAAACAATAAATATTGTTTGCAAAGAGTCAAATTTTTAAAGGATTAAGAATTAAGAATTTAAAGGATTAAGAAATATTTTTGTTTTTAATATTATATGTAAATGCAGTATTTACCTCAATATTAATTTTGTGCCTTTAAGAATGATGCAAATATGAAGAGTGATCATCTTTATAAATTATATGTTAATCTTGGTTGTTAATGCCAAAAATAATTGACATTTGAAAATATTGTTAAAAAACCATAAATGTAAAATATAGTTCTCATTTGCACATTATTTTTTGATATTTGGAATTATCTTCAAATTAAAGCTATGAAATAAATGTTTCCAAGGAAAAGAATAAAAAAGTATTTAGGGGTAATAGTAAGTGTATGTCTGTGTATGCATATGTGTGTACATATAGGTTATGTAAGTCTAAGTAAATTAACTTGGATTCTAGTAATCTGTAGTAAAAAAGTGAAAATTTTCATAGTTTAAAAATATACAAATGATAAAAAGATCTTACATCTGTATAAGGAATATAAGTATTTGATACTGTTTAGAATATGTGGACTGCAAAAGAAGGCAGGCCATTCAGCTGGTAAGATTAAGTGATATCAAATGGAAAAACTGAATGTGACATGAAATATTAAAAGGGGTGGTGGAAGACCTCAAGTGCGGTTGTGAGATTCTGTCTTGGGAGTTTATTTATGGACATGGATAAGAATTTTCCATTGTGAAGGCATAGATGAGTTGTGATCTATCAATATCAATTACATCATGATCCATTCATGAGCATAAGAAAATATACTTAAAGCCTTCTGTAAACTTTGAAAGCACTGTATAAATATTAGCTATCATTAATATTTTTATTAACTTGAAGCACCTATTATGTGTCAGGCACTATGCTAAGTGCCAGGGATATAAAGTAACTCTTTTTTAAGTAAGAGAAACTAACATGGCACTCCAGGTGAAGGAAGCTATGAAAAAAAGCTAGATTCAAGGATCAGTTGGGTCAAGAAACAAGTGCCACTAAGCTAAGCATGCCACTGTTGTATAGTAGAATAAATTTTTCAGGGGGAAAAAGAATACTTTCTTTGGGAGATGAGCTTGCAATAATCTCTGATTGAAGGAATAATGAGAAACTCAAAATAATGAAGTTATTTTAAAAGAAATTTTGTTGTGCAAAACAAAAAAATATATAAAGACATGAACACTGGGTTAATTTAATCTTCTTGGTTATCAGTGAATGTGTTTTAACACAATGTAACCTAGAATGTATTCTTCTGTTTCCAAGTGGTCATGGAAAGCTTCAGAGAAGAAGTAAGATTGAAGAAACTATTGGAACAACGTATTAAGTACAAGAAATGGCCTAAGAAAATTTTCAGGCAATGGAGCATTATTGCCTCTCCACCTCTGCTCAGGCTGTCCTCCACATTCTTTTCTCCTCTAACTTATTTATGTCCTGTACTTCCTTTAAGACCAAGTTAGAAACATAGTAATTTTATTAATATTTACTTTCTCATTTCACTATATAATGATCTCTCTACCTTCATGAAACTGATAGTGCTTACTATTCCTACTGTATGTCTGGCACTAAATAATATACTGACCTATTACTTTGTAACTTTATTACTTGTTGACTCAAAATCCAAACATTTATTGAACATCTTTTATGTATACAGAATGCACTGTATTAGGTGATGGGAATTTGAAAGTTTTTTTTTATATAGCCTCTGCCCTTAATGACCTTACAATCTAATTGGGATCAAAACCTTTATATGAATTAGTATGATAAAAGATATAATGTTTTACTATATAGGAAAGAGGGAGCTAGATGAAGTGTTATAAGAAACTGAATCATTCATTAATCTGGCATAATCAGAGAATATTTCATGGAAGAGCTGGTACCTGCATTGACCATTAAGGGAATAAATAGATCATAAAAGGGAGCGATAAGGAGGGAGTACATACCAGACATAGGGAATAGTCTAGAGGAATGCATGGGAAAAGGAGATTGGAAATTCTTAGTAATTTAATTTGGTTGTAGCATATTGTACTCAAAGGGGCATGATATAAAACAAGCCTGGAAAAGTAAGTTGGAGCTAAATTGTGGAAAGTCTTAAATTCAAGGTCAAAGTCATGTATGTTAGAAGCTAAATGTCCATATGAGTTTTCTAAATGTATTTGACAAGGTTCACAGATATGGATACATACTTCTAGAGTTTGGCCAACCTCACTCCAAGGTAGAATGCAAATTCCAACTTGAGGGCTATGAGTGAAGAATTGTGGTTAAACATTTCTTCCCTTGCCTGTCTCCAAGGGGAATTTCAGGCTAAACATATCTATCTGTCCCCTTCCTGCAAATACTACTGGTACAGGAATATGCTATTTTCAGAACAAAAGATGCTTCCCTGGTCACTCTTCAAGGGATGAATAGCCTCACCAAACTCCAGTTACAAAAACCCTAATGGTTAAAAAAACAAAAACCAAAGAAACAAACAAATCCTCCCCCCAAACAAACAAAAAACCCCAAACAAGTAACGAATACTGAGTAGACCAATTTTTTTCCAAGCAAAATGCCAAACAAATTATAAAAGTTACATACATCAGAATGTGCCAAAGAATTATAAGAGTGAATGAATTCTTAAACTGGAGAGAAGGCTCAAACTAAGAGAGGACTGAATCTTTACCCTGTCTATTCTAATACTCTCTATAGAGACAAATCAGAAATCAGAGGAGACAATTTCATCCACATGTCTGCAGCTTCTCTTTTCATGTGTTTTCTGCAAAAGTTTTTGGAATTACATTTGTCTCTCTCCAAAGATCTAACCCTAAAATTGACCTTTATGCAGATATACAGCACTGTGCTCTATATTCTTTCTGTCAAATCTGGAGTCATGTCTCCTGAATATGCAGTCACACACAAAACACTACAGACTTGGGTGAAAACCTGGGTTACACATATTTTATCTTCCAGCGATATAAAAATTTCAATGACCTTTCATAACTATTCATAGTCATATCACTCCTCTTTTCCAAAATCTTCACCTGTTCCCTATCACCTCCCAAAGTTCAGATAATTTAGCATCACATTCAAAACTGCCAATTTTTTTGCCATTCTTCCTTTCCACCCTTGCCTCATTATACTCTCCTTCATGCACACTCTGCTCCATATAAACTGGTCTTCTCTTTGTCCCCTAAACTCTCCATGCAATTTCCTGCTGTTTGCTCATGTCATTTTTCAAAGTGTAGAAAATCCTTCCACCCTATTTTCACCAGTTGAATTCTTTCCCATCTTTTAAAATCAAACTCAAATGCCTCTCCTTAATTGTCTTCCCTGAATCCCCTGGTCACAATGACCTTAACTTCTCTCTCAAGCTTTACAAGTCATTTTATTTTGAAACTAAGGCACTTATTAGGTTAGGATTATTTTTACAATTTTTTTGTGATTTTATTATAACTTTTTATTTGAACATGAAGCTCCAAGAGTATAGGGAATTGCCTTATCTAAAATTTATGACTAGCCTCATTCCTACCACAAAAGTGTGGCAAGAAAATATTAAGCAACAGGTTAGATGGCCCTAAGTCAGGCTAAGTCTTATGTCAGGGAGGAAGCCCTTGGTACATAGGAAATAGGCAAAAAAGGCAGATTAAAAGACAAATATCTGAGGATATTTGCAAGCTATAGTGACTTTACTACTCTGTTCTGAAGATTTAGATTTAAGATAAGAGTCTTCTGAAGAGGAAACACACTTTCCCACCAAGGGTCTGATAAACGGAATTTTTTATGTGAGAACTGTCCTGAAAATTGTTTTTCACTTCGGTTATATCAAAGAATTCAGAAATTTAGAAATAGATGAGACCTTGGAAGCCATCCTCACATTTTCTTCAGGAAATGGAGGCAAAAGAGGTAAAGTGACTTCCCAGGATTCCACAGATTATAAAGTATATGAGCCAGAATTTATATTCAGGTGTCCCTGTTACCAAGTCAATTAGGATATTCACTGTGCCACCTCATTGGATAACTGGATATTTTAGAGCTTTTGTCTTTCTAAAAGAACTGCAGCAAAATACACACACACACACACACACACAGTTCTGAGCTTTTTTGTGTTTAGCTAAAAAGTACAATGGCAGCAAAACCTGCAGTTTTGAGAGCTCTCAGCCTAGAGAAAATAAGGAAGTCAGACAACTGTTGAGAAAGGGATTAAAAAGGACCTTTTACTTGCACTGGGTCTGACTGGTGCTGATTGGCAGCTCTATTGCTTATACACAGTTCTGGCTCTCAGTTCCAGGGCAAAGAGGAGCCCTACTACTTGTAGCTTCTCAAGAGTAGGAGTCATTCCTGGGTAAAGACCAGACATAGACTAGGAAAGTAGTGACTGCTCCTCTCTTCAGATCATACCAACTTGGAAGCTCACAAAACTTCCAGAACCCTACAACTACCTCTGAAAACAATAATTAAAAAAAAACCCTAAAGCTTGGGACAATGCCTTTCTACCCCTAGGTGAGCAGAGTCTGATTTTAACATAAAAATCAATAAACAGACTGAAAAAAATATCAAACAACAAAAAGAGAATTTGAATATGGTCCCAGCAAAACCAAGACACAAAACCAAAAGGCAATAATGTGAAAACAGCTAAAATTAAGATCACAAAGGAAAAGAAAATGTTAATTGGACACCATCTCAGTCAGACTTCCAGAAAGTTTAAAAAAAAAGGGATAAGAAAAGTTGGAAAAATACATGAGAGTTATACAAGAAAATTATAAAAAGAGAATTAAAATGTTGGTAAAAGAGGTAGAAAAGGTAACAAAGAAAATAACTCCTTAAAAAATAGAAGATGTGGGGCAGCTAGGTAGCTCAGTGAGTAAGAGCACAGGCCCAGGAGTTGGGAGGACCCAGGATCGATTCTGGCCTCAGATACTTAACACACACACACACACACACACACACACACACACTGGCCATATAACCTTGGGCAAGTTCCTTAACCCCAATTGCTTTAAAAAAAATAGAAGATGTCAAATGGGAAAAGCACAAAAACTCACTGAAGAAAATAATTCCTAAAAAATTAGAACTGGGCAAGTGGAAGCTAATGACTCCACAAGACAAGACATCAAGAAACAATTAAAGAGGGTCAGTTAGGTGGTGCAGTGAGTAGAGTGCTGGCCCTAGAGTCAGGAAGACCTGAGTTCAGATCTGGCCTCAGACACTTAACACACACAAAAAAACAAAAAACTTAGTCATGTGACCTTGGGCAATTTACTTAAAACCCAATTTCCCTCCAAAAAGCAAATAAACAAATAAATAAAAAGAAACAATTAAAGAACATCAAAAGAATTTTTAAAATAGAAGAAAATTAAATATATCATCAGGAAAACAACTGAAGTGGAAAATAGGTCAAGGAGAGATAATTTAAGAATCACTGAACATCCCAAAAGTCACAATAAAAAAATGGCCTAGATCTCAAAAAATGGTAAAGGAAAGCTGTTTCAATATCTTAGATGCACGGGGTAAAATAGAAATTGAAAGAATCTATTCATTACCTCCTGAATGAGAACCTCAAATGAAAACTCCCAATAATAGAATAGCCAAATTCCAGAGCTCCCAGACCAAGTAGAAAATGTTCAAAGCATCCAGAAAGAAAAATTTTAATATCATGGAGTCACAGTCAGGTTCACACAAGATCTAGAAGATTCCATGTTAAATGAGCAGAAGGCTTGAAATATGATATTCTAGAAGGCAAGGGAGCTAGCTACAACCAAGGATAACTTACCCAACAAAACTGAATAAAATTCTTCAGAGAAGAATTGATATTTAATGAATTAGAGGACTTTCAAGCATTCCTGAGGAAAAGAATAGAAAATATGACTTTCAAATATAAGACTCAAGGGAAGCAAAAAAGGTCAACATGAAACACAAATCATAAGAGACTTAAGAAATTTAAACTGTTTCTATTACTATATGGAAAATGACACAGGTAACTCCTAAGATCTTTGTCATTATTGGGGCAGATAGAAGGAGTCTATGTAGAGAGAGGGCATGGGTGCAATTTGATTTTGTTGTGATGATCTCAAAAAGTTGAAGAGGTGAGAAAGAGGGATGCACTGGGAGAAGGGAGAAATGAGGGATAGAATTGGGAAAATTATCTCACATAAAAGAAGCATACAAGGAATAGTTTTTACAAGTACAGAGAAAAAATGGGGGGGGCAGTCATGGGCAATGCTTGACCTCAAACTCATTTGAATTGTTCAAAGACAAAAGCATATAGATGATGTTTAGCTACATATAAAAAATCTAACTTGCCCAAGATGAAAATAAGAGAGGAAAGATATAAAAGAAAGATAAGGGTGATGAAAGAAAAGACAGATTAAGGGAAAAAGTCAGACACAAAACAGACTTTTGTGGAGAGATAAGAAAAAAGAGGGGGTTGTGGAGTCAAGATGGTGGAAGAGAAACAGGACTTCTGTGGGGCTCCTGCTCCACCTCCTCCAATTCATGTAAAAGGTGACTCTGAACAAACTTTGGAGGTACAGAACCCAAAAAAATGACACAGAGAAGCCAACCTCCCACTGAGGACAACCTGGCAGGCCAGCAGGAAGCAGGCAGTGCAGCATGTTGGGAGCCACCCCCGGCCATGCACAAATCAGAGGTCTTAGCCTCAGGGTGGCCTGACCAGCCACCAGCTGGAGGTACTTCAGATCACCAGCAGCTGTGGAGGTTTTCAGAATTAACAACACATAGAAGCTAAGAATAAAGTGAGAAATCAGTCCAGCGTGGACTTTGGGATCCAGTTGTTTGGGAATGCAATCCAGGCTTTATCCCCTGGAGGGAGAAGCCAATGAGGCACCACAGCCATGCAGCCACCTCCACATGGCAGCATCAGCTACAGGTCTGAAGACTGCAGGGGGAACAAGCAACCAGTCTGAGGAGTAATCACTCTTGTTTTAACCTGCATGGATCTGGACTGCAGTCTAGGGTGGAGGTCCTGGGGTGTGTGACCAGCTTGTCAGAGCCTGTGGAGGCTTCAGAGAGGGCACCCAACTAATACCTTCAGCAGCTGAGAAAACCCTAGCAATTGAGACAAAGCTTCCCTGTCAGATAGCACAGTCCTACTGTGGCTAAAACCTGAAAAGTCAGGTATTTGAGTGGCAACA
Source organism: Petaurus breviceps papuanus (assembly GCF_028583685.1). Lineage (NCBI taxonomy): Eukaryota > Metazoa > Chordata > Mammalia > Diprotodontia > Petauridae > Petaurus > Petaurus breviceps. The sequence goes on along the minus strand of NW_027186304.1, from coordinate 100,369,963 downwards.
TGAGCAGGCAAAGGAAGCAAAGCAAGCAGAGCAATACAACTTTACACTCCTATTTTGGGGACAAAAAGGATCAAAACATGGGACAGGAGGAAGATAGCAAAGTCAGAACTCCTGCACCAAAAGCTTCCAAGAAAAATATGAGCTGGTTACAGGCCATAGAGGACCTTAGGAAGGATTTTGAAAACCAAATAAGAGAAGTGGAGGAAAAATTGGGGAGAGAAATGAGAACAATGCAAGAACATTATGAAATGAGAGTCAACAACCTGACTGAAGAAAATAACACCTTAAAAAATAGACTAACTCAAATGGCAAAAGAGGCTCAAAAAGGCAATGAGGAGAATTATGCTTTAAAAAGCTGAATTTGCCAGATGGAAAAAGAATCTCAAAAGCTCATTGAAGAGAATCATTCCTTCAGAATTAGATTGGAGCAAATGGAAGCTAGTGACTTTATGAGAAATCAAGATACTATTAAACAGATACAAACAAATGAAAAAATAGAAGGTGATATGAAATATCTCATTGGGAAAACCACTGACCTGGAAAATAGATCCAGGAGAGACAATTTAAAAATTATTGCACTACCTGAAAACCATGATCAAAGAAAGAACATAGAAATAATCCTTCAAGAAATTTTCAAAGAAAATTGCCCTGATGTTTTAGAACCAGAGGGCAAAATAGAGGTTGAAAGAATTCAGTGATCACCTCCTGAAAATGATCCCCAAAAGAAAGCTCCTAGGAATATCATAGCCAGGTTCCAGAGTTCCCAGATCAAAGAGAAAATATTACAAGCAGCCAGGAAGAAACAATTTGAATATTGTGGAAACACAATCAGGATAACCCAGGATGTGGCAGCTTCTACACTGAGGGATGGAAGGGCTTGGAATACGATATTCCAGTGGTCAAAGGAGCTGGGATTAAATCCAAGAATCACCTACCCAGCAAAACTGAATATCATGTTCCAGAGGAAAATATGGTCATTCAATAAAATAGAGGACTTTAAAGCATTCATGATGAAAAAAACAGAGTTGAATAGAAAATTTGACATTCAGATACAAGAATCAAGAGAAGCATAAGAAGGTAAACAGGGAAAAGAATTCATAAGGAACTTGTCAAAGTTGAACTATTTACATCCCCACATGGAAAAACGATAATTGTAACTTATGAATCTTTTCTTTGTATGAGGATAGTTGAAGGGAATAGAAATGTGTGTGTGTATGTCATTATAGGAGTATATATGGGAGTATGAATACATATGTGAGTGTGGGTATATATGTGTACAGGTATACATAGATAGAGGGCACAGGACCAATTTAATAGGAAGGGAAATACTTAAAAGGTGAAATTAAGAGGTGAGAGAGGAATATAATGAGAGGAGATGGGGAGAGACAGAATGGGGTAAACTATCTCATATAGAAGAGGCAAGGGAAAATGGTTACAAGGGAGGGGAAGAACAGGAAAGCAAAAGAGAATGGGTTAACCTTATTCTCATTAAATTTGGCTTAGGGAATGAATGACATACGCACTAAATTGGGTATCTCACCGTACAGGAGAGTAGGGGGGAAAGGGATGAGAGGTGGAATGATGGAAGTGAGGGCAGGCTGGGGGTGAGGGAATTTGGAAGCACCCACTTTTGAAAATGGACAAGATTGGGGTGGCTAGGTGGTGCAGTGAATAGAGCACCAGCCCTGGAGTCAGGACTACTTGAATTCAAATTCGGCTTCAGACACAAAAACTAGCCATGTGAACTTGGGTAAGTTACTTCACCCCAATTGCCTCCCCCCCCAAAAAAAGAAAAGGGACAGGATCAAAGTAGAGAATAGAACAAGTGGGAAGTGGGATAGGAGGGATGGAAATATAGTCAGTCTTTTACAATATCCACTATGGCAATGTTTTGCATAGCTGCACATGTACAACCTATATGGAATTGCTTATCTTCCCAGTAAGGGTGGGTGACAATGGAGGAAACAAATTAATCTGGAATTCAAAGTTTTAAAATCAAATGTTTATATGCGTGTGTGTATACACACACACACACACACACACACACACACACACACACTGTTCTTAATATTATGTTACATGTAACTGGGAAGTAAGATATACAGGCCCTGGGGCATAGAGATCCACCTTGCCCTACTGGAAACTTGGAGGTGGTGTGGGAGGAGATATGGGAAACAGTAGATTGGAGGAGGGGATATCCAGTGGGATTGCTATTTTGGGGTTGTGGGTAGAGAAAAAATGGAGAGAAAATTTGTAACTCAAAATCTTGCAGAAATGAATGATGTAAACTTGAAGTTAATAAAGCACTTGATAAAAAAAGAGAGGATAAACAGAAGAAAATAGGAGTAATTATAACTGTGAATGTCAATCAGATGAATTCACCCCAAAAATGGAAGCAGATAGCTGTATGGATTAGAAATCTAACAATATTGTTTTTGAAAGAGACATACTTGAAACAGAAAAGCATGCAGATACAGTTAAAATAAGGGAGGAACAAAATCTGTTATGTTTCCGTTGAAATAAAAATCAGGAGTAGTAATCATGACCTCAGACTGAGAATACAAGCAATCTGAGACCAAGGCTCAAGACAAATTTAGGTGGGGATTTATTGATTAAGCACATGACTGCCTGGAGTATAAACTCAAATCAGGCAGCTCCAAATTGGGGTACATACAGTGCTTATAAAGGCTAAAACCACAAAAACCACAATTGGGGTGGGGAACTAGCATAAGCATTTAAGCACAGAAGCCAAGAATTGCCATTGGCTAGAGCTATAGTTCAGGGCTAATTTTCACAAGGGTACAAGGGTGCAACTTTTCCTGGAACAAGGGTGTCCCTCCCAGAACAGTGTAGAGAGTCATTGGGTAATGGGGTCAGGCTAGGGTCATGTTCTGGGTATAGGGTGGAGGTTGTTGGTGATGGGGACAGGCGGGTCATGTTCTGGGATCAGGGTGTGGGGACTCTGCTTGGTCACCTAACGGAACAGGGTGGTCTCTTCTTAAGATAAACTTGTACCATAACCCCGGGACTATGCCTTGGGCAATACCCAAGAATATGCCTAAAGCTGTTTCAAGCTATTACAGGGTATAGGATAGAGAAAAAACAAATATATAAAGGGGTTTAATGGTGGGCTTCAAATCAGGAGAGGGGTAATTTGGGTTTGGGTACAACAAGACAACGAAAAAGAAAAAAAATAAACCTAAATAAAAAAGATAATCGGAGATAATATATTTTGTTAAAAGGTATCATAGATAATGATGTAATATTTTTATAGCCAGTTTCTAAGTACCCCATCTCTAACTAAATAAGGAACTGAGTCAAATTTGCAAAAAGAAAAGTCATTCCCCAATTGATAGAAGGTGAAAGGATTTGGCAATTTTCAGAAACAGACATCAAAGCTGTATAGAATTGTATGGAAAAAACAAAATTCTAAATCATTAATGATTAAAGAAATGCAAATTAAAATGACTTTGAGGTACCACCTCACACCTATCAGAAATGACAAATGCTAGTGGGGATGTAGGAAACTAGATATACCAATGAACTATTGGTGAAGATGCGAATTATTCCATTTATTCTGAAGAACAATTTGGAACTATGCCCAAAGGGCTATAAAGTTGTTTATACATTTTGATCTAACAATACCACTACTAGTTCTGTATCCCAAAATGATCATTAAAATGGTAATGGACATAATTGTACAAAAATATTTAGAGTAGTGCTTTTTTTGGCAGCAAATAATTGAAAATTGAAGGGATCCCTATGAATTGGGGTATGACTAAACAAATTATAGTGTATGATTGTGAGGAAATACTATTGTGCTATAACGAATGATTAGAACAGTTTAAAAAATGGGAAGATCTTTATGAATTGCTGCAAAGTGAAATAAGCAGAAGAAGGAGATCATTGTTCATAGTAAGAATATCATATTGATGACAACTATGAAAGATATGGCTGCTCTGATCAGTACAATGATCTAAGGCATTTCTAAAGGATAAAAAATGCCATCTACCTTCAGAGAGAGAAGTGAGGAACACTGAGTATAAATTGAAGTACACTTTTCCACTTTATTTTTCCTTGCTTTTTATTTTTTGCATTGTGGTTAATGCTGAACTTTTCCCCCCATAATTTCTTCGTCGTCGTCGTTGTCTTCTTCTTCTTCTTCTTCTTCTTCTTCTTCTTCTTCTTCTTCTTCTTCTTCTTCTTCTTCTTCTTCTTCTTCTTCTTCTTCTTC
>NW_027186304.1:100364859-100365719 GCF_028583685.1 Petaurus breviceps papuanus | reverse complement strand
TCTTCTTCTTCTTCTTCTTCTTCTTCTTCTTCTTCTTCTTCTTCTTCGAGAGCAATTGGGGTTAAGTGACTTGCCCAAGGTCATATGGCTTGTTTTTGTCTTAAGTGTCTGAGGCCGGATTTGAACTCGTCCTCCTGACTCCAGGGTCACTGCTCTATTTGCTGCACTACCTAGCCACCACTTCCCCCATAATTTCACATGAGTAATTGATATCATATTGTTTACTTTCTCAATGAGTGGGCTGGGAAGAGAGAGAATCTGGAGCTCACTTTTTAAAAGAATATTAAAGATAAATATATGATAAATTTAAAAAAGAAAACTCATATGCTTAATATGCTTCCTCCCACCACAGCTCAAAAATAAATAAATGAAACTCACTACCCTAACATTTCTTATCAATTATACTCATTACAATCATCCTTTTCCTTAAAAGCAGCAGTAAAAATCATGTTGTAACATTTTTCTCCCTTTTATATCATTTTTTTACTTTACTTTAATCTTTTTTTAAGCTGAAAGTCAGAAAACACCTGAACCTACTGCAAAGCCTTAAGATAATGAAGAAACCAGCCCACCCCACAACAACTCAAGAGACTAAAGAGATTGGAACTCTTCTCTTTCCTAATCTTGCCATTCTGCCTCACCTCTCACCTCTCATGAAGGTGTAAAGCACTAATGTTCATCAGTGAAGAAATATTTCCCCCCTCTCTCCTTCTCTCTCCCCCTTCTTTCATTCCTTCCTTTGTTCTTTCCTTCCTACCCTTTCTCTCTCTCTCTCTCTCTCTCTCTCTCTCTCTCTCTCTCTCTCTCTCTCTCTCTCTCTCTCTCTCTCTGTCTCTCTCTCTCTCTCTGTCTCTCTCTCT
>NW_027186304.1:100297472-100362472 GCF_028583685.1 Petaurus breviceps papuanus | reverse complement strand
CAGCCAAATTCTATCAAGTATTTATTATGTGCCAGATGCTGCATAGATAAAAGAAAAAAAATCAAAGTATATATCCTTAAAAAACTTGCATTCCATTAGGGAAGATAATGCATTTAAATTTGATGATTTTTTAAATATACCTTTTCTTTCCTACTATGTACTATCCTTTCCCCAACTCATTTGTTTTCATATTCAAACTTAGTAAATATGATGTTACACATCTAGGCTAGTACCTGGACTGTAGGCAGTTAGATGATACAGGATAGACTGCTGGTCTGGTTTCAGGAAGATCTGAGTTCAAATTTAGCCTCAGAGTCTTACTAGTATGTTACCCTGGACAATTAAATTAAAAAAATGTTTTTCTTACTTTTTTTCAGTTGTAAAATGGGAATAATAAAAGCACCTTTGCCATAGGTTTGTTGTGAGAATCAAATGAGATAATATTTGTAAAGCACTTAGCACAGTACCTGATGCTTAGTACATGTTTAGTAAATGGTGCTTTCCTCTTTCCCTTCCTTCCCCCTTTCCTTCCTCCCTTCCTCCCTCCCTTACTCTTCCCTTCCATTCTCTCTCCTTCCCTCCTCCCTTCCTTTCTTTCTACCTTCCTTCCCCTCTCCTACCTTTCCTTCCTGCTTTCTAGAGCTGAAATCAAGAATTGAAAACAGAAGAAATAAAAACTTCACACTGACACTCCTAGGTGGCTCTCTTGAGTCACAGAGGAAAGTTTCATTGTCACTTTCTCAAACAGCAAGGAAAATCAGATTAGTGGGGAGGGGTGGAAACACTAGAAATGTCCCACCTCCATGTCCTGATATGTGGCCTAAAATGACCTAATCTAAAACTTCCACTCCCTCCTGCCAATTGGTTTCCAGAGAATAGACCTTTAACTAATATCTCTGTCATAAGGTTGTTCTTTACTGCTAATAAGTTGCTGAGACAGAGACTATGAATACTAATAGTTGAGGTCAGCAGACCTTACACAACCCTAAAAAAAGTCCTTTGTGCAAAGCCTTCTTTGTATGAGGTAGAGGCCCTGCAAAAGTGAGATATAATGATGGCCCTAGGCAAATTGAAAAGTATGTAGGGGTTCAGTCTTCCTACTTCTGTTTAATCACCATTTTTCCTTTTTTAAAAAAAATCTTACTCCTTTTGCATTTTTGCTTCTTTTAGTTTCTTCTCCTGTTAAGTACCTACGATTCTGATGTGACCTCGCATAGTTTCATTTTATCACCTAATAATATGGTCCAACCAGAATTTTCTCCTTCATTCTCTGCTCCTGCCAATATTAAAATTGAATTCATGTAGTATCCCATTTTTGTTTGTTTTATTTTAAGTTGTTAATGTTACCTATGATGCCTAGTTTTTACATAACATTTTGAAATTTACAACACATTTCATATGTGTTAACTCATTTTATTCTCACATTAACCTTAGAGCTGGGACTATGATTATCCCCATTTTATAAATGAGGAAACTGTGTCCCAGAAATGTTAAGTGACTTGGCCAAGGTCACATAATTCATAAAGGTCTGAGGAAGTGTTTTAACATAGGCCTTAGGTTCAGTGCTCTATCTATGATGCCAACCAGCTTACCTCTCCTAGTTTACATTTCACAAGAGTTCCTAGAAATAATACTTCAACCTAAAGTAATAACTCTACTAGTAATACTTGGTCAGTGGTAAATTAGGGCAATATTGGGTATAAGGAGACCTTTTATCAAGCTCCTAGACATAGAACAAAGGTCTTTGTTCATTCCACTGATTTCTGTGAATTTGTGAGATTTGCAATCTCACTGATGTAGGTACTACTTTCAAAAATGATGGTCAGTTGAAAAAATAACTTCAAACCAGATTTACTTCATCTCTTTTTAAATTTTATATTTGAGAGGAGTGGAGCCAAGATGGTGGAGTAAAAGCAGAAACTTGCTTGAGCTTATCCCCTAATTACATCCAATACCTGTAAAAATGACTGTAAACAAATTTTAAAGCTACAGAACCCAGAAAATGACAGGGTGAAACAAATTTCCCACTGAAGACAGCCTGGCAGGCTGACAGGAAGGGTCTATTGCACTAGGCTGGGAGCAGAGCACAGTCATGTATGAGTCATACTGGCATAGACCAGGTGGGAATAGGTCTCAGGGGATTGAATCACTGACAGCTATGGCAGTTTCCAGACTTCTCAACCCACAAATGCTGAAGAGAAAATAAAATGTCAGTGTGGAAACTGTTGAACCTGAGTGAGAGAAGATTGTGGTCCAGCCCCTTCCCCCTGGGGGTGAAAGGAGGTGGTGGTGGCTGCTGCAAGAGCAATAGCAGTAGTAATAGCGGCGGCAACAGGAGTGGCTTCTTCTGGAGCTCCAGTCCCACAAATGGTGGAGGCACCAAGTGGCTGATCAGATGGCAATTGCAGGAATCTCTTCACTGGTACTGAGACAGAATTCTCTTGCTTTGTCCTGTGTGTTTCTGGCTCACAGACTTGAGTGGTGGTCCTGGGTTGAGGAGGAGTGCTGATGTGGCAGAGCTTGCAGCAGCTGTTGAGAGAGAGTCTTCCTCACAGTTTTGAAGTAGGTGCCAAGAAGTAGCTCTGACAACAGTTGTGCAATATCCCAGAAATTTGGGACACAGAACTCACCACTCTGGAAGCAGAGTTCTATCATGACAAAGAGCTCAAAGGTCAAGTAATTGGCTGGGGAAAAGAGCTAACAGCAGAAAAAAATCAGGCTATAGAATCCTTTTTTGGTAAAAAGAAGATCAAACATAGAACCAGAAGGAGACAACAAAGTCAAAATTCCTGCATCAAAAGCCTCCAAGAAAAATATGAATTGTTAGCAGGCCATGGAGGTGCTCAAAAAAGTGTTTGAAAGTCAAGTAAGAGAAGTAGAGGAAAAATCAGGAAGAGAAATGAGAGTGATGCAAGAAAATCATGAAAAATGAGTCAACAGCTTGCTAAAGAGATGCCAAAAAATACTGAAGAAAATAACACCTTAAAAATGGACTAACTTGGGGTGGCCAGGTAGCACAGCGAGTAAGAGCACCGGCTCCAGTGTCAAGATGACCTGGGGATGGAATCTGGTCTGGGCTCAGACACTTATTACCCACCCAGAAACACCTGGCCGTGTAACCTTGAGCAAGTTACTTAACCCTGATTGCTTTAAAAAAAAAAAAAGAAAAGAAAAAAATGGACTAACTGAAATGTCAAAAGGGGTCCAATAAGCCAATAAGGAGAAGAATGCTTTAGAAAGCAGAACTGGCTAGATGAAAAAGGAGGTTCAAAAGCTCACTGAAGGAAATATTTCCTTAAAAATTATAATGGAGCAAATGGAAGCTAATGAATTTATGAGAAATCAAGATATTATAAAACAGATCCAAAAGAATGACAAAATAAAAGGCAATGTGAAATATCTCATTAGAAAAACCACTGACCTGGAAAATAGATCTAGGAGAGATAATTTAGAAATTATTGTACTATCTGAAAGCCATGACCAAAAAAAGAGCCTAGACTTAATCTTTCAAGAAATTATCAAGGGGGCAGCTAGGTGGCGCATTGAATAGAGCACCAGCCCTGGACTCAGGAGGAACTGGGTTCAGATCTGGCCTCAGACACTTAACACACACACACAGAAATAAACCTAGCTGTGTGACCTTGGGCAAGTCACTTACCCCCAAATGCCCTCCAAAAAGCAAAAAAAAAAAAAAAAAAAGTAAAACAAAACAACAACAAAAAAGAAATTATCAAGGAAAACTGCCCTGATAATATAGAATCAGAGTGTAAAATAGAAGTCAGAAGAATCAACTGATTGCCTCTTGAAAAGATCCCAAGAAGAAAACTTCCAGGAATATTATAGCCAAATTCCAGGGTTCCTAGGTCAAGGAAAAAATATCACAAGTAATCAAGAAGAAACGATTTGAGTATTATGGAAACACAATCAAGATAACACAAGATCTAGTAGCTTCTACATTATTAAGGAATTTGAAGACCTTCCCTTAACAAGCCTAAGGGATTTTGAAGACCTTCCCTGCTTTGAAAATATACTCTGCCCCTTATTAGGATGACTGTTTTCACATGGAGTCTGGTGTGGGAGGAGTTTGCTGAAGGGTGGATGAGAGCCCACAGGAAGGTGGGAATCAGAGTTAGCTAGACTGGGAGGAGGAGAGCATGAGTCCCAGGGAGTCAGTCAGGCTTGTGAGTAAATGTTAGTTTGTGGGAAAGCTAAAAGATGGTGTGGTTCTCCGTACTGTTATGTTTTATTAACTTCTTTGCTACTATAATTGAATCAGCTTACTGATTTTGGAATTTGGTTTTCTAGTGTATGAATAAATGTATTGCTTTTGTCTTCTATTTGGAGAGTATGTTACATTTTGCTATCAAACACTACGTAGGTATATTTATAGTGATCATCAGTGCTGTAAATATTGCATTGGTCTTAAACCTTGGGCTAGTCAATTTACCTTTCTCAGTCCATTCCTTTACCTGTAAAATGAGGAAGTTTAACTTGATAACCTTGAAGACTACTTCCAGTTTTATATCCATGATCTTTTGAAACTGTTAGCAATTGAAATTGGTGCAACCTGAAACTTAACATTCATAGACTCCTATAGTGCTATATTGGAACTTTTCCTAAAAAATTATATGGATTCCTAATAAAAACTATAACATTAATTCCTCCAATTTGTGCAGGTTAGCCTAATAATTTAACATAATAACTACAAGTCAATGAATCTAGATATAGCATTATGTCATGAATCAGAATCTAAATAGTTTAAATGGGTTTTTATCTATGTAAGATGTATTTATCTTCGAGGACATTTACCTACTTACAATTTTACTTTGAAATCATTAATACCCTGTGTAAAGAATTTTATAGAATTATTTTGTAGAATTACTTTTTTCTGGATAGGGTGATAGAAGACCAAAAATATTAAATAAACTTTAAAAGTTTAGCCTGGTCTTGAAAAGTTTCAGCATTTAAGTCAGATGGCTATTCTTTAAGGCTCAACTGGAATCCTATATCCTTTATAATTTGAATCTAGGACTTCCCAAAACCCAATACATCATTCTATTCCCTAAGCCCTTGCTACCTCTATTCTCAGTATTTATCAAGTACTAACCTATTTATCATGGGCACCTAGGTGGTACAGTAGATAGAGTGTCAGGTCCTGAGTTCAACTCTGGCCTCAGACACTTTCTAGTTGTATGACTCTGGAAAAGTCATTTAACCTTGTTTGCCTCTATTTCCTCATCTGTTAAATGAGTTGGGGAAAGAAATGACAAACTACTCCTATATCTCTGCTAAGAAAACCCCAAATAGGATCATGAAAAATTGGACATAACTGAAATCACTCAACAATAACAAAACTTATTTATTTCCACAATTAAACTGTAAGTTAGTAAAGACCAGGGGCTATATGGTACAGGTCTTTAGGATACAACCCAAGATTTTTACTTTGGCAACAATGGAAAACTAAGTTTGGTACAATGTAAAGAGAACTCAATTTAGAGTTAGAAAATTTGGGATTGAATTCTGGCTCTCTTACTTACTACTTGTGCCTTACTAGACCTTTCATAGACTCAGTTCTATAATTATAAAATAAGGTGATCAAACTAGATTGCTTCTGTGTTTCATTCCAGCTTTAAATCAATGATTCTGTGATTATCCTTTGAAACTGATTTAATTTAAAAAAAGACAATGTGAAATGAATACTCTTATACTTTGGAAGACATAACACCCCTTCAAGGGAGATTTCATGAATTTATTGCCCCTGTGACTATTGTTTGTCCTTCATTCCTGAAAAGTACCAATGACACAAAAAAGATGATGTCTTGACTTGTAAGTGAATTGGATTTAAGCGAGACAGTGTGGTGCAGATACATCAGCCTCACTCTTTCCTCCAGAGTTGTAAGAATCCAGTGATAAGATATAGCTCAAGATGAGAACTTGCCTCAGAAATCAAGATGAATAAAAAACCTCTCTTTGGGTATTAAATGCTGTGATTATATCTTAATCTTGTTGTAGCTTAGGGGTAGGTGGCCTTTGTGCTCTCCACTGCCCTTTTTGGGAAGGTGCTTGTCATTAACTGATGATATTTGTAATTCAGTTGTGACCCAGGAGTGGGAAACTTTTGACATTTTGTGCTCTTTGGCTGACCAAATGAATGTATTTTGTTTATGATTGGAAGCCAATCTCCATTTGAGAAGAGAGAGTTTGTGACTGACTATATGAATATACTAGCCAGGGGTAGGGTACTTTGACTTTATTCTTTGTGATTGAATTCAGAGCTTGCTAAATGACTGAATTATGCTGTATATTGATTTTTTCTTTTCTGTGAATGTTTTGCCTTAAATTGTCACTGAATAAATGGAGAGTTATTGTGCTGGTATTCAGAACCTTGGAAGTTGCCTTTGTTTGGCATTACAACCTTTGACTAGGGTATTGCTAAATATTAGGGGGCCATATCCAGTCATCCTGATGTGTATCTGGCCACTGTACCCAGATGGCTGAGGAGGAAAAAAGTGACACTAGAGACTTTGCACAGCCCTCCCTCCCTTAAATCCAATTAAACTTAAACTCACTTAAATCCAATTCACTGGAACTGGCCAGCTGGGCAATAAAGGTTTTTCCTCTCCTCTCCTCTCCTCTCCTCTCCTCTCCTCTCCGTTCAACTTTAATAAACCCCTTATGATTTCTCTTTCCTATTTATCTTTTCATGCCTGTCTTGATTTTTGCATTTGAGAATCAAATTTACTATTCAGTTCTGGTCTTTTCATCAAAAATGTTTGAAAAGTCCTCTATTTCATTGAATGACTATTTCCCCCCCTGCCCCCCCGAAGTATTATACTCAGTTTTGCTGGGTAGGTGATTGTTGGTTTTAATCTGAACTCCTTTGCCCTCTGGAATATCATATTCCAAGTCCTCTGATCCCTTGATGTAGAAGCCACTAAATCATGTGTTATTCTGATTGTGCTTCCACAATATTTGAATTGTTTCTTTCTGGCTGCTTGCAATATTTTCTCTTTGACTTGGAAACTCTAGAATTTTGGCCACAATTATCCTAGGAGTTTTCCTTTTGGAATCTCTTTCAGGGGGCAATTGGTGGATTCTTTCAATTTCTATTTTACCTTCTGGTTATAGAATATCAGAGCAGTTGTCCTTGATAATCTCTTGAAAGATGATGTCTAGTTTCTTTTTTATCATGATTTTCAGGTAGTCCGATAATTTCTATATTATCTCTCCAGGATCCATTTTCCAGGTCAGTGGTTTTTCCAGTGAGATATTTTACATTGTCTTCTATTTTTTCATTCTTTTGGCTTTGTTTTATAATTTGTGATTTCTCATAAAGTCATTAGGTTTCATTTGCTCCATTCTAATTTTTAAGGAATTATTTCTTCAGTGAGCTTTTGGACCTCCTTTTCAATTTGTCCAGTTCTGATTTTCAAGGCATTATTCTCCTCTTTGGCATTTTGAATATCTTTTGCCATTTGGGTTAGTCTATTTATTAAGGTGTTATTTTCTTCAGTATTTTTTTTATGGGGAGGTCTCCTTTAGCAAGCTGTTGACTCATTTTTTCATGATTTTTTTTACATTACTCTCATTCTTCTTCCCAACTTTTCCTCTATTTCTTTTATTTCATTTTCAGCATCCTTTTTGTGCTTTTCCATGGCCTGTGACCAATTCATATTTTTCTTAGAGGCTTTGGATGTAGGAGTTTTGACTTTTTTGTCTTCTTCTGGTTGTATGCTTTGATCTTCCTTATCACAAAAGTAAGATTCTATAGTCTGATTTTTTCCCCACTGTTTGCTCATTTTTCCAGACAATTTCTTGAATTTTAGCTCTTTGTTAAGGTAGCACTCTGCTTCCAGTGTAGAGGGTGTACTTCTAAGCTTCAGGGATTTTGTGCAGCTCTTTTTGTAGATACTTCTTGGGACCTGTAAATTTTCAGGTCTCCCAAGGTGGTATGATCAAAGGAGAGGTGTTTTCTCATCTCCTGGCCTGTGCTCTGGTCTGTGAATGACCACAATCACTCTTCTGCCTTGACAGTGAGAAAGATTCCCTCTCTAGTACCACCACAAGCTCCACCATACTAGCTTAACTTCTTGCTGCAGGACCACCACCCAGGACTGCAGCCCAGATTCAAGTAGGTCAAAGCAAGAGAATCTTGCCTAAGCTCCAACAAAGAGATCCCTACAATCCCCCTCTGATAAGCTGCTCAATTACCCCCATCCCATCTGTGGCTTGAGAGATCCTGAAGCAGCCACTGCCATCATTGCTGCAGCTGCTGCCACCTCCCTGAGATTGTGACTGGGGCCAGACCACACTGCTCTGTCACCCAGGTGTGATAGACCTTTCCTACTGATCTTCTAAGTTGTCATTGGCATTTATGGGTTGAGAAGTCTGGAAACCACCACAGCATCCAGTGGTTCATTCTGCTGAGGTCTTCTCCAGTTTCATCTCTGTCAGTATGGACCTTGCTCTTCTCTCAGAGTAATGCAGCAGACCTTCTCTGTCAGCCTTTCAGGTTGTCTTGGGCCAGAAATTTTTTTCACCTTGTAATTTTGTGGGTTCTCTTGTTCTAGAATTTGTTTAGAGTCATTTTTATAGTGATTTTACAGATATTTTCAGGGATATCTCAAGCAAGTCCCAGCTTTTACTTTGCCATCCTGGTCATTCCCCTTCCCCCACCTTTCCCTTCAGAAACATTGCAAGTTATCTTGGGACTGACAGGTTGGATTTCTTTCTCAAGAACCATTTCAACCAAAACATTTTGGCTCTCACTGATTAACCAACAGGTGCCAGGCCACACCCATTTGGTCATTATTTCAGCCCTGATTGACTGAGAGTGAATGTAAATAGGAATTATTTCTGCTTTGAATAGAAACACTGAGGGTCTTCCTTGCCGTTGCCCAGTTTGATTGTTTTTTCTGGACTAGATTAAAGTGGCCATTCTTTTTTTGTTTGTTTTTATTTCTTACCTAGCCTTAATCACTTAATGGGTGTTGCTTCTGTCAAAGGCAGACCTGTTAAAAACCTTAGCTTTAAAACAGGCCTTGCAGCCCACCAAAGGATTTCAGGGGGCTGTGAAAAATGTAAGATTGTGACTCTGTACTCTCTTCTTTGTCACATGACCCACAACAACCAACCATCATCAATCTGTCTAATGTTTAACCCATCTGTGGCCCAAAGAAGTCTAGCCTATTTTAATTTTGGCCCTGTCCTATCACCAAGTTGTATAGGTCTGCTTTAAAAGGCCAAAGTCTTCCACCACATTTCCAGTCATCTTCAGTTATCTTGATTTGTATCTATCCACTGGACCCAGATGGTTCTAGAGGAGAAAGTGAAGCTGCTGACTTTGCACAGCCCTCCCTCACCTAAATCCAATTCACTTGCATGTCATGATATTACCTCAATAATATCATGATCCTTTTCAAGAATGAAGGACAAACAAAAACAACCACCTAAATATTATTAAGGAATAATAAAAAATCAAAATGTGAAATGAGGAAAAATGGGAATGCCAGAAATTTTAGTGTATTATTATGTGAGCCTGGAAAACAGACTAGTGTCTACACAGATTCTAGATGAAGAGAATGAAAGGGTCATAATTTGTTATTTACATTCAGTACTGTCAGGTGGAAAGGATGTCCTCATCAGAAAAAAAGGAATACTTCAATATATTTGGCAAACATAACAATGAGAATAACACACCAGGCTATGACAACTCAATGGTATTTTTTAAACAATTGTACATACCCTGTTACTTTGCCTCTATGTTCACCAAGTAACCCTTTGAATTTTATTTTATTTTCCCAAATAGACTTCCTTCTATAATGATAATACATTGACCAGCTGACACAATTATTCCAGTCCACTTGGCAGTTATATTCATGGCAAATATATGTCCAAGCCTTTATGAAACAAAGATATAATTTTAATTAAGTTTTGCAAAAGTGATTACTTTTATAATATCATTTTCTCTGAGTTGGGTTTTAAGGGGAAAAATTGGTTACCATAATTATATTCCCCAATGCAACCTTTTAAAAAGTGATATTCTTACGTATAAATCAACCCCATTGATAAATTGTTTTTAGGGTCTTCATTTTTTTAGGGGCCCAGGCTGGTCTAACTTTATTATCCTTCTAGTTCTGCTTCTGATCTGCCAGATTTTGTAGCCTAAAATGTTCATCTGTCCTGCAGTCTTTTCAGTTTGAATCATTCTTCCACCAATCTGGCCCCTTTCCCCCATTGGTGAGTTTCTCTGGAGTCATGCATTTTTGGGAAGTGGACCAAGCTGGCCAACCTTCATTCCCTACTTGGCTCTGCTTCTGATTTTCTAGGTTTCAATAGCACATACCTTTCATATTCCCAATGTTTTTCAGTTATCTTTTGTGTGTTTACTTCCTGCATTAGAATATAAGCACATTGAGAGGCAGAGCCAAGAAGGTGGAGTAGATTTAGCAACCCAGTCAAACTCTCTCAACATTCTCCTCCAAATAACTTAAAAATAATGCCTCAAATCTATTCTGGAGCAGCAGACCCAACCAAAAGGTCAAACTGAGACATTTTTCCAGCCTAATACAATTAAGAGGTTGACAGGAAAGATTTGTGACACTGGGGTGAAGGCCACACCAGGGCTCCTATGGTGGCTACATCAGAAGTGGCCCTTGGAGGTTTCTGCAACAGTGTCAGCAGGGCATTTGGGAGCTCTCAGCCCAGAAGTGGTAAAGGGGTCTGTGATAGTAATGGCAATTAAAGATTCCCCTGTATTGGCTTGGTTTTCAAATTGATTGTGTTAAAACCCAGAGTTTGTTAATCCCACCTGTGGGATGGGCTTGTTGATGTGAAAAAGAAAGTCCTGAACTGGGAGGAGCTGGTGAGGTAGATTTGGAGAGACACTAGAGAGAGGCAGAAGATCTTTTTGGAAGCAGCACCTCGTGGAGAGAGAGTGACTAAGAGAATTGCTGGTGGCCGCTTTGAATTGCCCTGGACTTTTGAGACCTGCCCCCTGAGCTGCCAAGGACTGAGGAGACCTGGCTGTTTTGCTGGTACTTTGTCTGTCTGTTTTGATGTTGTTTTGACAGATTTGTCCACTGGTGAAAGACAGTCCTTTTGTTGAAGAAGTCCTGGAACCTGGCTGTTCGCTAAGAAGCCAAGAGACTGTCCTGCAGACAGAGAGTGAATACTGTCCACTGGTGAGGGACGGTGCTGTTGTTGCAGGGGTCTGGAGACTGTCCTGCAGACAGAGTGAATACTGTCCACTGGTGAAGGACAGTGCTGTTGTTGCAGGGGTCTGGGAGCCTTTCTGTTGGTTCGGAAGCCCTGAAGAAGGATTTTCTTGTTGTATGTTTACAGAAATCCTGGGAGAGGGCTTTGCTAATGTGTTCAGGGGTTCTAGGACTGTTCTACAGACAGAGGATGAATTCATGAAGGGACTGGCAATGTATCTTATGGCCTTGCTAAGCCTTGTTTCCCCAGGACCTAAGATTGCTGAGAACTTGCCTCCTGTCAAGATGAAGAAAAGAGCTCCATTTGGGTATTAAGTGCTGTGTTTAAACTTGATGTAACTCTGGGGTAGATTCAATTGTGATCCAGGGGTGGGGAACTTTTGACCTTATGTTTGGAAACTAATCTCCATTTGAGAAGAGGGGCTTTGTGGTGGACTTAATTAAGGTATAGCCTAGGGGTGGAGAAGTATTTAGAACAGGGACTTTGTAATTGATTGAATGATTGGAAGGTCCTGGGGTGGGGTAGTACTTGGAGATTATTTAATCACACTTAGTAAATGCTGTATTTTGAATGATGTCATGTTTTGATCTTCTCTGTTCTTGGTTTGTCACTGAATAAAATAGAGAGCACCTATGCTGGTATTTTGAACCTGGGAAGTTGCCTTCTTTTGGCATTATATTACAGGGTCAGAAAAAAAAATAATATAGGGGACTCTCAGATGACACTGGGTGCAAGAACCTTTTGATTGTCCATACTAAGTTCTGGGTCACAGTTCCAGGGTGGTAAGGAGGCTTGTATTTGGTCACAAGTGAGCAAGGATTCTGATCTCAGTTCCAATGCAAAAAGGAGGGCTAAAACTTATGGTTATAGGAAAACAGGGGAACTAATCACAATTCCAGGGCCAAAAGAAGTGCTAGCACTTCTGTATACAAAGGAATAGGGAACTGTTCTCAATTTTAGAACACAGAAGAATGGTAGCACTTGCTGCCACAGGTGAGCAAGGGCCCTTTCTGGGTAAAGACCAGAGTGCAGACCAGGAGAGCAGTGACCACACCTCTTCTCAGATAACACCAACTTGGAAGCACCCAAAACTTGAAGATTCTCAAAATTAGCTCGGAAAACAGCAATGCAAAAAAACCTGAAGCCTGGAACAATATCCTTCACCACCACCACCACCACCACCACCCTTAACTATGCAGGGATAGAGGCCAACTTATGATAATTAATATGATTATGATGAATATAATTATAATATAATTATGATGATTAATATGAAGTTCAAAGTAAATAAATATACTAGAAAAATGAACAAATAGCAACAACAAAAAGAACATGAACATTAAAAACCAGTAAATGGAAAAGAAGAACACAAATTTAGAAGACAATAACATGAAAACAGCTACAAGCAAAGCTGAAAAGAGAAATGCTAATTGGACACAAGCCCAATAAGAATTCCTGGGAGTGTTTAAAAATAAGTGATGAAAGGTAGAGGAAAAGATAGGGAAAGAAATGAGAGTAATTCAGGAAAATTATGAAAAGGGAATTAACAGTTTATTAAAAGAGGCACATAAATACTGAAGAAAATAACACCTTAAAATTCATAATTGACCTTACGTTGTAAAAGAGACACAACAATTCATTGAAGAACTCTTTAAGAAGTAGAATTGACCAAATGGAAAAAAGGCACAAAAGCTTTCTGAAGAAAAAAAAATCTTTAAAAATTAGAATTAGGCAGTGGGAGCTAATGATTTCATGAGACATCAAGAAAGAATAAAATAAAGCTAAAAGAATGAAAAAAGAAGAAAATATAAAATGCCTAATTGGGAAACAATTGACTGTAGCAGCAAGCACCCTAGCATACCCAGGATGGTTGCTAGCACAGGTTCTTTCTTCTGCTTTTCTAAAGAAAAGCAACAACAACAAAGAAGAGGTTAACCATCTTACTTTAATCAAACACATATCATTTACCTAGGTCAGGGGAAAAAGTCAGCACCCTGAACTTCAGAGAGTACAAACACAAGTTACAAATAGACAAAAAAAATACAAATAGAGAAACAGACCAGCAGACAGGGCTTGTAACTGTCTGACCATTACATCCATACATAGTAAGTTACCAGAAAGAGAGAAGCACCAACATCTGGGTTTTCAAAGCTGGGGGTGTGGGCTCAACAGCTGCCCAGAGTCTTATCTGGCCAAATCACACAACTCTTCCCATGAATAAGCCCCAAAGCAAAACCTTACATGAAGGTATATATAGCTTTCTCCAGGGTCAGAGAATGTTGCAATCCTCATGACCCACTGCCCAATCACAAAGTAACAAGGTATGGGAATTCCTGAACAACAAGCCTCTCCCCACAGGCTCCATGTGACCACCTTTGCCTATTAGGTGGCAGAGTATTTTTTTCAAATCAGGGAAGGTCCTCAAATTCACTTAACCCTATCAAGAGGCAGGGAAGATCCTCAAATTCCCATTACCATTATACTGACCTAAAAAATGGATCCAGGAGAGATAGTTTAAGAATTGTTGGAGTACATGAAATCTATGAGAGAGAGAGAGAGAAAGAGAGAGAGAGAGAGAGAGAGAGAGAGAGAGAGAGAGAGAGACTAAAGATCACATTTCAAGAAATTATATAGGAGAATTGCCCTGATATTTTAGCTTAAGAAGGTGAAATAGAAAATGAAAGAATACATTGATAACCTCCTGAGAGTCCCAAATAAAAATTCCCAAGAATAAAATAGCCAAATCCCAGAACACTGAGGTCAAGGGCAAATTAATGCAAGCAATCAAAAAGAAACAATTCATATACCATGGAGCTGTGGTCAGAATCAAACAAGATTTACAGTTCCCATGTTAAAGGAAAACATGTCTCAGAGTAAGATATTTTGAAATATAATGGAGCTAAGATTACAACTAAGAATAATTTACAAAGCAAAACTGAGTATAATCTTTCAGGGGTGCAGGTATGAATATTTAATGAAATAGAGGACTTTTAAGTATACCTAATGAAACAACCAGAGCTGAATATAAAATCTAATAGTCAGACAAGAGACTCAAGAGAAGCATAAAATGGTAAATGTGAAAGAGTAATTATAAACGACTAAATAAAGTTAAACTGTTTACATTCCTATGTGAAAAGATGATACCTAAAACTCCTAACAACTTTATCATTATTAGGGCAGTTAAAAGGAGTTTACATAGAAAGAGGGCATGAGTATGAGTCAATTATGTTAGAATGAAATAAAAAATGGGGTGAGAAAGAGGAATATACTGAGACAAGGAGGCAGGGAGAGGAGGAATAGGGAAAATTTTCTCAAATTGAAGAGGTGCACAAGAAAGAACTTTTATAGTGGAGGAGAAAGTGTGAGAGGGAGACACTTGAACCTCACTCTCATTTGAATTGTGAATTAGTTCAAAGGGGGTAAGAATGACTATCTATATATCTATATAAAAATGCAAATTAAAAGAATTGTGAGTTACTACTTTCTACCTATCAAAAATGACAAATGCTGGAGGGGATGAGGGAAAATAGGTACATTAATGAACTACTGGTAGAAAAGTGAACTGGTCCAATTTGGAGAACAATTTGGAGCTATGTACAAAGGGCCATCAATTGTATAATTGCTGTCACTTTGAGGATTCTTGCCTACCATTGTAACCTGAATTAGTTATAGTCAAATAAATGTGAAAGCCTCAAAAAATAAGTAATCAATCAATCAATAAACAAACAAATAAATAAATTTGAGATATAAACTGAAAAAAAAATTATATACCATTTGACCCACTACAAGGTCTGTATCCCACAGAGATCAAAGAAAAGGGAAAGTGACCTATTTTGCATAAAAATATTGATAAAATCTCTTTTTGTGGTAGCAAAGGATTGGAAATTAAGGGGATTCCCATTAATTTGGGAGTGTCTGAACAGATCATAGTATATGATCGTGATGCAATAATTTTGTCCTATAAGAAATGATGAAAGTGGTGATTTCAGAAGAAAAAAAAAAGGACAGAGACCTATATGAACTGTTGCAAATTGAAATAACCAAAAACCAGGAGATCATGGTGCACAGAAATAGTAACATGGTAAAGATGATGAATTGTGAAAACCTTTGTTACTCTGATCAATATAATGATTTAATGCAATTGTAGAGGACTCTTGATGAAAAACATTATCCACCTTCAGGGAAAGAACTGATGAATTCTGAAAGCAAAATGAAGTATAATTTTCTCTTTATTTTTCTTCCTTTTTGTGACATGGTTAATATGGAATTGTGTTTTGCATTATTTCACATGAATAATTGATATCATACTGCTTGACTTCTCAGTGGGTGAAGGAGTAGATGGAGTGAGAGGATTTGGAACTCAATTTAAATAAATGTTTAAATAAAAAATAAAATTGTACAGAGGAAAAAGAATTTATTCTCATTGAGATTAGTGTCTGTATTTCATTTTGCTTTTATTTGTACCCCTAGCACTTTACATGGTGCCCATTGAATTTATATGCTTAATAAATGGTTGTTTCCTTGACTTGCCTTGTGAGTTTTGTTAATACACAGTAATTCCTCCTAACCCCCCAAAAACAGAATTGGTTCCAGAGAAAATTATAACAAAATTTGTGGAATTGACTAGTTCAAGGCTTATTTCAAGAATAGCTATTGTGGATCATAAGGTGGATTCAGTGTTTGTTGAATACCTTCATCCTTCATGGGTCTGCATCACTTGTTCCATATCTTATTCCTTTTCTCTGGCTCCTAGTTGTTGACACCATCTCTCAGCATGGTCTCACAGTTCTGTATTGCACTGCTACTGGTTTGACTAAAGAACTCATTAGATATTACAAAATGCCTGTTTCTAGCTCAAATTCCTCATAGTCAAGCAACACAGGAAGCTCCTTCTTCCTTATTTTAGTGTGTCTTGTGTCTAAGGCATCTTTGGAAAATGTATTTTGGATCCTTTCAGAATTGCTTGCTACCCAAGAGGTAAAATCTCTCAAAAGAATTAGAACTCACCAAAGGCAAATAGACTCCCTCATGCTGAATTGCCTTAGTCATCTTCAGGTGAAGAATGATGACCACTTTCCAGAGAAGTTGTAAAGGGGGTTTTTCTTCAGGTATATATTGACCTTGACAGCCTCTGAAATATCTTATAACCTAGAGATTCTATTATTATGCTTTGGGAGATGCCAAGAAATATAAAATAGGTTCATTGCCTAAATGAAATTACATTCTATCACTTAGACTATTATAATTCCCACATCTAAATTTGGATTTGCCAAATTCTTTCACAAAAGGATTCCTTGAAATGTTGATTGCCTTAAAAGTTTGAATGAACACACAATTTAAAATATGGAAGTACAATGCGATTTATTCATCAAATTGCAATATACAAAAAAGCTTGGAAAATTCTAAGTTAGGTGCCAGGTGGTACATAAATTTTTGGTTTTTTTTTTGGCAAAAGTGTATGGGTAGAATTTACAAGCTGTAGTTTTAAGAACCAGCATCATACATACATGATAAAAAAAGTATAGCATGATGAAAGCATCATTTACTGATTATAATTAGCCTTAAGATCACTGACAACTTAAGATGACATTTTATGTAGGTGTAGGGGCAATGCACTGTGTGTCAGTGGAGAAAATACCCTGACTGGAATTGTGGTGAAGCAGAAAGATCACTCAATTTCAAGTCAGAAGACTTGGCTTAGAATACTGAATCTGCTATTTGGTCTTTGATCTTGGGCAAGTCACTTCTCTTTGCCCCAATTTCTTTCTTTTTTAATTTTGTTTATTCTTTGCTCCAATTTCTACCTGTTTAAAATGATTACTTAAGATTGGATTATATCTAAAGTCACTTCTAGTTATGGATCCTATGAACCATAAACTATACAGTTTTGAATGTGTAAACAAGGTGTCCAGACTCAGGAATAAAAGTGGTCTTATCTAGGTATAAATACTTTACTATCAGGGTGGAGTCAAGATGGCAGAGTAGAAAAAGGAATTCTGCAGGGCTCCTGCTCTCACCTCTTCCCATTCATGTAAAAGGGGACTCTGAACAAACTTTGGAGCTACAGAACCCACAAAAAGACACAGAGAAGCTAATCACCCACTGAGGACAGCCTGGCAGGCCAGCAGGAAGCGGCCAGCACAGCACTCTGGGAGCTGAGCCCAGACACCTTGAGCCAGAGGTTTTAGCCCTAGGGCATGTCTGACTAGCCTCTGGCTGGAGGGACTTCAGTTCACCAGCAGCTGTGGCAGTTTCCAGAATTATCAACCCATAGATGCCAAGGACAAAGTGAGAGGTCAGTGCAGTGTGGACTTTGGGAACTAGGAATTCAGAGTGCATCTGCTTTTGACCCCAGGGTGAGAAGCAGCTGAGGTGCTTCAGCCTGCAGCTGAAGCCACAAGTGGCTGCTTCAGCTCCTAGGCTTGTAGGGGGACCAAGTGACCAGTCTGAGGGGTTATCGCTCTTTCTTTAACCTGCTTGGATATAGATTGCAGTCTAGGGTGGAGGTCCTGGGGTGTGTGACCAGCTTCCCAGAGTGTGGAGTCTTCAGAGAGGGCACCCAACTAATACCTTTGGCAGCTGAGAAAACCCCAGAGTTTGGGATAAAGCTCCCCTGTCTGGAAGCAGAGTCCTACTGTGGCAAAAGCCCAAAAATCAAGTAATTGAGTGGCAACATGAGTAAACTAGGGAAGCAAAGCAAACAGAGGAATCCAACATTAGACTCCTAATTTGGGGACAAAAAGGATCAAAGTATCAAATAGGAAGAAGACAGCAAAGTCAGAACTTCTTCACCAAAAGCTTTCAAGAAAAATAAGAGCTGGTTACAGCACATAAGAGGAGATTAAGAAAGATTTTGAAAATCAAATGAGAAGTGGAGGAAAAATTGGAAAGAGAAACAAGAATGATGCAAGAAAATTATGAAATGAGAGTCAAAAACCTGACTGAAGAAAATAACACCTTAAAAATAGACTAACTCAGATGGCAAAAGAGGCTCAAAAAGCCAATGAGGAGAAGAATGTCTTAAAAAAACAAATTTGCCCGATGGTAAAAGAATCTCAAAAGCTCAGTGAAGAGAATCATTCCTTCAGAATTCGATTGGAGCAAATGGATGCTAGTGACTTTATGAGAAATCAAGATACTATTAAACAGATCCAAACAAATGAAAAAAATAGAAAGCAATGTGAAATATCTCATTGGGAAAACCACTGACCTGGAAAATAGATCAAGAAAACAGATCCAGGAGAGATAATTTAAAAATTATTGGACTACCTGAAAGCCATAATCAAAAAAAGAACGTAGAAATCATCCTTCAAGAATTTCAAGGAAAATTGCCCTGATGTTTTAGAACCAGAGGGCAAAATAGAGGTTGAAAGAATCCACCAATCCACTCCTGAAAAATGTCCCCAAAAGAAAACTCCTAGAACTATTATAGCCAGGTTCCATAGTTCCCAGATCAAGGAGAAAATATTACAAGCAGCCAGGAAGAAACAATTTGAATATTGTGGAAACACAATCAAGATAACATAGGATGTGGCAGCTTCTACACTGAGGGATCGAAAGGCTGGGAATATGATATTCTGGAGAGCAAAGGAGCTGGAATTAAAACCACTAATCACCTACCCAGCAAAACTGAGTATCATGTTTCAGGGGAAAATATAGTCATTCAATGGAATAGAGGACTTTCAAGCATTCATGATGAAAAACCAGAGTTGAATAGAAAATTTGACATTCAGATACAAGAAGCAAGAGAAGCATGAGAAGGTTAACAAGGAAAATAAATCATAAGGAACTTCTCAAAGTCCCTACATGGAAAAATGATAATTGTAATTTATGAAACAGTATGAGAATAATTGAAGGTAATAGAAATGTGTTTGTGTATGTATACACACATATATGTCTATATAGGATGGTATATGGGCTTATGCATACATATGTGAATGTGTGTATATATGTGTACAGGCATACATAGATAGAGGGCACAGGACCAGTTTAATGGGAAGGGATGATACTTAAAAGATGAAACCTAGAGGTGAGAGAGGAATACAATGAGAGGAGATAGGGAGAGACAAATTGGGGTAAATTATCTCTTATAGAAAAGGTAAGGGAAAATGGTGACAATGGAGAGGAAGAATAGGAAGTCAAAGGGGAATGTGTCAACCTTATTCTCATTGAATTTGGCTTAGAGTGGGAATGACATACACATTAAATGGTATCTCACTCTACAGGAGAGCAGGGGGGAAGGGAATGAGAAGGGGGATGATGGAAGGGAAGACACAGGCTGGGGGTGAGGGAAGTTGGAAGCACCCACTTTTGAAAAAGGGCAGGATCAAAGTAGAGAATAGAAAAAATGGGAGGTGGGATAGGAAGGAGGGAAATAAAGTCAGTCTTTTACAATATATCTACTATGGCAATGTTCTGCATAGCTACACATGTACAAACTATATTGAATTGAACATATATAATATATATATATATGATATTGATAATAGCATATATATATAATATATAATATTATCAATATTATTTTACAGGTAAATGGAAAATAAGATATACAGGAACTGGAGCATAGAGATCCACCGTGCCCTACTGGAAACTTGGAGGGAGTATGGGAGAAGATATAGGAGAGAGCAGATTGGAAGAGGGGATATCCAGTGGGATCACTATTTTGGGGTGGTGTGTAGGGGAAAAAATGGGGAGAAAATTTGTAACTCAAAATCTTGCATAAATGATTGATGTAAACTAGAAGTTAAAGCATTCAATAAAAAAAATAGTGCCTGGTCAATTAAAAGCACAGACCCTTTCTGTTTTCTCCTTCTTGCCCTCCTCAGACCCTGGAATTGGTTCTTACAAGTTTCTTATGAATTATGTTAAGATTTTCTTTCTGGTTTTCATTCTAATTCAGTTAACAAAATACTTTTTTGGTGTTTTAAAGAAAACTCATTCAGAATCAATATATTTAGGAAGTGGTAAAGTGAAACTGCCAGTAATGAAAATTATAAATATTAACTTTTCATTTACTCTATTCAAAAAAAAATAAATAAATGTTTTACTATCCTATTGACAACATGGAAAATCTCATGTAAGACCTAGCCCAGTAACTTGCACATATTCAAATGTTTTTTGAGTGAATACCAATTCCAGAACAAAAAGGTCACAAAAAGTTTATTTGATGACTCTTTGGTCAAAATGCTGATGAGCTGACAGAAGCATTTAATGAATTTTGGTAATATCTAAGACATACGCCAAACGTTTTCATTTGAAAAATTATACATGAGTTTTAAAGTTATTGATCTTGTTGAAATGTAAAGTTTTGCCCTCATAAAAAATATATTAGCCAAGTACATTATTACGGTAAGTAAAACCTTTAAAATATTATTCATGAGGCAAATTCTCAACCTATGTAAATTGAATAAGACTCAATGAACCAAAAAAAGATCAAAGAGAATTCTGATATGATGACATTACTTTTCTAAGCTGTCATATGTGTTTATATCTAAGGAGCAGTATGGAGAAAGCATATTAATTTAAATTAATTTTTATTAATGATATTCCTTCTAACAATATAGTTAAAAGATACTTATAGTTATTGAATTATTATTGAAAATGCTTTTGGAATTCTAATTTTAGATATTATATTCTCCTTTGGAAGGGAAATAATGTCTTGTAGAGCTTTGTATTCTGCCTATCGAGTCTTGCATATACCAGACACTCATTAAATATTTGTTAAGTGAAGCGGAAATTAATTTAGAAAGTACATCTAATAAGCAGGAGAGGGTCCAGAGAAATGTGATCAGAATGGATGGCATTTTTAGACCAGGTTTTCTTAATCTTGGGTCTATGAACTTTTAATAATATTGATAGGTGGATTTCAATATAACTGATGTCATTTATGATCCTGTGCTTTTTATTTTATGGATTTAAAAACATTATTCTATAAGGGGATTGACAGAATTTTAGTAGACTGACAAAAGGGTCCATGACATAAAAACGTAGGCAACTCCTTTAAACCATGCCATATATAGTTTTGTTGATAGAATTTATATTTGCCTAGAGAAGAATAAATGAATACCTGTAAGTGAATGAAGGAAAACTTTAAGTGCTTACTATGTGCTAAGCACTATAGAAAAGAAGGTTTAGAGCAAGACATAGTTTGTGGTTACAGTACTGGTCCTAGAGTTAGGAATACTTGGGTTCAAATCTGGTCTCAAACATTATCTGTGTGACCCTGGGGAAGTCAATTAACCTATGTTTGCCTCAGTTTCTTCCTCTGTAAAGTGGGCATAATGATAGCCTCAACCTCCTAGGGTTGTTGTGAAGATTAAATGAGATAATAATTGTAAAGCACTTAGCACAATAGTAGGCATATAGTAAAGCAGTAATTAAATGTTAGGTACTATTGTGATAATCATTTTTTATGAGCTATTACTATTAATTGAAGGGCTGTCCTTTAGAAGAGTAAGTAGACGAGCTTTTCTTGGTTCCAGAGAGAAAAAAAATAAGAATAATGTGAAAATTTTAGCAATCAGGTTTTTGCTCCAAATAAAGAAAAAGACCTCCTAACAGTCATAGTTATTTCAAAGAGAAGTGGATTTGGGAGACATTGTTTCCTGGTAGTGTGGTATAATGGACAGAATGCCAGATGTGGAGCCAGAGGACCTGAGTTCAAATTATAGCACTTGACCTTAAGCACATCTGTTTAAGCTTTCTGGGCCTCTGACTCTCCACCAATAAAATGAGAGGGTTAGACTAGATTAAGATCTCTTTTTGCTTTAAAGCTATGATTCTACACTCTTGTATATGGAAGTCTTGAGAAAATGCTAGATGACCATTCTACAGGGATTATGTAGAAGAGATTCTCCAGGAATGGGTTCTTGGACAAAATGACCTCCGAGTTTCCCTTCAAACTTGGAATTCTATATTTCTGTGAATGAATGAAATTTTAAAAAATAATTTTTTAAACCAGGGTTGAAAATTTCAACATTATAATGAGTAATTATGACCTCATTACCTTTTAGCAATGTGAAGGGAAAACATACTAATATTAACAAATGAATAAAACTTTATCAAGCAGCATATATGCTAAATACAGACATTTAGGTACATATAATTAAAGCTGAAAATAATCCCTGCTATTGAGTTTTGTATTCTAACAACAGATGGAATATATACCAGGTATTAGTAGCCCCAAAGGAAGTATTTTCTTTTTTTCTTTGTTTGTTTAGACATATCCATTTATTCAACAAGAAATCCTTCACAAAAATTTCATACAATATTTATCCCAAAAGAAGTATTTTCATTTGAAAAGTTATAAGGATAGTCAGTGGCATCATAGAGCAGTACTCTGACATACTTTTTCCAGAAAGCTGGAAAACAATTGTTTTTACTGTAAGTGTCTCTGATAAATTTCTCATTTCTCAAATATATAGAGAATTGAGGCAGATTTTTTAAAATGTCATTTTTCAATTGATAAATGATCAAAGGATATGAATAGACAGTTTTCAGGAAAAGAAATCAAAGCTATCTATGGTCATATAAAAATGCTCTAAATCACTATTGATTAGATAAATGGAAATTATAAGAACTCTGAGGTACTATCTCACACCTATTGGATTGGCATATGTGATAGAAAAGGAAAATGATAAATGTTGGAGAAAATATGTGATAATTGAAACACTGATGCATTTTTGGTGGAGTTGTGAATTATCCAACAATTCTGGGGAGAAATTTGGAACTATTATCAAACTGTGCATACCTTTTGACCCAGAAATACCACTACTAGGTATGTATCCCAAAGAAATATTTTATTTAAAAAAGGGAAAGCACCTATTTTTACAAAAATATTTGTAGCAGCTTTTTGTGATGGCGAAAATTGGATATTGAGAGAATGCTCAATTTTTAGGGAATGGCTGAACATGTTGTGATATATGATTTTCAGAAAATATTATTGTATTATGAGAAAAGATGAGCAGGGTGGGCGGCTATGTGGTGCAGTGAATAGAGCACTGGCCCTGGAGTCAGGAGGATCTGGGTTCGGATCCGGCCTCAGATATTTAACACAAAAACTAGCCATGTGACCTTGGGCAAGTCAATTAACCCCAACTGACCTTCAAAAGAAAAAAAGAAAGATGAGCAGGATGATTTCAGGAAAATGTAGAAAGACTTACATGAATTCATGCCAAATGAAGTGATAAGAACCAGGAGAGCATTGTACACAGTTACAGTGATATTGTATGAGGATCAACTATGAATGACTTAGCTATTTCCAACAATACAATGATCCAAGACAATAACAAAGGAGTCATGATGAAAAATGCTGTCTTCATCCAAAGAAAGAACGGATAAATGAATGTAAACCAAAGCATACTATTTTTTTCACTTCATTTTTTGGGATTGGTTTTTTTGTTGTTGTTGCTTTTGTCTTCTTTCACAACATAACTCATATGAAAATCTGTTTTGCCCAATTGGACATACATAGCCCATATCAGACTGCTTACCATCTCAGGACAGTGAAGAGCAGAGGAGCACAGAGGGAGAGAATCTGAAACTCAAAATTTTAAAAATGAATGTTAAAAACAGTTACATACAACTGGGAAAATATTATTCAAATAAAAATCAAGTTAAAGAGGTTTTGAATGAGCAAATCAAAGAGTCTTAGAATTGGAAGCTATCTCACAGGGATCTAATACAAATTCTACCTTTACAGAAATCTCTTCTGTATTATATTGAGCAAACATTTTATCAAGACCGACAATGAGAGGTAGCCTGTTGCAATTTGAGACAGCTCATTTTAACTATGGGTTACTTATAATTATTTGGATTTTTTTCTTTACATGAAACCTAAGTTTTCCTTTTTGTAGTTTCCAGTCATTGTCTAAATTTTGCCCTATGGGATCGAGCAAAACAAATTTTGTCCATTTCCATATGAAATCCTTTCAAATTTTGAGAGTGCTATCATTTACCTACTAAATCTTCTCTTCTTCAGACTAAACATCCTCATTTCCTTTACCATATTGGTCACCTTCCCCTGCTATTATGACACTATTGATTCATCTTGAGCTTTTAGTACATTAAACCCCACAATTTATTTTTGCATATCAACAGCTGTCTCTTCTTTGTATTTGTGAAGATGATAGTGTGGACATAAGTATAAGGTTTTACATTATTCCAACAGGGAGGATGATTTTACCCCTTTCCTCTTCATGATATATATGAGTTGCCCTCATTATCAAGCCTGTTAATAAATTGTTGAACTCTGACTCTGTATTGAGTGTTATTGAGCACTCCCAGTTTTACTGGCAAGGGAAAACTTGACAAGGACAACCTCTATAACTTTATACAACCTGATACTAAAAATATAAAATAGTCCTGGACTAATGGGAGATTTGTGGGGTTTTCTGGTAGAGACTCACTTCCAAATTAATGTTAACTCATGAATAAATACTCTTTGCATACATATTCAATCATTTGTTAATATACCTATGGTCTAGCTGACATTTCTCCATCTTACTTCATGACTGGTTTCTACAAATGCTTTTATAAAATCTAGGGAAATAATCTACAATAATCCTCTGATCTATCAGTCTTCTATCTCCATCAAAAAAGGACATGAAGTTCATCTTGCATTACCCATTATTGGAAACACTCTTCTTGCTTTTTCTGATCCCTGATCCCTTTCCTAAATGTTCCTTGACCATTGTTTAACAAAGGGTGTAGCAATAGTCCAAGTAACTGGACTAAGAAGACAACTTTCTGTTTCTGATAGGGAAGGATTGTCTTGATTCCAAACATTTTGTACCATTCAGATAAGATGGTAGTTCTAGTAACTGTCAATCAGGCAAAGAGCTTGGAATGTAGAAGTTGACATATTGCTTTCAATATTCCTTGAGAGCTGAAAAGCATGCTAAAGAGACTCTAACAGCACAGATATTAATTTTATGTGACTTAATTTCAGAGCTAGTCAGGATCCTTGGAATGCATTAGTTTAACAGCCAAATTTAGCAAAAAAACTGAATCCCAGAGAAGTAAAATGAATTGCCTTAGATCATATATAGCTCCCTCCTACCTCTAGAATAAAATTAAAACTCCTTTGTTTGGAATTTAAAGTTCTTCATAATCTCACTCTAGCTTCTATTTTCAGTTATATTGTACATTAACCTTCACTCTGAACTCTATTTTCTCCCTTTTCTCTGTAAACTCTTTTATAATTCCCTTCTTGTTCATTCACAAAGGCTTTCTCACAGGATTGGAAATGTGCAGTATCCTCAACCCTGCCTTTTAGAATTTCTATCTTCCTTCAAGATTTTGCTCAAGGGAAGGTGGAGCCAAGATGGAAGAAAAAGCCAGTAATTTGCCTGAGCTTTCCTCAATTTCCCTTGGAAACAATGTTAAATGAAGCCTCTAAGTGGGTCTGGGGAAATGTAACCTACAAAAAGATGGTGAGAAAAAAGAAATTTCCAGCTTAAGATGACTTAAAAGAACTTCAGAAAAAGTTTGTGTCTCTTGGGTAAAAGAGGAGGGCACCACAGCACAAATGGTGTCTGGGCAAGCCAGTAGGAGGCCCTTAGCCACAGCACAGATAAGCAACCAAGGCTCCTCTTTCCTGGCTCAGCAAGTAAGTGACACAGCAAGTCAACTATGAGGCTCCAGCCCCAGAACAGAAGGCAAACTGCCAGCCATGGAAACCCAACACAACAGGTGTAACTACAGCAGGTCACCCTAGTGCAGTGGGCAACCCACCAGCACCCAAGACCCTGGCACAAAAACCAGTCACCAGCCTCCTGGCCCTAGCACAAGAAGCTTGGGACAATACCAGGAGCAGTATTCAACATTAAAATCATTAAGTAGGTTAAAATGAGAACAAAACAGAAAGGAACTCTGACCATACAAAGTCACTTTGACCACAGGGAAGATCAAAACACAAAATCAGATGAGTACAGCAATGTAAAAATGCAGCCATGTGAGGCCTCAAAGTGGAATATGAATTATTCTCAAGTCCAAAAGGCCTTCTTGGAAGAGCTCAAAAAAGATTTTAAAAATCAGAGAGGTTGAAGAAAAATGGGGAAAAGAAATGAGAGGTATGCAAGAGAGAGTCAACAGCTTGGAAAAGGAAAGACAAAAATTGACAGAAGAAAGCAATTCCTTAAAAAATACAATTGGCCAAATGGAAAAAAAATCCAGAAGAAATAACTCCTTAAAAAGTTGAATTGGCCAAAAGGAAAAGCATGCACAAAAGCTTATTGAAGAAAATAATTCACTAAATATTAGAATAGGGCAAGTGGAAGCTAATGACTCTATGAAACATCAAGAATCAGTCAAACAAAATGAAAAGAATGGAAAACAAATATAAAATATCTCAATGGAAAAACAATTGACAGGAAAATAGATCCAGGAGAGATGATTTAACAATTATTAGACTACCTGAAAGCCATGATCAGAAAAGGAGCCTAGACAGTATCTTTCAAGAAATTATCAAGGAACACTGCTCTGATATTCTAGAACCAGAGGGTAAAACCATCATTGAAAGAATTCACTGATGACTTCCTGAAAGAGAAGCCCAAATAAAAACCCTAAGGATTAGTATAGTCAAATTCCAGAATTATAAGGTCAAGGAGAAAATATTGTAAGGAGCCAGAAAGAAAGAATTCAAATATCAAGGAGTCACAGTCAGGATTATACAATATTTAGCAGTTTCTACATTAAAGGTTTTGAGGGTTTGAAATATGATACTCTGAAAGGCAAAGGAACATGGATTATAACCAAGAATAAACTACCCAGTAAAACTGAGCATAATATTTTTTTTTGGGGGGGGGAATGAACATTCAATGTAAGAGAGAACTTTCAAACTTTCTTGATAAAAAGACCAGAGCTGAACAGAAAATTTGATCTTCAGATACAAGATTCAAGGGAAGCCTAAAAAGGTTAAAAGGAGATGGAGAAAATGTTTTTCAATAAGGTTAAAATGTTTATATCCTTACTTAGGAAGATGATACTTGTAACTCTTGAGAACTGTATCTCTACTAAAGAAGTTAGAAGGAGTATACATAGACAGAGGGTGTGGGTATAAATTGACTTTGATGTGATGGTATGAAAAAAATAGGGGTGAAAAGAAGGATTGTCATTGGAGAAAAGGAAAGGGGTAGGCAGAATGTCACGTGAATCATTATTTCATCAAAGGGAATGACCATACTGAGACAACATACCAACATTTATGGGATGAGACAAACCAGTACTTAGGGGAAACTTTATATCTCTAAATGCTTACATGAATAAAATAGAGAAAGAGGAGATCAATGACTTGGGCATACAACTAAAAAAGCTACAAAAGAAACAGATTAAAAATCCCCAATTGAATACCAAATTAGAAATTCTGAAAATCAAAGAAGAGGTTAATAAAATTAAAAGTAAGAAAACATTCACCTAACAAATAAAACTAAGAACTGATTTTATGAAAAAATCAATAAAATGTATGTCTTTGGTTAATTTTATTTAAAAAAAAATAAAGAAAACTAAATTACCATTATCAAAAACGAAAATGGTGAATTCACCACAAATGAAGAGGAAATTATAGCAATAATTGGGAGCTATTTTGCCCAACTGTATGCCAATAAATCTGACATCCTAAGTGAAATGGATGGATACTTACACAAATACAAATTGTCCAGATTAACAGAAGAGGAAATAAAATACTTTAGTAGCCCCATTTTAGAAATAGAAATTGAGCAAGTCTTTGATGAACTCCCCAAGAAATAATCTCCAGGGCCAGATGGATTTACAAGTGAATTCTACCAAACAATTAATTCCAGTGCTATACAAAATATTTAGAAAAATAAGTGAAGAAGAAACTAGACCAAAATCCTTTAATGACTCAAATATGGTCCTGATACCTAAACCAGGAAAAGCCAAACCAGAAAAAGAAATTATAGACCAATTTCCCTAATGATTATTAATGCAAAAATTTAAAATAAGATATTAACAAAGAGATTATAGCAATTTATCATGAGGTTAATACACTGTGACCAAGTGGGATTTATACCAGCAATGCAATACTTTTTCAGTATTAGAAAATAACTTTCAGCTTAATTGATGATCTCAAGAAAAAAACTAACAGAAATTATATAATTATCTCAAAAGGTTCAGAAAAAGCTTTTGACAAAAATGCAAAACCCACTCCTATTAAAACATTAGAGAACATAGGAATACATGTTTTCCTTAAAACATTAAGTATTGTCTATCTAAAACCATCAGCAAGAATTATATGTAATAGAGATAAGGTAGAACCTTTCCCAACAAGATCAGGGATGAAACTAGTATGCCCTTTATCACCACTATTATTCAATATTGTACTAGATATGTTAGCTTTAACAATAAGGGAAGAAAAAGAAATTGAAGGACTTAGAGTAAGCAATGAAGAAAATATCTACCAGTCTTTGAAGATGATGTGAATCTTATAGAATCAACTAAAAACTATTTGAAAAAAATAAACTACTTTAGTAAAGTTGTAGCAAATAAATTAACCCACGTAAATTATCACCATTTCTATATATTACCAAGACAGCCCAGAAGCAAAAGATAGAAGGAGAAATTCCATTTAAAATAACTGTAGACAATAAAAAGTATATGGGAGTCTAACTGACAAGACAAACCCAGGAACTATATGAACATGAATACAAAACACTTTTCACACAAATAAAGGTAAATCTAAACAATTGAAAAAAAATCAATTGCTTATGGATAGGCTGAGTTAATGTAATTAAAAATGATAATTCTACATAAATTAATTTACTTATTCAGTGCCATACCAATGAAACTATCAAAAAAATTTTATAAAGCTAGAAAAAAATAATAACCAGGCTCAACTGGAAGAACAAAGGAAAAGAATATCAAAACAATTAATGGGAGGAAATGAAGAGGAAGGTGGCCTAAACATAACAGATCTAAAACTGTTATTAAAGCAGAAATCATCAAACCTACTTTGTACTGGTTAAGAATAGAGTGGTGAATCAGTGAAAAAGTTTAGGTGCCCAAGACACAGTATAAAATGACTATAATAATCTACTATTTAATAAACCCAAATACATCAACTTCTTGGATAAGATTTTATTATCTGACAAAAAACTGCTTGGAAAGCTGGAAAATAGTATGGCAGAAACTAGACATAGACCACATACTATCTCACACCACATACCAAGAAAAGGTCAAAATGGGCAAATGATTTATACATAAAAGATGATACCATAAAAAATTAGAAGATCAGAGAATAGTTTACGTGTCAGATCCATAGAAAAGGGAATTTTTGATCACTAAATAAGAGATAGAGAATATTGTGGAATGCAAAATGCAAAAATTTTATTACATCAAAATAAAAAAAATTCACATACAAAATCAATGCAACAAACATTAGAAGGAAAGTAGGAAGCTGAGAATAAAAGTTTTATAGCCAGTGCTTTTGATAAAGCCTACATTTCTCAAATATAGAGAGCTGAGTCAAATTTATAAGAATACAAGTCATTCCCCAATTGATAGTCAAAGGATGTGAAGAGGCAGTTTTCAGATGAAGACATTCATGCTATCTATAGACTTATGAAGAAAAATTCTCTAAATCATTATTGATTAGAGAAAAGTAAATTAAAGCAAGTTTGACACACCACCTAATATCTACCAGATTGACTAATATGACAGAAAAGCAAAATGGTCAATGTTGGAGAAGATGTAGGAAAATGGGAATACTAGTGCATTGTTGATGGAGTTGTGAACTTATCCAACCACTCTGGAGAGCAATTTGGAACTATGCCAAAAGGGTAATCAAACTCAGTGTACTATTTGATCCAGCAATTCTACGACTTGGTCTATACCCCAAAGAGATCATAAAAACAATGGAAAAGACCCACATGTACAAAAATATTTATAGAAGTTCTTCTTTCCAGGGCAAAGAATTGGAAACTGAGGGTATGCCCATTAACTGGTAGCTGAACTAGCTGTGGTATATGAATGTAATGGAATACTGTTGTTAAAAAAGAAATGATAAGAAGGAAGATTTCAGAAAACTATGGAAAGATTTGCTGAGTGAAATGAGCAGAACCAGAAAAAAAAAAAACATTGTACACAGTAACAGCGTGCAGCAATCAATTATAATACTTAGTTCTTCTTAGCAATACAATGGTCCAAGACAATTCCAAAAGCCTCATCATGGAAAATGCTATCCACATACAGAGAAAGAACTCTGGAGTCTAAATGCAAGTAAAAGCAGACTATTTTAACTTTTTTTTATTTTTTTTTTCTTTCTTGTGGTTTTTCCCTTTTGTTCTAATTGTTCTTTCACAATGTGGCTCATGGAAATATGTTTAACATGATTGCACATCTATAGCCAATATCAGATTGCTTACTCTCTTGGGGAGGAAAGAGGAAAAGAAAGAAGAAAAATTTGGAACTGAAAATCTTATGAAAATAATGTTTGGAACTCTATATGTAATTGAAAAAACACTAATAAGTTGGGGAAAAAGACTGCTCAAGTATTGCCTCCTATATGAGGTCTATCCTCATTCCTCAGTGTCTAATGCCTCCACCACAGTGGAAATTAATTTTTATATTGTCTGATTTTGAGGCAGTGATTTTTGTGGCAGTTATTTTTGTCTTTGTATCTCAGCTGCCCCACACAGTGCCTGATATACAATAAATACTTAATATATGATCACTTAATCAATGAGATTTTGCATAAGGTATTTCATATAAAGTTGTAATTTGGGGAAGGGAAATGAAAGAGAACAAACTTTCATATAAAAGTGGCATAAACTGTGCTACTCACTTTACAAATATTATCTTATCTGATACTCACAAGAATCATTGAGGAGATAGGTGCTGGTATTATGCCCATTTTATGGTTGAGGAGCCTGAGGCCAATAGACTTGCCCAAAGTCACACATCTAGAAAGTGTCTGAGGCCAGATTTAAATTCAGGCCTTTCTGATTTTAGGCCCTGCCAAAATTTCTTTGTGAAAGAAATTTAAAAACAATTTTAATACTCCGAGTTAAACTTCAGGCCAATCTCTATTCAACCACTTTTCTACTCTAAAAGTTCCAGTTTCAATCCAAACAAGTCACTTTATGGGGGAAAACAAAGGAATTGGGTGGTACTGGTAACTTTTCCCTCTGTTTCCCTGTCAGTAATAAAGTAACTGCTTCTATAAGGTATGAATGAATGATCTGTAATTATTTAGTTGCTTAACAAATTGAAGTAAATTTTATACAGATCTAATTGTGAAAAACAAGTAGTGGTACTAGAAGAGCCAAAGGGATTTATAAGTAAGTAGAGAGGTAGAGAAATACATAGGCAGGAAGAAAAGGGTATGTTCAAGTAAGAGATTACACTTAAAGTGCACTAACAATTAAACTACAAATCATATAATAACATTTTTATAGCACTTAAGGTTGGCAAAATATTTTGCAGATATCTCATTTGTATCCCCATGATAGCTCTAGTGCTATTATTATCCCCTTTTACAGATGAGAAATATTAGACAGATAGAAGTTAAATGAATTGTCCAGGGCTAGACAGTCAGTATCTGAGGTTGTATTCAAATTTAGGTCTTCCTGACTCGATGAACAGCATTCCATCAATACACTATTTAAGTGCGTAAAAAAAAAAAGGGATTAGGGATTTAACTTGTTAATCTTCAAAGTTTGAAATTTTCTAACCTGATATAAATTTATTTAAAGAACATGTATGATTTATAGAAACTAGAGGTGAAGTGGAGCTGAGAAAAATACATGGCTAGTTGATGTGGATACAAAAGAAATTTTTTTATATTCTTTTCTTTCAGCGTATCATTTAGTAATGCCACAAATTATCACATTAGTCCAAAATAGAAAGGAATGGATATCCTAGCAACAGAAAGAAACAGTAGGGAAATAAAAAGATGACAAATTTATAGAGAACTTTGTGTAATTTTGTTACAAGCTATATATAGGATAAATTGGAAAAATTAACAGATGGAAGATACTAGAATTAAGGGAGATTGGGAAAAACTTGTAAAAAGTTTTAGCTGGGATTTCGAAGGGATTTTAGAAAGCATATGAGAGAAGTCAGGGAATCCTGGAAGCAGAGGTGAAGAGGGAGAGAATTCTAGGCATAGTGGACAGCCAGGAAGAATTCCTGGAGCTCAGAGATGGAGTGTCTTTTTTAAAATTAAATTTTATGTTTATTTTTAGTTTACATCATTCATTTCCACAAGATTTTGTGTTACAAATTTTCTCCCCGTTTTCCCTTACCCACCACCCCAAAACAGCGATCCCACTCCACTGAATCTCCCTGAATCTGCTCTCTCCTATCTCTTCCCCCATTCCCCAGCTGACTTTCCAGTAGGGCACAGTGGATTTCTATGCCCAGTATATATATGTATGTGTGTGTATATATATATATATATATATACACATATGTATACACACACACACATATATATATATCTTATTTCCCAGTTGCATGTAAAACAATAATAATATATAAATATTAGATTTAAAACTTTGAATTCCAGATTCTTTCCCTTCCTCCCTCATGACCCACCCTTACTGGGAAGATAAGCAATTCAATATAGGTTATACATGTGTAGCTATGCAAAACATTGCCAGAGTGGATATATTGTGAAAGACTGACTATATTTCCCTCCATCTTATCCCACCCCCCACTTGTTCTATTCTGGACTTTGATCCTGTCCCTCTTCAAAAGTGTGTGTTTAAAACTTCCCTTCCCCCCCAGGCTGCCTTCCCTTTCATCATCCCCCATCTCATCCCCTTCCTCCCTACTCTCCTGTACAATGAGATACCCTATTCAGTATGTATGTCATTCACTCCCTAAGCCAAATTCAATGAGAATAAGGTTGACTCATTCCTTTTTGCCTTCCTGTTCTTCCCCTCCATTGTAACAGTTTTCCCTTGCTTCTTCTATATGAGATAATGTACCCCATTCTGTCTCTTCCCATCTCCTCTCATTATATTTCTCTCACCTCTTAATTTCACCTTTTAAGTGTCATACCTACATATTCAGTTGGTCCTGTGCCCTTTATGTATACCTGTACACATATATACATACACATACATGTTTTCATACACCCATATACCTTCCTATACAGAAATATATGTATGCATATATATATATATATATATATACACACACACACACATAAATTTCTATTCCTTTAAACTTTTCTCATACTGAGAAAAGTTTCATAAGTTACAATCATCATTTTTCCATTTAGGAATGTTAATAGTTCAACTTTGATAAGTTCCTTATGATTTCTTTTCCCTATTTACCTTTTCATGCTTCTCTTGCTTCTTGTAAATGAATGCCATATTTTCTATTCAACTCTGGTTTTTTCATCAAGAATGCTTGAAAGTCCTCTATAACATTGAATGACCATATTTTCCCCTGAAACATAATACACAGTTTTGCTGGGTATGTGATTCTTGGTTTTAATCCAAGCTCCTTTGACCTCTGGAATATCATATTCCAAGCCCTTCAATCCCTCAGTGTAGAAGCTGCCAGATCCTGTGTTATCCTGATTGTGTTTCCACAATATTCAAATTGTTTCTTCCTGGCTGCTTGTAATATTTTCTCCTTGATCTGGGAACTATGGAATCTGTCTATAATATTCCTAGGAGTTTTCTTTTTGGGATCTTTTATAGCAGGTGATCAGTGGATTCTTCCAGGTCAGTGGCTTTCCCAGTGAGATATTTCACATTGCCTTCTATTTTTTTCATTTATTTTGATCTGTTTAATAGTATCTTGATTTCTTATAAAGACACTAGCTTCTATTTGCTCCAATCTAATTCTGAAGGAATGATTCTCCTCAGTGAGCTTTTGAGATTCTTTTTCCATCTGGCAAATTCAGCTTTTTAAAGCATTTTTCTCCTCATTGGCTTTTTGTGCCTTTTTTGCCATTTGAGTTAGCCTATTTTTTAAGGTATTAAGTTCTTCAGTCAGGTTGTTGACTCTCATTTCATAATTATTTATTGTATCATTCTCATTTCTCTTCCCAATTTTTCCTCCACTTCTCTCTTCGGGCTTTCAAAATCCTTCTTAAGTTCCTCTGTGGCCTGTAAACAGATCATATTTTTCTTGCAAGCTTTTGGTATAGGAGTTCTGACTTGCTGTCTTCCTCCTGTTCTATACTTTGATCCTTTTTGTCCCCCAAATAGGAGTGTAAAGTTGGATTGCTCTCCTTGCTTTGCTTCCTTTGCCTACTCATATTGTCACTCAATTATTTGACTTTTGAGCTTTTTGCCACGGTACAACTCTTCTACAAGAGAATGGACCTTTGTCCCAAATCACTGGCATTTTCTCCTCTGCTGAAGCTATTAGTTGGATGCCCTCTCTGAAGCCTCCACAAGCTCTGGCAAACTGGTCACACAACCCAGGACCTCCACCCTAGACAGTGATTCAGATCCAAGCAGGTTAAAGCAAGAGCAATTACCCCTCAGACTGGTTGCCTGGTCCCCCTACAATCTGCAGGCATGGAGCTCTGAAGCAGCCACATGGTGGAGGCTACATGACCACACCTCAGCTGCTTCTCCCTCCAGGTGGCAAAGTTCAGACCATACTCCCAGACTCCTGGTTCCCAAAGTACACACTGCACTGACCTCTCATTTTGTCCTTAGCATCTATGGGTTGTCAATTGTGGAAACAGCCACAGCTGCTGGTGATCTGAAGTTCCTCTCTCTGTTGGCTGGTTGTGGCAGCCCTGAGGCTAAAACCTCTTGCTCACACGGGGCTGGGCCGGGCTCCCAGAGCGCTGTGCTGGCCCCTTCCTGCTGGCCTGCCA
Source organism: Petaurus breviceps papuanus (assembly GCF_028583685.1). Lineage (NCBI taxonomy): Eukaryota > Metazoa > Chordata > Mammalia > Diprotodontia > Petauridae > Petaurus > Petaurus breviceps. The sequence continues at coordinate 100,327,446 of NW_027186304.1, read as the reverse complement.
GACTGTATTCAGTGGCAAGTTAGCTTCTCTCTGTCATTTTGTGGGTTTTGTACCTCCAAAATTTGTTTAGAGTCCTTTTTTCCCCATGAATTGGAGGAGGTAGAAGCAGGAGCCACGCATATGTCCTGTTTCTACTCCACCATCTTGATTCGGGCTCCCCCCCTTCCCCAGCTGGGTAAAGTGTCTTGATCAGGGAACATCAAGGAGGCTTTGTCATTGTATTTCATAGTATGTGGGGATGGTATGAAGTGTGAGAATGTCGCAAAGGTGGAGGAGAGGTTAGATTATGAAGGGCTTTGAATGTCAAACAGAAGATTCTATATTTGATCCTGGAGATGATAGGGAACCACTAGAGCATACTGAATAGGAAGCAACAAGATGAAACTTTTCTGTACTTTAGGAAAATCACTTTATTGAATGAATTGACGATGAACTAGACTGTACAAAGACTCATGGCAGGGAAACCATCTAGATAGTTATTGAATTAGTACAGACATGAACAGATAAGGGAATTCACTAGGGTGGTGGCAGTATCAAAGGAGGAAAAGGAGTGTATTTAAGAGATTTCATAAAGGTGAAATCAACAATACTTGACAACAGATTGGATGTGGGAGGGGGTGAGAGATAGTAAGGAGTCGAGGATGACACCTTGGATAGGATGTGGTATTCTCAAGAATAATAAGAAAGTTTTGAAAGGGGGAGAGTCTGAGAGTTAAACATTTTCAACTTAACCTCTCAAATGTATGTGAAATGGCCCAAATCTATAGACATTAAAACAATGGGAAGAGAAGAAAACTGGTCAATCTACAAATGGTCCAAAACCTTCTGAAATCATATTGGAGAGTTGCAATATTATGGTGAAACTTTAATTTGTCATTATCACCACTAGTATAGCCTTATTACATATCATGGATCCAGCACAAAGCCATATGACAGAAGAGTGTGAATTTGTGAGAGGTGTAATAATAGGAGAATTGAACTTAACTAGAGTGGAAAAAGTTTCTGTGCTTGTGTGAAAGAAAGGTATTCAGGCCTGTACAAACCTATAGTTTGCTTAAAAGTGTCCCTCGGCTACTTGTGGTAAGTGAAGGGATTTCCTCTACATACAAAGTGTGTTTTCCTCTATGTTTTTCTCAGGCTTCCTGGAATCCTTTGCCATGGGGCAAGCAGTTTGAGGGCTGTAAGAGGCCAGCCCATGGCAGGTTTTGCAGGCCTGGTATAAAGCATCACTGTGGAGTTTCCATGCAGCAGAATGCTAGTCAGGTCCCTTACACTTCCCAATTCTGAGATTACAATCCTGCCCAAATTTATGGAAAAAGCGAGTATTGCAGTCTTGAAATAAAAGAGGAGCCTTGGAAATTGATTTGGAATTAAAGGAATTGATGAGGAATTGTGAAAGATACATAAGGCCAATCTCATAAAGAAATAAAGCCAACATTAAGTAGGAAAGAAAAGAAAAATGGGCAAGTCACAATACAATTCATAAATATTATCCTCTTAAGTTGAGTGTTTCAGCCTAAAAAACCCCAAACCAAAACAACAACAAAAACCAACAAAATGGAAGAAATCAAGACAGTAATTTTGTTGATTTTCCTACAGGGAATTTAATAATAAAAAGAACCTCAATAATGATTTGAAAGAATATAGGATGTCAATTACTCCAGAACTCAGAACTCTAAAAATAAATTAATGAAACAAGGAATGGACTATTTGGCATGTATGATGATGCATTTTCACAATATTGTAGAGGGTCTGAAAAAGAGATTGAAAATTTTAGACATTAGAAATACAGAAATTTAAGACTATTTGGCCGAATAAAGTCAAAAGGGAAGTTTGGAAAAATATGTGAATTTTATACAAGCCAAAGTTACTGACTATGAAGACAATTTATGCAGAGATAATCTCAGAATTTTAATATTATCAGAAAAGACTGATTTAGAAAAATCTGAACAGCATAGCACCTTTCAGGAAATAATATAAGAAAATTAAATGTATTAGAAATATTTTCAGTGTTGAAAATAGATGACAACATTTTGATAGATTGTATCAATAGATTGCCAAAAGAGAAAAAAAAATCCCAAGCTTTAATATTTAAGTTTGGTAGATACATTTTATTTTATTTTATTTTATTTTATTTTTTAAGCAATCGGGGTCAAGTAACTTGCTCAAGGTTACATGGCCAGTTATTTCTGGGTGTGGTGCTAAGTATCTGAGCCCAGATTCGATCCCCAGGTCATCCCAACTCTGGGGCCGGTGCTCTTACTCGCTGAGCCACCTGGCCACCCCTATCTGGTAGCTACATTTTAAAATATTAATGCCAAACAGCAAATATTTTACAAAATTTATTTAGAACAAATTATTTAGAATAAATATTTACAAAAATACCTCTAGTTATGAACTAAAATGAATTGAAATAGCTTAGAGTTATGGCTTATCCACAAAAGAAATTAAAACATCATATTGAGCATAATAATATTAAGAAAAGACAGACCATCAACAATGACAATAACAACGGGAAGCATTGAATCTAAATGCAGGAAGACCTGCATTTCATCCCTAACTCTGACACATACAAGTTATGTGACCATGAGTAATTAACTTAATCTTTCAATGCCCCAAACAACAAACACTTTAAGTGACAGAGGGACTGCCAATCTGCACAGATAAATATGAAAGTAATATAATATTATTTGACATTTATAAAACACATTAAAGTCTTCACAATCCTTTATACATACTATCCTCTCCCCAAATGAGACCAATTCCAAGGTCCTTTTCTCTCTCCTTAAGAAAGGAATGTGATTCAATGACATTACTATATCAGGGGGATAATATCATTCTCTTTTCCCTCAAAAAAAATTGAAGATGATCAGAACACTTGCTTTGAAATTTAGCAAACAAGGAAAACACAGGATAGACACACATACATATATAGTTATTGACAATTAAATTAATTATCTCATATTTATCCTATAAATAAGGTTTCTTAAACTTTTTCCATTCATGACCCTTTTTGTACCAAGAAATTTTTACTTGACTCCAGGTATATATAGGTATATAGAATAGGCATCCAAATTTAACATGTACTGATAAAAAATAATAAAGAAATTTATTTTAAAACAATTCTTTGGTATATATGTATGTGCATATATATATACACACAAACACATATATAATCTTACCATTTGTTAAAGATGAAAGCAAATTTGCACATTAATCAGATGCATGCTATTGTTTATTTTTACACAAAGAATAAAATCTTGGCAGAAGATCTGCTATGCAGGACTCACAGTATCTTCAATGTTTTCCAGAGTTGATCGATACTTTGACTTTATAATAATCAATGCTGAATTTAAAACCAAGGTTGCAGTGAAGTCCTATGATGCAACACTGTCAAGTGCTGCTAGAAACACCTCAGATTCATTATGTGTTTGATTTTGAATTAATTTTTGGTCATTGTGTGTTGAGAAACCTTTAATGTTACCAATTTTTTTTGTGACCACCACATTCAGTTATGCAATCCTGGGGTCATGACCCACAGTTTAAGAAGTGCTGTATGTGACAATACTTAAAAAAAAGTCAAGGGCAAAACAAATAAGAGAGATATCACTTATTTGATAAATGGTTCTAAGGGCTTAAGCATTTTGAGGCAAAATATGAAAGCCTCTCTCCTTATTTTTTTTCAATAAAACAATAAAATAAAATACACCACTCAAAAGTTTTATAACCAAAGTCTTGACCCAAGAAGCATCACTAGGAAAATTTATATATATATATAAAACAAGTGAGATGTGGAGAAATTTTATGGTTGATAACATAAGAATTTCTCTTTTGAAATTCTCTTTGTATTTAGCACAAAGTTTTCAGAGGATCAAAAAGCATAGGGTCACTGATTTAAATCTGGAAGGAAGTTCCCAGGTCATCTAATCCAGAGCCCCCACAATTTTACAGAGGAGGAAATAGACCCAGAGTGTACAGGCAACTTGCCCAAGGTCACATTGGTTATTACAGAGTTTTAATCAAACTTAATTCCATTCACTTTAAATTCAGGACTCATTCCACATAATTTTGCTGCCTTTCACATGCATTCTTTTACTGGGCTACTGGGCTTGAATGGACTTTTCATCCAAGGAATTAGAAATTTCCCCGGAGTTTATAATTTTAAAGTTTTTCCTTCCTTTTGCCTCCACTTGATTTTAGCCTTCAAGGCTGAATGATTACAGAGGATTATTGTTTCTCTGGGGCCAATTGCAAAGTTGTTTAATTATTCTTAGTTTCCTGTTTTATACAATGAGAAAGTTGTGCTAGATGATCTTTAAAGTTCTTTTTGACTTTAAGTCTATAGGGATGCTGCTGATGAGGAAGTAAGAACTTTCACATTATTAGTATGATTTTTTTTTTACCATGCTAAGCACTTTTAATAATATTATCTCAAAAGTAAGGCAGGAAATAATTGAATCATTGATTAATTCTGTCATCAATTTTCTGATAGGTCCTCAAAAACTCAATTAATTAAGAAGAAAACAACACATACAATGAGGTTTAATTGTTGCTAATCATTCAGGACAGATATAACATATCCATGCAAGCATATAGAATACTGTGAAAGCACATTCCATGGACCTCTTAGGTGTTCCTCTCTTGCTAAAATGTTCTGTGTGGAGGGTTACCCATAAAATAAAATTTAAAAAATTAATTCAATTTCTCACTCAGAAAGCTATGACCTATGTGATCCTGGAAAAGCAAGAAAACCTCTAGGCCTCAGTTTCCTCAACTGTAAAACAGCGATAATAGAACCTACTTCATAGGAGTTTTCAGGATCATATGTGATAGCATGTGAAAAACACTTTAAGATGCATATATTAGCTATGATTACGAATGTAAATTTGAGGGCCAATTAATAGAAATATCTTTTTTCTTAAAAAAGGAGACCCCCCAAAATGGAATTATCCTCTGGTTTTTTCTTACCTTGTCAAATGTATTCAAAATAAAAGCATCCCTTTTTTCATTTAATCATGACTAATCATTAATATTTTCACTTAATCATGATGTTTTAAAAAATTTATACCTATGAGAAAATAGCAATGCATTCTAGATTGTTCCAAATTCTTAGTTCTGAGATTTTTTTCACTTCATGCATTCATTCATCCCCTGTCTTGTGAATAATGGCCTCTCTACAGTCTAGGTTAATTGAACCTCCTTCCGTGAAACTATCAGTTGGTCTTCCAAACAGTCCATTCATAACCAATTGGGTCCACCGAATAAGTACACTACTGTACATTGGATGGAAAATGGAAATGATATCCAACTTTAGATGGGACCAAACTGATGGAAATATTTTAGGTTTATGTTTCTTTAGAAAATGCTATTATATTGGAGTATAGTTTTAGAAAAGTAGAACCTCTATGTGTAATTAGAAAAAGCTGGGTGGACATAACACTCAAGACATCAACAGAATCTGATGAAAGTATTCCATGGTGAAGCATAGTAACCTTGAGGAGGGCTCCCTTTAATCTATCTGGAATCAAATTTCTTCCCTGTTCAACATAAGGAAGTATAAGTACTTTAAGGGCAGCGAGGTGACAATTTTTCACAGAACATTTGCAGTCAAGAAGATTGATCTTTGTGAGGTTAAATCTGGTCTCAGACGATTAATAGCTGTGTGACCCTGGGCAAGTCTCTTAACCCAGTTTGCCTCAGTTTCCTGATCTACAGAATTATCTGGAGAAGGAAATGACAAACCACTTAATTATCTTTGCCAAGGAAATTCCAAATGGGGTCATGAAGAGTCTGATACAATTGAACAACTACAATGACAACAATGGGAACAGTATATTAGAGACAAGAATATGAGTCTTCATGTTCTGGCTAATGTTGGAGAAATCATTTATCCTTTTGGTATCTTTTTAAGAGTATACATTTCAGAGCAGGTGCCAGTCTTCATTGCTAAAGGGCATTATTTCGTCTTTCATATATTAATGAAATCACAGATACTCATCAAAGAAACCAAAAAATCTGATTGTACACAATGTTATCTGGAGGTTGAGGGAGACATGGTGAAACTATCATAAACTGTGTTGTCTCAGAATGAAGGGAGAGTTGGTGTCCAGAACTGAATGACCAGCCTAGAATGAAAGATAGATTTATATAGTAGCTCTTGGGATGAGTTGTTAGAGGAGATTAAACACATTTTGGAGTTTCTGAGAGATATGGGAGCAATAAAATTAAAGTCTATAGAAAGGAAGTTCAATTTGTAACTGGTACACTTATTGAAATATATGGACATTAGTTCCAAGTCCTTAGAAATGTCTGAATCCATACAATGTCTTTACTTTCTGAGCCAGCAATAGGAAGGGGACAGCAAGGGACTTCAAAAGGAACTGACAATAGATAGGAACAGCAAGCCAGGTGGCAGAAACAAAAATGCATGTTTAAGACAGCTTTAGGATTTTGTTGGGGCCTGATAAAGAATAAAGAAGCACAGAGGAGATTAGGGCTGTCATGAGTATAGGAATTTTGCCTGGAGAAAATCTGTCATAAAGGGGTGGGAAACATAAATTTACAAAAATGAAATAGTTCAATCCATAATAAGGGTTAACATGGAACTTAAAATGAGTTTATTTGGAATAAAAATGAGTTTATCTGGAAAAATAAGTCAAATAGAAAATGGAAAGAATCTAGGACAGACAGGAAAAGTGGGGGTGGCATGAAATCAGTAAGAAGAGATATTGGTTATATCACATGTGATACAAATGGTTTTTGCACCAGTATACATCCAGTTGGCAAATTTCTAATCACTTGTACCAGGACTTCTAAAAATAAACTGCTTATGGAAGAGACTGTCTCAGAAATGGCACATTGTCCCCAGGTGAAGAATGACTCCAGTCTATTCCAAAAGTATATTAAGCATGAAAAAATCCTTTTAATGTGAATCTTTTATTTGGTCCTGATTTTGCGTATACAGATTTCAGTGTGTGAGGGGATCAGATTGTTGGAGGACTTTAAATGTCAGGCTAAGGAATTTGTATTTTATTCTTAAGTCAATAGTCACTGAAGGTTTTTTTGAGCATGATAATGATATGGTTAGATTTGTGCATAAGGAGGACTAATTTGCCAGCTCTGTGAATAATGGGTAGGAGAAGGCAAAGGCTAGAAGTAGAGAACTTAATGGAAAGGTTGCTTCAATAGTCCTGAGCAGGGATGAGGACTCCACACAAAATGGTGGTCATGAGAATGCAGAGACAGGCATGAGTGCTAGGAGGAGGGTAGGTTTTATTGGTGTGGGGAATATGAAATCCTTTTTTGTCCCCAAGCTTCATACAAAAGTAAAGGCCCATCTTTCAAGACAAATGTCTTATTGGTGATGCTTCAGGAGAGCAAGACATGGAATAACTCTGCCTCCAAAGAACTTACAGTGACCATCACACAGGGCCATTGAGAGGTAAATGGTTGATGGTGAGTAGGTCACTACATATAGCCAATGAGGAATTCTGAAAAATGGAATTAAATGACTTAATCAAGGAATTGAATGACAGGAAAAGGGGATTGTCATGTGGGAAGAAAAACAAAATAAAACAGCAAGTCAGACAGGTAGACACCCAGAATTCTCATCAGAAAAAAGTGACAAGAGGGCATGAATAATCTAAGATCTACATCACTGAAATGAATTCCCAAGTTGGTGAGATTACAGATATATTTGATTATAATCATTATCTGCAGTGAAGAGGTACTGTTAAAAACAGGTAACTTTGCAGATACAGATAAGAAAGGTATTTAATAAGTGTTCTTTGATATCTCTGGATTTCAATATGACAGATAGAAACAGTGTACATAGTAGTCAATCAATGACTATTTGTTAAATTAAATTGTTTAATTTAACCGATTAGCCTAAAACAATATATGGGGTCAAGAAATATTTAGGTTAATGCATAGGTAATAGATACAGAATATTCTTTGTAGTAAGGAGGGATTTAGAAAATCCTGGCTGATATAACCCAAGTATAATTAGTTTATAATGGACTTTCTAACCATGTTTCTTAACAATTCAGTAATTTAAATTTTATCTGCCTAAGTAAACATTTCAAGGACGGCTCTATTTCTAAGAAACACATCAATCCTAAGTTAAGGATACCTTTCCCCCTTCCTTCATCCATAAATATCTCTTTTGTGGGTCTTCCTTTGAAGAAGAAATGACCCAAGTATTATTTCTAACTATGAATATTGTTTACATGGTGATCATCAAAATTTGTTGAGTGATTTATAAACAGATCACTTCCATATGTGTTTACATCCAAAGGTGCATACAATGACCTTTCTTAACCAAATATATGATGTAGAATAGAAAAATAATTATGCTAGACTTTTTTTTTCTCAGATCAGCTTCATTTCATTGCTTCCTGTGGGTGTTCAGTGCATGGAATGAATTACTGTTATTGGTCTTAGACAGCTTGATTACTATTAGCTATACCTTGCATACTAACCACTGTTTTACAATTTCAAAAGTAAAGCCAAATGATACTTAAAATTGGATGAAAATATACTATATATTCCCATGTTATTGACCAAAATATGATACATCATTTCAATTATTGTAGCAACTCCTGATGCTAGGGAATGCATTAATGTATTTTTGCTATGACCATAAAATCCAGATTTTCTATAAATGATTGACTAATAGTTAAGAACTTTTATATGCATTTTAGATCTTGACTAATAGTTAAGAACTTTTATATGCATCTTAGATCATTTTAACAAATGGAGGAACATCTTATTTTCTATTCCAATTCCTTATACTGCTCTTCAATTAATAGGAAATCACAAAAACATTACTTATCACATTCTGAATTAATCTATTTTATTGAATCTTCATAAAACTTCTTGTACCTAAGTTAAATTAGGAAAATAGTTTCTAAGTCATTAAAATTAGTAAACAAAACACAAGTTATATACTTATAACATTTTTCTCACTCATAAACTTGTAAAGCTCTGTGTCAATTGTTCCTCGCTAGTCATTATGTTGCATTAGGCATAAAACGGCAACTGCTAAAATTTTCCATAGAATTTTTCAGTTTATATAGTGTTTCCACATAACAGCCCTGTAATCAGGATGATAAAAAGATCTCTATTTTATAGGTGAGGAAATTGAGACTCCACATGGGAAAAAAATATAACTAATAATGTGACCTTAGGTAAATCTTTTAACCTCAGCTTGCCCATCTCTAAAATGAAAGTTAGACTAAATTATTTCAAAAGGCCTTTTTAACTCTAAATCTTATGATGACTGAGAATAAATGGGAAAAAATATTTTTAAGTACGAGACAGGCAGTTTCTAGGATCTAGCAACACAAATACAAAAGCAAGTAGAAGTATCTTAGCATTCATTCCACTCTGTTCTTTTATCTAATGTTCAATAAGACTCCTGGTTTCATCAAATATTTATATTTATTGTAAACCCTATTTAAACAATACTAGAATCTTGGGAGACATTATTAAATGAGAATTCAATTCAATTGCATACAATTCAATTCAACAGCCATTTATAAAGTGCTATCTCTGTCCTGGGTAATATTATGGGACCTGGGATCAGAAACACAAAATTCATTATTTCTTGTCCTGAAGGACTTGGAATTTTATTGGTGAAGAGAAACAATGTGTTTAGACAAATAAAAAAAAGGCACACAGAGTAAATACAAAGAGGGTCAGGTAAGACCTCATGTAGAAGGTAGTGATTGTACTGAAACCTGAAGGAAGCTGGATATTCTTAGAAGCATAGGAGAGGAAGCAAAGTTGGTTATTATCCTTCATTCACCAAGAGGACCAAAATGTTATCACTATGTTAGAATCAAGTTACAATGCCTCCAACTGTGGCTGATCAGACTAATATTAACACAGAATGTTCTACTACAGATTGGGTACAATTTGTCCATTTGGGGTGAATTCTCTAAATTTGTGCATCTTACATTTCACAACTAGCAGGTGTAGTTCAATTTATTCCTTGTTTATAAAAAAAATTATGTAGTTGCCACAAGCAACTTAGGTCCTCTAGACAAACACATGAGTGTGAGTGAGATGGTCGGTGAATTCCTTATAGGGAGACTTAGTGAACAAAGTCTCCATTCACAGGTGTAGGGTTAGATAGCTATATGTTTTAAACATGGAATCAGAGGTAGCTTTAGCAGACTTGCCCAGAGTGGCAGTGCAGCCTATTGCAGAAGTGTAGCAGTCATCAGATCAAGCCATCATCAGGAGCTTCTTGGGCACAACAATGGAGACAATGCCAGTACTTCCAGAGCCAGGGATAAGGTGCACCAGAACTGACCCACAAGGCCCATTGGCCCTGTAGGACACTGTGTGAGGCTTGTCGGTGTTGTTTTCCCAATGGCCAATTCTCACAGGAATGAGGGAAAGCTAAGCCAGAATGATAACACCAGAAATAGCTGTGGCTACTTTCTTGGAACACTTGTCACCAGGCCAACCTTACAATTGTAGTCACCAACGGCCAAAAAAGTCTTGAACTTGGTACATTGTCCAGCTCTAGTTTATTCCTGAATAGGGAATATCTTCAGAACTTCATCTCTTTTTTTACATTTAATTTTAAATTTCAGTATCAAAAATATCAGAAATGAAAAGGGTGAATCTACCTCCAATGAATAGGAATTTAAAACAATAATTAGGAATTATTTTGCCCAATTGTATGCACATAAATTTGACAATCTTAGTGAAATGGATGAATATTTACAAAAATATAAGTTGCCTAGATTAACTGAAGAGGAAATAAATTACTTAACCCTATCTCAGAAAAAGAAATTCAACAAGTCATCAATGAACTCCCTAGTAAAAACCTCCAGGGTCAGATGGATTTACTAGCAAATTCTATCAAACATTTAAAGAACAATTGATTCCAATATTTTACAAACTATTTGGGAAAATTGGAGAAGTCCCACCAAATCCTTTTTATGATGCAGTTCTGGTACTGAAACCTAAATTGGGAAAAGACAAGATGGAGAAAGACAATTATAGACCAATTTCCCTCATGAATATAGATGCAAAAAAATTAAATAAAATATTAGCAAAAAGACTACAGCAACTCATCACAATAATAATACACTATGATCAGGTAGGATTAATTCCAGGAATGCAAGGATGGTTTAATATTAGGAAAACTACCAATATAATCGATAACATCAACAACAAAACTAGCAGAAACCATTTGATTACCTCAATAGATGCAAAAAAAGGCTTTTTGACAAAACACAACACCCATTCCTACTAAAAACACTAGAAAGTATAGGAATAAATGGAGTCTTCTTTAAAGTAAAAAGTAGTTTCTATCTAAAACCATCAGCAAGTATTATATGTAATGGGGATAAGCTAGAAACATTTCCAATAAGATCAGGGGTGAAAACAAGGATGTCGACTATCACCCCTCTCATTCAATCTGGTATTAGAAATGTTAGCAGCAGCAATTAGAGAAGAAAAATACATTAAAGGAATCAAATTAGGCAAAGAAGAGACTAAGCTATCATTCTTTGCAGACAACATGATGATATACTTAGAGAATCAAGTGAAAAACCACTCATGACAATAAATAAATTTGGCAAAGTTGCAGGATATAAAATAAACCCACATAAATCCTCAGCATTCCTATATATTTCTAATGAAATACAACAGCAAGAGGTAGAAAAAAAATCTCATTTAAAGTTGCTGTAGACATTATAAAATATTTGGGAATCTACCTGCCAAAACAAACCCAGGACCCATATGAACAAAACTACAAAACACTTTTCACACAAATAAAGTAAAATCTTAATAATTGGAAAAACATCAAGTGCTCATGCCTGGGTTGAGCTAATATAATAAAACTGACAATTTTACCTAAACTAAATTACATATTTAGTGCCATACCAATCAATCTACCCAAAAATTACTTTATAGAGTAACAAAAAAATAGTAACAAAATTTATTTGGAAGAACAAAAGGTCTAGAATATCAAGGGAATTAATGAAAAGAAATACTAGGGAAGGTGGCCTAGCCATACCGGATTTTAATCTGTATTACAAAGCAATAGTCATCAAAACTACTTGATACAGGCTGAGAAATAGAGTAGTGGGTCAGTGGAATAGATTAGGTAGACAAGACACAGCCATCAATGACTATAGTAATCTACTGTTTGATAAACCCAAAGACCCCAGTTTTGGGATAAGAACTCACTATTTGATAAAAACTGCTGGAAAAAGTGGAATATAGTATGGCAGAAACTGGGCATACACCAATATGTTACACTGTATACCAAAATCAAATTGAAATGGGTGCACAATGGTTTAAGCAATCTGGGAGAGCAAGGAATAGTTTACCTGTCAGATTTATGGAGAACAGAAGATTTTATGACCAAACAAAAGTTAGAGAGCATTATGAAATGCAAAATGGATAATTTTGATTACATTAAATTGAAAAGTTTCTGCATAAATAAAGTCAATGTAACCAAGATTAAAAGGGAAGTGGAAAATTGGGAAAGAATTTTTACAACCAGTGTCCCTGATAAAGACTTTATTTCTAAAATATACACAGAATTGAGTCAAATCTATAATAATACAAGTCATTCCCCAATTGATAAATGGTCAAAGGATATGAACAGGCAGTTTTTAATGAAAGAGATTAAAGATACCTATAAGCATATGAAAAATTCTCTAAATCACTATTGATTAGAAAAATGCAAATCAAAGCAACTCTGAGGTACCATATCTCACCAGTCAGATTGGCTAAGATGACAAAACAAGAAAATGATAGATGCTGTGGAAAAATTGGAACACTAATACATTGTTGGTGAAGTTGTGAACTGATTCTACCATTCTGGAGAGAAATCTGGAACTATATCTAAAGGGCTATAATTAAGTTAATACTCTTTGACCCAACAATATCACTCCTAAGATTGTATCCCAAAGAGGTCATAGAAGTTGGAAAAGGACCCATTTATACCAACATATTTATATTAGCTCTTTTGGTGGTGACAAAAAATTGGAAATCAAGGGGATGCCCATCAATTGGGGAATAGCTGAACAAGTTGTGGTATATGAATGTAATGGAATACTACTGTGTTATAAGAAATGAGGAGCAGACAGACTTCATAATAACCTGGAGAGACTTATGTAAACTAATGTTGAGTGAGAAGAGCAGAACCGGGATAAATTTGTACACAATTACAGACACAAGGTATGTGTGATGACTAACTTTGATAGACTAGGCTCCTCTCAGCAATGCAAGGTTATAAGACAACTCTAAAAGACTCATCATGGAAAGAGATATCCACATTCAGAGAAAGAACTATGGAGTCTGAATGCAGACTGAATCAAACTACTTGTTCTCTCTCTTTCTCTTTTTTTGTTCTGCTTTGTTTCCTCTTTCACATGGTTTACTCCTTTGGTTATAATCCTTCTTCACCACCTGACTAATGTTTAATGTGCAGGTATTCGTAGGTCCTATATTTGATTGCATGTCACCATCGGGGGGCCGGGGAAGGGGAGGAAAGGGAGGGTAGAAAATTTGAAACTCAAGGGATTGTGGAACTGAATGTTGTAAACTAAAAGTAAATAAATAAATTTAAAAAATATTTTAGATTCTAAAACCAGAACACAAATACAGAATAGTCCAAAGAAATAAAAACATCTCATAAACTTAATTATGGGAACTTAAATACATAGTAAGAAAAAAAGCATGTTATGTGCATAGCAGAATGTAAGAGAGGATTCAAAATATATAACCATAAATGTTCTATAACTATATATATACATACCCATATAAATATATATATATATATACATATATTTCCCCAACCAATTCTACTCTTTTTCATTGTTTTCATGTTTTTTGCATAGCTCTTGTTTCATATCCCCTTGCTTCCTCTACTTTATTTCTACCCACTTCCTTACCCTCCTATCACTTGCTTACCCCCCTCCTAGGATCCCTCTCCACCCCTCCATTCCCATAAATTTAACACCCATTTATAACTTATTCCCTCACCCTCCCCTCTAGAGATTCCTCCCTTGTCCTCTCCCCCCCATATCCCCTTACTGTTTTATTTATTCTGAATTTAGAAGACTTTTATACCTCTCTCTCACTGTGTGTATATGTATATATATATATATATATGCATGCATGTATGTATGTATGTATGTATGCATATAGTTCCCTCTTAAACCCATTCCCAATGAAGGTAGGTTATCAGAACTACCAGCCCTCATCCCCCATCTAATTCCTTTATGTCAGTTCTTCCTCTCATACTTCATTTGTATAAAGTGATTAATCTTTTTAGCTATTCCTAAGTAATTTTACTTTTAAAATCCATATCATACTCAGGTTCACTCCAATCTTTCTCATGAGCTACCCAATTATTAATAAGAATCTTTACACATGCATTTTGAATTTTACATATATAAAAAAGTAAATGGTCCGTCCTTATTGAATCCCTAGTAATCAGTCTTTGGTAAATACCTTATGTTTCTCTTGACTTTTTTATGTCAAATCTTCTATTAACTTCAGGTTTCTTTTAACAAAGTTTTTGAAATTTGACAATTGATCAAATGTCCATTTTTTCTAGTCAGAATTATACTTAACATTGCTAGATATGATATTTTCAGCCAGAGCTTCAGTTCTTTTGCTCTTCAGTATATAGTGTTCTAAGACCTGTGGTCCTTCAATGTTTCAACTGCTTTGTCTTGTGTGATTCTAGTTTTGGCACCCCCATATCTAAATTATTTTATTCTTATTGCTTTTAACATTTTGTCCTTGAGCTCAGGGTTTTGGATTTGAATATAATATTCCTGTGAGTTTTCCTCATAAGATCTCTTTTAAATGGTGATTGATTTTTTTTCTATTTATGCTTTACTCCTTTGTTCTAATGCTCAGGAAAATTTTCTTTACTATTTCTTGTATTATTATATCAAGATTCTTATTTTGATCATAGTTTTCAGTTTATTTTTTATGTTTTCTTTTTAAATTTTATTTGTTTTTATTTTTTTATGTTTTCTCTCCTTTATTCTCTAGATCTGTTGTTTTTCTTATGTTTTGCTTTCTCTTCTATTTTTCATTATTCATATTTTGTTTACTTATTTTTTAGAGGGCAATTGGGGTTAATTGACTTGCCCAGAGTCACATGGCTAGTAAGTTTGTTAAGTGTCTGAGGCCAGGGCTGGTGCTCTATTCACTGTGCCACCTAGCTGCTGTTTAGTTATTTCTTGATCTCTTATAATTACACTGACTTTGCCTTGTCCAATTCTAAAGTTCAAGGTGTCATTTTCTTCCTTAAGATTCTGGATCTCCTTTTTTAATTGGTTAACTTTATTTTTTATTTTCTTTTTTTTTTCATTCAGTAAATGTTTTATTACACATCTAGGAAGTACTAGGATTTCTACCTACATCATTTTACTCCCAAGTTTCTTTTTTCTTTTTTTAAAATTCTTTAATTTAGTAATTTGTTTGTTTCCTTTTAGTTTACAGGATTCAATTCCACAATTCCTTGAATTTCACATTTTGTTCCCCTCCCCCCCCCATGGCGTCTTATAATCAAGTATAGGATCTGTAAATACTTGCACATTATACAATGGTCAGGTTACAAGGATGGATTGTACCAGCTGGAATGAAAAATGGTAAAGAGAACATAAAATCAAATAAGAGAATGAAAAATATCAGGTATTTTGCTTCCACCTGGATATAAATTTAGTTCTTTCTAGTTCTTTCTCTGGATGCACGTTTTTCTCTCCATCATGCGTCTTTTGGGATTGACTTATATCCCTGCATTGTTGAGAAGAGTCCAGTCTATCAAAGTTGGTCTTCACACATACGTTGTGCCTGTAATTGTGTACAAATTCCTCCTGGTTCTACTCTTCTCACTCAGCATCAGTTCTTTTAAGCCTCTCCAGGTAAATATGAAGACCGCCTGCTCCCCATTTCTTATAGCGCAATAATATTCCATAACATGCATATACCACAACTTGTTCAGTCATTCCCCAATTGATGGACACCCCCTTAATTTTCAATTCTTTGCCACAACAAAAAGAGCTGCTATAAACATTTTTGTACATATGGGTCTTTCTCCCATTTCTATGATCTCTTTGGGATATAACCCTAGGAGTGGTATTGCTGGATCAAAGGGTATGAAAGTATTTATAGCCCTTTGGGCATTGTTCCAGATTGCTCTCCAGAAAGGCTGGATCAGTTCACAACTCCACCAACAATGCATTAGTGTTCCAGTTTGCCCACATCCTCTCCAGCATTTGTCATTTTCATGTTTTGTCATCTTAGCCAATCTGACTGGTGAGATGTGGTACCTCAGAGTTGTTTTGATTTGCATTTCTCTAATCAATCGTGAATTAGAGCATTTCTTCATGTGCTTATAGATAGCTTTAATTTCGTTCTCCAAAAACTGCCTGTTTATATCCTTTGACCATTTATCAATTGGGGAATGACTTGTATTCTTATAAATTTGACTCAGTTCTCTGTATATTTTAGAGATGAGTCCTTTGTCAGAGACATAGGTTGTAAAGATTCTTTCCCAATTTCCCACCTCCCTCTTAATCTTGGTTACATTGGCTTTATTTGTACAGAAACTTTTCAATTTCATGTAGTCAAAATTATCCATTTTACATTTTATAATGTTCTCTAATTCCTGTTTCATCATAAAGTCATTCCCTCTCCACAAGTCTGATAGGTAAACTATTCCTTGTTTTAGCAGACTGCTTACAGTATCAACCTTTATACCTAGATCATGAACCCATTTAGACTTGATTTTGGTATATGGTGTTAGATAATGGTCTATGTCCAGTTTCTGCCATACTATATTCCAGTTTTCCCAGCAGTTTTTTGTCAAATAGTGAGTTCTTATCCCAAGAACCAGGGTCTGGGGTTTATCAAACAACACATTACTGTAGTCGTTGACTTCTGAATCTCATGTGCCTAATCTATTCCATTGATCCACTCCTCTATTCCTAAGCCAGTACCAAGTAGATTTGATGACTGCTGCTTTATAGTACAGATTGAAATCTGGTAAAGCTAGTCTACCTTCCCTAGCATTTTTTTTACATTAATTCCCTTGATATTCTGGACCATTTATTCTTCCAGATGAATTTTGTTACTATTTTTTCTAACTCTATAAAGTAGTTTTTTGGTAAATTAATTGGTATGGCACTAAATATATAATTTAATTTAGGTAAAATTGTCATTTTTATTATATTAGCTTGACCCAGCCATGAGCAATTGATATTTTTCCAATTAGTTAGATCTGACTTTATTTGTGTGAAAAGTGTTTTGTAGTTATGATCATACAGGTCCTGGGTTTGTTTTGGCAGGTAGATTCCCAAATATTTTATAATGTCTACAGTAACTTTAAATGGGATTTCTCTTTCTACTTCTTGCTGTTGAGTTTCATTGGAAATACATAGGAATGCCGAGGATTTATGTGGGTTTATTTTATATCCTGCAACTTTGCCAAATTTATTTATTGTCTCAAGCAGTTTTTTACTTGATTCTCTAGGATTCTCTAAGTATATCATCATATCATCTGCGAAGAGTGATAGCTTGGTCTCTTCTTTGCCTAACTTGATTCCTTTGATTTCTTTTTCTTCTCTAATTGCTACTGCTAACATTTCTAGTACCAGATTGAATAAGACGGGTGATAGTGGACACCCTTGTTTCACCCCTGATCTTACGGGAAATGCTTCCAGCTTCTCCCCATTGCATATAATACTTGCTGATGGCTTTAAATAGATACTACTTATTATTTTAAGGAAGGCTCCATTTATTCCTATACTTTCTAATGTTTTTAGTACGAATGGATGTTGTATTTTGTCAAAAGCCTTTTTTGCATCTATTGAGATGATCATGTGGTTTCTGCTAGTTTTATTGTTGATATGCTCAATTATACTGATGGTTTTCCTAATATTAAACCATCCTTGCATTCCTGGAATAAATCCTACCTGATCAAAGTGCATTATTCTTGAGATAAGTTGCTGTAGTCTTTTGCCTAGTATTTTATTTAGAATTTTTGCATCTACATTCATGAGGGAGATTGGTCTATAATTTTCTTTCTCTGTTTTATCTCTTCCTGATGTAGGTATCAGTACCATATTTGTGTCATAAAAAGAATTTGGTAGGACTCCTTCTTCACTAATTTTCCCAAATAATTTATAGAGTATTGGAATCAATTGTTCTTTAAATGTTTGATAGAATTCACTAGTGAATCCATCTGGCCCTGGAGATTTTTTCCTAGAGAGGTGACTGATGGCTTGTTCAATTTCTTTTTCTGAGATGGGATTATTTAAGTAATTTACTTCCTATTCAGTTAATCTGGGCAACCTGTATGTTTCTAAATATTCATCCATTTCCCTAAGATTGTCAAATTTATGTGCATACAATTGGGAAAAATAATTCCTAATTATTGTTTTTATTTCCTCTTCATTGGAGGTAGATTCACCCTTTTCATTTTTGATACTCATAATTTGGTTTTCTTCTTTCTTTTTTTTATCATATTGACTAAGGGTCTATCAATTTTGTTGGTTTTTTCATAAAACCAGCTCTTGGTTTTATTTATTAGTTCAATAGTTTTCTTATTTTCTATTTTGTTAATCTCTCCTTTAGTCTTCAATATTTCTAGTTTAGTATTTAATTGGGGATTTTGAATTTGTTCTTTTTCTAGGTTTTTTAATTGCATGCCCAATTCGTTGAGCTCCCTTTTCTCTAATTTAATCACGTATGCACTCAGGGATATAAAACTTCCCCTAAGAACTGCCTTTAATGCATCCCACAGATTTTGGTATGTTGTCTCATTATCATTCACTTGAATGAAATTACTGATTGTTTCTATAATTTCTTGTTTGACCCACTCATTCTTTAGGATCAAATTGTTTAATTTCCAGTTAGTTTTTAGTCTGTCTTTCCCTGGCCCTTTATTGCATATAATTTTTATTGCATCATGATCTAAGAACGATGCGTTTAATATTTCTGCCATACTGTATAGAATTGTGAGGTTTTTATGCCCTAGAACATGGTCAATTTTTGAATATCTGCCATGAACCGCTGAGAAGAAAGTATATTCCTTTTTATCCCCATTCAGTTTTCTCCAGAGATCTATCATACCTATCCTCTCTAAAATCCTGTTCACTTCCTTAACTTCTTTCTTGTTTATTTTGAGGTTGGATTTATCAAGTTCAGATAGGGGGAGATTAAGGTCTCCCACTAGTATAGTTTTGCTATCTATTTCTTCCTCTAATTCCTTTACCTTCACCTCTAGGAATATGGATGCTACACCACTTGGTGCATATATGTTAAGTAGTGATATTGCTTCATTCTCGATGGTGCCTTTTAACAGGATATAGTTTCCTTCCTTATCTCTCTTAATTAGGTCAATTTTTGCATTTGCTTTATCTGAGATAAGGATTGCTACTCCTGCTTTTTTTACTTTAGCTGAGGCATGATATATTTTACTCCAGCCTTTTACCTTTACCTTGTGTGTATCCCTCTGTTTCAAATGTGTTTCTTGTAAACAGCATATTGTAGGATTATGATTTCTAATCCATTCTGCTGTCCATCTCCGTTTTATAGGAGAGTTCATTCCATTCACATTTACAGTTATGATTGTTATCTGTTTCTTTCCCCTCATCCTATTCCTGCCCCTGTTAATGTTCGTATTTTCCCTCCCTTCTCCCTTCCCCCCCTTAATAGTTTTCCTTTTGACCACTGCCTCCCTCAGTGTTCCCTTTTAGGCCCCCCTTCTCTTTCCTCCCTTTTTCCCCTTACTACTTCCCTCCCTACAAACCACTCCCACCCCCCTTTTGTAACCCTTCCCCCCTCCTACTACCTGTAGGATATTGTTATACTTAATGAGGTATGCTATTTTTAATTCGGATCAAAAATGACAGGAACAGATCTCATGCAAAGCTCCTCTCCCTCCCCTCTTTCCCTCTAAAATGATGTGTGTTCTCCTTGTTTACCTTTCTAAGTCACTGTTGCATCTCATAATTGGAGGTTGAATTTTCCATTGAGTTCTGGCTTTTTTATCAAGAAGGTCTGGAACTCTGTTATATTATTGAATGACCATCTCTTTGCCTCGAAGAATATGCTCAGTCTCGCTGGGTATGTGATCCTTGGTTGTAATCCGAGCTGTTTTGCCTTCCTAAAAATTGTATTTCACTGCCTCCGATCTTTCAGTGTGGAGGCTGACAAATCCTGTGCAATCCTCACTGTGGACCCTCGATATTTGAATTGTTTCTTTCTGGCTGCTTGAAGTATTTTCTCTTTTATCTGGTAGTTCTGGAGTTTGGCCACAACATTTCAAGGATTTTTGAGTTTGGGATCTCTTACAGCAGGTATCTGGTGGATTCTGTCGATTTCTATTTTCCCCTCAGGTTCTAGTATCTCAGAGCAGATTTCCTTAACGAGCTCTTGGAGAATGTTGGCCAGGCTCATTTTTTCATCATAATTTTCTGGTAGGCCTATGATTCTCAGATTATCTCTCCTGGATCTGTTTTCCAGGTCAGTTATTTTTTCTTTGAGGTATTTTACCTCTTTTTCTAATTTTTCATTTTTGTTGTTTTGCTTGGCTAATTCTTGGTTCCTCAGAGAGTTATTTGTTTCATTTTTTTAATTCTGGTTTTTAGCAAATCATTTTCCTTGGTTAATTTTTGAAGCTCCTTTTCCATATCATACACTTTTCTTTTTAGAGAGATGTTTTCCTCATTATAATGTTTTTCGAATTCTGCTATTTTCGTTTTGAGAGAATTATTCATTTTGTCTTCTACCTCTCTCATTTTGCTTTCAAAGTTCCTTTTGATCTCATCTAGGAGAGCCTTCTGTGCTTGGGATCCATTCCCTGTTGAAGTTTCAGCTGTGGGTGTGGAGTCCACATTGTCTCCCTCTGAGGTTGGTTCCTCCCTCTGAGGATAGTAGGACTCCAGAGTCTTTGTCTTTGTAGTCTGCTTTCTACCCATTTTGAGGCAGTGTTCTAGCCACGCCCTTCCTCTAGGATCCCAAGCCTTTACTGTAGAGGTTTTGCCCTGGGGCAAGAGTTACTATATTTTCAGGGTCAGAGGGGGGGTTTGGAGCAAGTGGGGTTCACTCTGTCATCCTTGTCTTTGGAGGTCCTGAAAGGGGCTTTTTTTTTTTAAAGATTTCTGGGCTATGAAGTGGTAGCCCCAGGAGTGTTTGCTGTCCAGTAGAGGGGCCCCTGTATTTGCTTCTTACCTTGCTCTTTCCAGTCCCAGCCCTTTGGTGATAGGCCTGGTAGTGGCCCTTGTGGTTGGTGGGAAGACTTGCCCTCCGAGTTGATCAGGCCCCTTCCAGGCCTGCGTCCCCCAGCCGCACCACGCCTTCCTGCACAGGTCGCTTCGCCTTCCTGGCCTGTGCCTGTTGCACTGCTGCGCCTTCCCAGCCTGCCTCCGCCACGCCGCCGCCGCGCCTCCCCGTGCAGGCCGCTGCGCCATCGCCGCAGTGCCTTTCCGGCCTGCGCCCACCGCGCCGCCGCCACGCCGCGCCTTCCCAGCCTGCGACTGCCGTGCCGCCGCACCTTCCCGGCCTGCCTCTGCCACGCCGCCACTGCCGTGCCTTCCCGTGCAGGCCGCCGAGCCTTCGCCTTCCCGTATTTTTTATTTTCTTTTAAAAATTTTTAAAATTCTTTTTAATATTTTGGTTAACTTTCATAATCTTGTTTTTCTTGTATTATATTCATTTTAAAGTTTTTTCCACCATCTCTGTGTTTTTATTTTTAAAGTCTTTTTTTTTTTTAAAGATTTATGAATTCTTTTTGAACAGGTGACCATTAGATATTTCACTTTGGGGTGGAACAGGATTTCTTTATTTCAATATTCTCTTCTGAAGAACCTGGTCTTCTCTATTCTCACAATAGCTTTCTGTGGTTGGATTCTTTCTCCTTTGTTTATGCATTAATTTTTATAATTACCTCTAGCCCTGGGGTAAGGGGGATAGTGCCTCTTGCCCCAGATCTTCAATTCTCCCCTCTAGCCTGGAACCAAAGCAAAAACTCCAACCTCCTGTAAGTACCCACAGTCAGGGCCTTTCTGCCTTACTGCTTCTTCACTCACTGGGTATATGCTCTTTTCTTCTTGCCCCTGCTGCTCTTCAAAGCACTATTGGGTCTAGCACTCCTTGTCAGCAGAGGTTCCCTTGATCTTCTGCAGCTCAGACACCCAACTCCCCTCACTATCCTGGGGTTTAAAGGTCCCCTGGCTGGGGCTGAGGCATTTTTTTTAAACCAACTAATTCCAGGGCTTGCTGCTCAGTGCCCAAACTTGGAGGTGTTTACTCTTCACAAGGACCAAACTAGTCCTGGAACTTTTCTTCTTATCTTCTCAAATTGTCCCAGGAAGACCTCTGTTATGCCCTTATTTTTATTTATTTTTACTCACACTTTGTTTGCCCTAAGGAACTATTTTATCTCTTTGAGGGGGAATCTTGAGAGCTTGGAATTTTCTTATCTAGTCTACATTTTTTTTTTCAGGATCCTCTCCAGAACCTCATCTTTCAGTGAAGATTCAGGAAGGAAACTATAATCTTAGACTCCTTTGTAGGAAGGGAGAAAAGATATATCTCTTTCAAAGACTTGATCTTCATGTCCTTGCCTAGCCAGCCCAGCTAATGACAGCAATCTACTCCTAGTCTTTGGTCTTTCCTCCCTGGGACCAAGAACTTGAGCTCAACCTTGGTCCCCCCATTGCCAAACCCACAGTGGTAGACCCCTTGGCCCCAATGCCAGGGCTTCCCCCTCTTCCAGTTGCCTAGGAATCATATGCCATTTTGTGTTGAATGGAAGTAGAATGGGATATCCATGGCTCACAGACAATTGAAACCTAACATTTTATACAATAATAGAAGGAGTGAGGAGTAGAATATTTCAGAAAGTGAATTTCTAGCAAGTCAATATTGCTGGAATGTAAATTGTGATGGAATTAAATAAGAAATTCTTTCAGAAACAGAGAAGCTATAAAAAGAGCTGCTGTTTCTGGGACTTTCCCCTCCTTTTAGAAATAGTGGAAGTTGGACATAGGAAAGTTCTTCACAGATCCTCCACTATTTAAGACTGCCACCCAGGGAATTTTCTACTTCATTTTCCACTTCTTATACTTCATCACTTCTAGAAAATCATCATTCCAGAAGATGAAATACACTTGAAAACTACCACATCTTTAGATCCTTCCCCATCCTGACTTCATGAATTAATCATGCTCCAATACCAGGTAACCTTCCTTCTACCCCCCCCCCAGCCCCCTTTCAGCATCTTTTTTAATGTGTTGTTTCCCCCATTTTATTGACTGATCTTTTTCAAAGTACTACTCTGCTTCAAGTCTAATGTCAAGTGATTTTTATTTAAATGGAAATTCTTAGTGTTGCAAATTACATTTTACACCACTAGCACCACCACTTCTATCACTAGCATCACCATCATTTTGGTAGGTCTGTTTACCTTGAGTTTCCCTATTCAAATCTGTGTTCCATTCAGCAACAAAAGTGATTTTCTTAGAGCACAAGTCCAGCCATGTTATCCCTCCCTTCCCTTCAGTCAAATCCAGTAGCTCCCTGTCACCTTCAAGATCAATTACAAAATCTTGTTTGGTATTCAAAGCCTTTCATATCAAAGCCCTTAAATTAAGGTGCTTAATAAATGTTTATTAATTGATCATCATATCTCTATCTCATCTTTTTCATTGTATTCAGATATTTGTACACATGATTTTAGCTTTCATTTATTTATAGTGTTCAGAGAGAGAGAGAACATTTCCCTAAGACTGTTTTAACTGCATCTCAAAAGTTTTGTTGTTCTGCTCTATCCTTTGTCATTTGCCTTTATGAAATTATGTCTTTTAATGACTTACTTTTCAGTCTACTAATTTTGGGGGAGATAAAATTAGTTTCCATTAAATTTTGAATCCTTTCTCCAAAGGCCATTTATGTATTATAATTTGTATCTATTATAGTCAGTAAAGGGTGACTAATATGCTTTGATTCATGTTTATAAGGATTTTGTGCTCAAGCATAGGCTTTTTTTGCATGTAGGTGCTATGCATATTCTTTTTCATTAAAAGTCTATCATATCCAACTCTTTTAAATACTACTCTGACCCTTAAAGTCTTTTTTATTTTTTTTTTTAGATTTGCCTATGTCTGGAAGGGGCATATTAAGGTCTTCAACAATTAAAATTTTACTGTCTATTTTTCCCTGTAAATTAATTAACTTTTCCTTTCAATATCTAGATTCTAGGTTCATGTACATGTTTCTACTATGGTTTCATTAGCTATTGTGCCTCTGTTTATGTATGTTTCTTTGTATGTGTTCAACAAATTTTATACTGTTCAATTGAAAGTGAGATCACTAAATGCCTGGTCCACTCCATCACTTCCTTTATGTCTGTATAATCTTCTCATCCTCTACATCTGTGGGAAATAGTTCCTCACAATTCTACCTCATTTAAAAAATATTTATTTTTGCTTACTTTTTCTTTACTTTCTTAAAATAACAAATTTTTCTTAAAAAAAAAAACAAAACCACACACAGCCTCAGAGCTTGTTTAATTACCACTTTCTGTAACTCTAGAAGATCTTAGGATTTTGTTGTAATACTTGCCTCTTACCAACTATGTCCCCCATTAGAATATAATACCTCTATATGACTTGATCCTTTTCAATTGCTCAAATGTTTGTCTCCCATACTTCTCTGGAATGCAGTCTTTGCATTTCAAAGTTTCTTCTCAATTCTGGTCTTTTCATTGAGAATTCTTTAGTGTCTTCTTTACTGTGAAAAGACCATTTTCCTCTTAAAGAATCAAACATATCTAATTTTTTAGGCTACATTACTCTTGTATGGAAGCCTGACTTTTTGATTTTTGAAATGTCATAATCTACACTTTTCTCTCCTTTATAGAAAGTACTAATACATCTTAGAAGGAATTGTGAAGTCATTATGGATGAGGAGATGCCTGAAGGGAACATAAGCACTCAAAGAGTCATGAGTCAGGCAATTTATTACTCATAGGTATGCAAGAATATGACTCCTTCACTGTATAGTCCTATAGGTACTCTACGATGGTTTTAATACACAGAGGGATGTGTATCCCAATAGACACTCAAGAACTCTTGGGTCTCTACCCTTATATCTATTTGTTGTTGCTTGGAAGATTAACCAGTAGGAGGTTAGAGAGAGAGGGGGTCATGAGAGGAAGTCAATCAGGAGGTGGTCTAGACTGAGAACTCCTCCTCCCTCTTTTACCAACCACAAACACATTGTGATTAAAAAGTTTGTTGATTGCATACTTGTATTATATAAGAGCTTTCAAATTTAGTATTGCTGACTACAAATGTGGCTGACTAAGCCAGTTGTTCAGCTTGGTCAATCAGTGTCTTGTTAGGAAGGGTCTACCAAAAGCTCAATGCTCACACTTGCATGATACTGACTGTGATTTCTTGGTACTTGTGGTCGGCATTATTTTTTTCCCCTCTGATCCAGTATGTGTGGATTTTGGCTTTGGAATTACTTATATTTTTATTTTGGTGTTTCAGGAGGTTATTGATGACTTTTTTCCTATTTCACTTTGCCTTCTGATTCTAATAGATCTGGGAAGTTTTAGTTTTTTATATGTAGGGTCCATCTTTTTTTGTTTCATTGTGGATTTAAGGCTTTTAATTATTCTCTTCATAACATTTTAAGATTAGTTACTATTGATAGTAGAAATTATATAGATATATGTATGTATCTATACACATACATATATATCTATCTTATATATCCATATGTAAAGATATGTATGCATATATGTACACATATATCTGTCTATATAAATATATCTTTTTTCTCTTTGTTTTTCAATGTCAAAATGGGCTTTGTCTCAATATTTCTCAGTGTCTCTTGGGGCCATTGACCTCTATTTATTCCATTCTAGTTTTCAGGGAGTCAGTACCACCACTACTAGTCCAAGTTATTTTTAAATTTCTGAATTCTTATTTCATTATAATTTCACTCCATCCCCCACAGTTTCTTGCTTCATTTCTTCCAGTAACTTTTGTAGTCCTTTTCTCCAAACTCTTCCCCCCCCCCCATGCTGATTTGCTTGTAATTGTTTTGGGGTAACTTTCTCCTTCTCTGTTTTTTTTTCTTTGCCTTTTTGTAACTCAAGGCATTTCTTCTTTGTGTTTGGTGTTTTCTTCTGTTTGCTCATATATTTAGCTTTACTTCTTAGATTGGAGTGTTTTTGCCAATTCCCCAAGGAATCTTGATAGGATTTATTTGTTCCTTCTCCCTTTGTAGGTGGGATGCTGCTGGTCAAGCTATTCTGTTCTTTTGCCAAGACTGGGATAAAGTTTCAGGTCCTCAATTACTGGGACTCACACAGTTTTTTGATTCCCACCTTATATACAATACTGGCTGGCTTAAAGTTTATGAAAGCATGTGATAGCTTCTCTGTCATGGCTCCTTTTTCTACTTCTCTTGGCTTTCATATTTACCTTAGTTTTTCTTTTTTTTTGCTTTATTAACTTCTGATTTACATCGTTCGTTTCCGCCAGATTTTGAGTTACAAATTTTCTCCCCGTTTTTCCCCCACCCATCCTCCCAAAACAGCAGTCCCACAGGATATCCCCACCTCTGATCTGCTCTCTCCCATATTTTCTCACATACCCGTTTCAACTTTACCAGTAGGGCATGGTGGATCTCTATATTTCCCAATTGTATGTAAAACGATATTGATAATAGTATATATATATTTAAACATTTGATTTTAAAACTTTGAATTCCAGATTCATTCCCTTCCTCCCTTATCACCCACCCTTACTGGGAAGATAAGCAGTTCAGTATAGGTTGTACATGTGTGGCTAATGCAAAACAATAACATAGCAGATATATTGTAAAAGACTGACTATATTTCCCTCCCTCCTATCCCACATCCCACTTGTTCTATTCTCTACTTTGATCCTGTCCCTTTTCAAAAGTGGGTGCTTCCAACTTCCCTCCCCCCCCAGCCTGCCCTCCCTTCCATCATCCCCCCTCACATCCTCTCCCCCCCCCATTCTCCTGGAGGGTGAGATCCCCTATTTAGTGTGTATTTCCCTCCCTCCTCAAGCCAGATTCAATAGGAATAAGGTTGACCCATTCCCTTTTGCCTTCCTATTCTTCCTCTCCATTGTAACCATTTTCCCTTGCCTCTTCTGTATGAGATAGTTGCCCCACTCTGTCTCTCCCCATCTCCTCTCATTATATCCCTCTCACCTCTTAATTTCACCTTTTAAGTATCATCCCTTCCTGTTAAAATGGTCCCGTGCCCTCTATCTATATACACCTGTAAACATATATACACACATTCATATATGTATTCATATGCCTGCATACCCTCATATAAAGACATATATATATATAATATATATATATTCCTAATCCCTTCAACTACTGAGAAAAGTTTCATAAGTTACAATTATTGTTTTTCCATGTAGGAATGTTAATAGTTGAACTTTGGCCAAGTGGCTCAGCAAGCAAGGGCACCAGCCTCAGTGCCAGGACGACCCGGATCAAATCCGGGCACAGACACCCAGCACCACACCCAGAAACAACAACTGGCCATGCAACCCCGAGCAAGCCACTCAACCCCAATTGCTTAAAAAAAATAGTTCAACTTTGATAAGTTCCTTATGATTTCTTTTCCCTGTTTACCTTCTCATGCTTCTCTTGCTTCTTGTATCTGAATGTCAAATTTTCTATTCAGCTCTGGTTTTTTCAGCAAGAATGCTTGAAAGTCCCGTATTCCACGGAATGACCATATTTTCCCCTGAAACAGGATACTCAGTTTTGCTGGGTAGGTGACTCTTGGTTTTAATCCCAGCTCCCTCGACCTCTGGAATATCACATTCCAGGCCCTTCGATCCCTCAGTGTAGAAGCTGACAGATCCTGGGTTATCCTGATTATGTTTCCACAATATTCAAATTGTTTCTTCCTGGCTGCTTGTAATATTCTCTCCTTAATCTGGGAATTCTGGAACCTGGCTATAATATTCCTAGGAGTTTTCTTTTTGGGATCTTTTTCAGGAGGTGATTGGTGGATTCTTTCAACCTCTATTTTGCCCTCTCGTTCTAAAACATCAGGGCAGTTTTCTTTGAGAACTTCCTGGAGGATGCTTTCCAGGCTCTTACTTTGGTCATGGCTCTCAGGAAGTCCAATAATTTTTAAATTCTCTCTCCTGGATCTATTTTCCAGGTCAGTGGTTTTTCCCATGAGATATTTCACATTGCCTTCTATTCTTTCATTTGTTTGGATCTGTTTAACAGCATCTTGATTTCTCATAAAGTCACTAGCTTCCATTTGCTCCAATCTAATTCTGAAGCAATGATTCTCCTCAGTGAGATTTTGAGAGTCTTTTCCCATAAGACTAATTTGGCTTTTTAAGGCATTCTACTCCTCATTGCCTTTCTGAGCCTCCTTTGCCATTTGAGTCAGTCTGTTTTTTAAGGTATTATTTTCTTCAGTCAGGCTGTTGACTCTCATTTCATAATTTTCTTGCATTGTTCTCATTTCTCTTCCCAATTTTTCCTCCACTTCTCTTATCTGCTTCTTAAGGTCCTCTATGGCCTGTAACCAGCTTGTATTTTCCTTTGAAGCTTTTGGTGCAGGAGTTCTGACTTCACTGATTTCCTCCTGTTCCGTGCCTTGCTCCTTCTTATCCCCAAAATAGGAGTGCAATGTTGGAATCTTCTGTCTGCTTTGTTTCCTTTGCCTGCTCATTTTGCCACTCAATGATTTGACTTTTGGGCTTTTTGCCACAGTAGGACTCTGCCACCAAACAGGGGAGTTTTCATCCCAAACGCTGGGGTTTTCTCAGCTGCCGGAGGTATTAGATGGGTGCCCTCTCTGAGGTCTCCACACGCTCTGACAAGCTGGACACATACCCCAGGACGTCCACCCTAGACTGCAATCCAGATCCAAGCAGGTTAAAGCAAGAGAGATGACCCCTCAGACTGGTGCTTGGTCCCCCTACACTCTGCAGGCCAGGAGCTGAAGCCGCCAAGTGGTGCTGGCAGGCTGTGCAGGCGTCTCAGCGGTTTCTCGCCCTGGGGGTAAAAGCCACGCCCTCCCTGGGTCCCAAAGTCCAGACTGCACTGGCCTCTCACCTTGTCCTTTGCATCTATGTGTTGATAAATCTGGAAACGGCCACAGCTGCTGCTGATCTGGAGTCCCTCTGGCTGGCGGCTGGTCAGGCCCGCCCTGGGGCTAAAGCCTGGGCGTGGGGCTGGGCTCGGCTCCCAGAACGCTGCGCTGGCCGATTCCTGCCGGCCTGCTGGGCTGTTCTCAGTGGGAGGTTAGCTTCTCTGTGTCATTTTGTGGGTTCTTCAGCTCCAAAGTTTGTTTAGAGTCCCTTTTTTACATGGATTGGGGAGGGTGGAAACCGGAGCTGCGGGAGGGTTGTGCTTCTACTCTGCCATCTTGGCTCTGCCCCCTTTACCTTAGTTTTCATTGACTTCCCTGGTGAGATCCCTCTACCACCCTCTACTGGATTTATCAATTTCTTTATTTTTACTTAAAATTTTTAAAGTCTTAAAAAAAATCTATCTTCTCTCCCTCTAACTCTTCTTTACCTCTTCTCTTCTATAGCTCTCCCACTCCAACCAAAAATGAAAGAAAAATAAAACTTTATTACAAACACATATAGTTGAGGAAAACAAACTACCTCATTGGCCATTAAAATATATATATGTCTCATTATACACTGCGAGAATTTAACCTATCAGAAAGTGGGTAGGATATCACATTATTAGTCCTTTAAAATAAGTGTGGGTCATTAGGGTTAGACTTTGTTCTCATCAAATTTTTTAATTCTCTTATAATTGTTTGTACTTATCATATTTTTATCATTGTATACATTTTCCTCCTCATTCTATTCATTTCTTCTTTCTCTTCTTCTTCTTCTTCTTCTTCTTCTTCTTCTTCTTCTTCTTCTTC
>NW_027186304.1:100275947-100297462 GCF_028583685.1 Petaurus breviceps papuanus | reverse complement strand
TTCTTCTTCTTCTTCTTCTTCTTCTTCTTCTTCTTCTTCTTCTTCTTTTGCTTTTTGGAAGGCAATTGAGGTTGTGACCTTCCCAAAATCACATGGCTAGTAAGTGTGTCAAATGTTTGAGACTGGATTTGAACTCAGGTCTTCCTGACTCCAGGGTCAGTGCTCTATTCATTTCACCACCTAACCACCCCTCATTCTATTCATTTCACTCTGTGTCAGTTAATACAAATCTTTCCAGGTTTCTCTGTAACAATCTTCTTCATTATTGCTTACAGTACAATATACACCATGTAAATATAGCCTAACTTGTTCAGTCATTCCCCTATTGATGGGTACAACCTCAGATTCCCAATCTTTTTTACTTCAAAAATATCTATAGATATTTTTATATACTTAATTAGAGTTTGTTTTGCTTAGAATTAATTCCACCCTTAATCTGGCACTTAGCACAGTGCACGACACATAATATATTCTTAAATTTTGTTTTAATGTAATTCTGGCACATAGAAAAGGTGTTCATATCTTCAGTCCATTTCATACTCTCAATTTGCCATCATTAGTGATCAGTACCATTTGTACCAACCCACTATCAGGAGGTAAAAATTGATGTTTCTGATTTGTTCTTATGTCTGTTGTCTTCTTACAGCAGCTAGTGTCACAATAGAAAGAGCACTAGGCCTGCAATCACAAAGACCTGATTCCAAATCTGACCCCAAATGCTCAGTAACTTATGACCATTGGCAAACCATTTAACCAGTTTTCCTCAGTTTGTTCAACTTTTAAACAGAGATAATAGGGGCGGCCAGGTAGCACAGCGAGTAAGAGCTCCGGCTCCACTGTCAGGATGACATGTAGATCGAATCTGGGCTCAGACACTGATTACCCACCCAGAAACACCTGGCCATGTAACCTTGAGCAAGTTACTTAACCCCAATTGCTTAGGGATGGCCAGGTGGCTCAGTGAGTAAGAGCACTGGCTCCAGTGTTGGGATGACTTGGGGATCAAATCTGGGCACAGATACTTAGCACCACACCCAGAAATAACTGGTCGTGTAACCTTGAGCAAGTTACTTAACCCCAATTGCTTTTAAAAAAATGGAGATAATAATAGGACTTATGGGTTGTTGTAAAGATCAACTAAAATATTTTCAGAATGCCTAGCCCATTGCCTGGAGTATAGTAACCACTGCATAAATGCTTATTCCATCTGCCTTCCATTCTTATGGCACTGGAACATGACAGAACAGTATTTTCTCTGCTGTCCTCTGTAGGATGCTCATCATGACAACGGTTTTGTGTAGGGCTAACTTGCAGTCCCCTGGTCACCCATTTCTTAGATTTATAGGAGCATTTATTTCAAAATGACTCCGTATCTACTTAAGATGAACTCAATTTGATGGCATTTTAGGATTTCTGACAAGTCTTCTTTGCTACTATAAGGTCACAAGGTAAGCAGATTCCCCATTTCACATTATCACACTGGCTATCATTACTTTATTTGCAGATGTCTCACTTCATGATGTGGGTGGAATTTGAGAAGGTTGTTATTATTTTTCATCTCCTTTTTCAATGGAGGTCAGATACAAATGTGTCTGTTGAAAAGTTACTGTCCTGCTATTATGACTTTATAGTTAATGTCCTGCATCTATTTCATAGTTGGATAAAATACCTGTAATTGAATAAAAATATTGAGATGTCAGCTAAACCTCTGCAAGCTGACTAAAAGCTTCTTTGGGATATTTCCAAGAGAAACAAGACAATAGTGGTAACATGTACATCATACTCTTACACAAATTTTTAATTTCATTTGTTAGGTCTCTAAAACTTTAAACTTTTGTTTATTTCAAGAAGTCTAGAAATGGGAAGTAGTTGATATGGCAACATCTATTAAAAACTCTGTTCTTAAATTTTTACAGAATAATGTTATATTCAAAGTAATTTTGGCAATTGTTTTGTCTATTATAATGATTTCATGTCAGTATGGTTTATTAGTCAAATTATCAAGGACTTTTTGAGGTCTATATTTACAGTAAATGGATTTCTCATCTGTTAGTTTAGGAAAGGTAACAATCTTTTAATATATTATCTTACTCACTAGATAATCATTTGCTAAGCATTTGGTATCCTTTTCTATCCTAAGGTGATGCTATTGCTGCTTCTTAGAGACTAATGAGAGATACTACCAAGTATAATATTTTTGAATGGCATGTGTTAGAAAGTTGTAATGGTAATGGAAATTTGAAGATATTCCCTGCCCCCTAATAGGCAAAATGTAATCACATGGAGGCTATAGTAGGAAGAGTTTGCTGATGGGTGGAGCAGAGCCCACAGGAAGCTGTGAGTCAGAGCAGCTAGATACTGGGAGAAAGAGGACACACCCAGGGAGACAACTAGGCTTGTGAGCATTGATTTGTAGAAAGGTTAAATGATCCTGTGGCTCTCTTCTGTGTTACAGTGTATTAATATCTATGCTGCTATGATGGATTTGACTTTCTGGTGCTGAGATCTGGTGTTTTGAATACATGTTTTGCTTCTGCCTTCTATATGGAAAATCTCTTATATTTTGTGATTGAGAACTATGCTGGCATATTTACAGTCAACAGTGACACTGTGAATATTGCGTTGTTGCTATAAAAGCTCTTTGTTATATTGAGCTTGAATATGCTTCTTCATAACTCTTGCTCAATTGTTCTAGTTCTGGCCTCTGGGGACACACAAAATAGGGTTAATCTTACTTCGAGATGTCACCCCTTCAGTGATCTGAAGACAGATAGTATATTCTACCCTCCCTCCAATACTACTTTTAAGCAAGTTAAACATTCCTAAGTATGTTTTGACCATTCATCACATGACATGATTTTGAGAGTAATATACTCCAATTTGTCAGTTTCTCTCTCAAAATGCAGTACTCAGAAAAGGACACAAAATTAGAGAGGGAACCTGACTTTGCATATATTATTCAGCACAACAGAATTTCAAGTTTCTTCATGTCTTTTGTGCTTCTCCTATTGTGCTTTCAGTCAACCAAATAGGAATTGACCCCTGTAGAGATGAAATCTGGCAACTGTTTTCTGAAGGTTGCTACAGCCACAGCTATTGAAGACCAAGAATAGGAAGTTCTTGCCACTAAAATCTATAATCTCTAAATGGTTCAACCTCAGAAAATAATATGATTTGACCAGTGGAAATGACATTAAGGAAGGGTCATCACCATGTTTACCACTGAGCCTTGGAATCTTTCCATATGACTTACAGCTAAAACCTTCCATATGTGTTGTCTCCACTATTTGAATATATACTTCTAGAGAATAGGACTGTAGTACTTTCCTTTTTGTATCACCAATGTTTAGCACAGTGCTTTGCAAGCACACACTAAATGCTTTACATAATTCAATTCATTCAATCAATCTCAACCTATTAATTTTAGTCCATTAATCAATACTCTTTTGTAAAATGGTGATTCATTCTGTATTTCTCCATCTTTTTCACTGTAGCATAGCATGCATACTTTTGAGAAATGTGATGAAATCTAAGTTTCTTGAGGGAAGATGTTATTTTTTTTTGCTCCTGAATCAGGCCTCTTTAGATCCCTACAGTATTCCAAGTATCCAGCTCAGTGTAGCACAGAGTAGGTGCTGAATAATGCAATTTATTATTGCCTTAAAAAAGGCAACCAAGAGTATATCAACCATTGATTTATAGAACTATATACCTCTCTCTCTCTCTCTTTTTTTCTCTCTCTCCCTGCTCTCCCTATACACACATACAATTGTATATGTTTGTTTCTGTATATATATGCATATAGATACATAAGCATATTTATATATGCCCATATACATAAGTTATTAGAATAAATCTATATCTACACTGAGAGAATCCTTAATGAGGATATTGAAAACTGTACGAAGGCTTTAAAAATTGATATTCTATAGCAGACCACATCTTTGCCATAATACTTTTGACTGAACAATGTAGAGAACACACAATTCCATTATATTTATTTTTTGCTGACTAAAAAGCCAAAAAAGAAATATGAAGATTTGGCTCCATAAAATGAAATTACTTTAAAGGTTCTTCTCCAACAAGGTTTTTATCCTTTATATCTTGAAAATTTACAAGATTCCTTGGATGATATTACAAAAGATTTGACAACTCTTTCCTCTAATATTAGGAAAGTCATAAAAAGGGGAATAATTGTTTGCTAGAGGTGTTTGCCTCTCTTGTGAAGGAAATCCAGTGCTGGGTTCCATATGAAAAGGGATTCCATTTTTACATTGAGTTTCTTCATAAACTCTTGTTTTTAGATAACATTGTGCTTATACCTTCAAGACCTGAAAAATTGCAAAGCAGTCTAGATGAAACACATGATTGCCCAGAAAACTTTGCTATAACTATCCATGTTGAAAAAAAATCGATGAAGAACGCTTATTGTCTAGATTATATTGTCTATTATGATAAGCAGTGTGATATACAACCTGTAGACTTCATTCATCAGTACATTTCCACACTTAATATATACATAATATATAAATATATTTCTGTATATCAGTATAAGCATACATTACGCTGTTTCTTCATTTTTGACAGAGACTTCAAATAGATAATATGTTGGTTTGAACATAATAAGAGGAAGAAACGATCTGCACTGCCTTTTGGGAATTACAAAGTTTTTTTTTTTAATGTCAAACTCCTCCCTGAAACAAGGAACTGTCTTTTTAATACCAGTAACATTTTTACCACTGTTGACTGTAAGTTATATAGTCTTGGATGAATTGAAAATGAATCATCAGTGAGATGACAATGCATAAAGATATGGCATGTGTAAATCATTGTTCACTCATTTCAGTCATGTCTCTTCATGGCCCCATTTGGTTTCTTTTTTTGGCAAAGATAATGGAATCGTTTGTCATTTCCTTTTCCAGTTCATTTTCCAGATGAGGAAAATGAGACAATTCGGGTTATATTATTTGCCCATGATTACATAGCTAGTGAGTGTCTGAGGTCCCATTGGAATTCAGGTGTTCCTGACTCCAGGCCTGGGGCTCTCCCCACTGTGCCACCTAGCTTCCCTGTGTATATGAATAGACTGAAACAAAAATAAAAATTGTGAATGATGAGCAATGCACAGAATAATAGCAAAAATAAATATATAAGTGAAAAAAGAGAAAATTATCACATGATTAGAGAGATGGAAAGACCATGTGCTCCAATTGCTATCCTCATTAGACAAAGTTGGGGGCAAATTGCCTGTATGAACTTTTGATAGACTGTGGTGAAATGAAGGGAGAACATGGACAAAAATATCACATAATGGATAAAGATGAGTAGTCTGTCATGTGCATCATTGGAAAAACTGCCCAAATCAATAACATCACAAATATCTATTTGAGTATTTGATATGTATTCCATTTACTTACTTTCTACTTACCTGCATTAACTCCAATTCTACTTGTAGCTTTACTCTTGGAGAGATGGGTTAATTTAGATGCCTTTAATGTTTTATGAGCGTTTTTCAGTTTGATGTCTAAAATAGAACATGTAGTGTATATAACCTAAGGTATTTTCCACTCCAAAATATTATTCTTCTATGGTCCTTTGAGTTGTCTCAATTATATTTTTTTACCTTCTGTTTTAAATATAATTCTTTATTTCTGAAGGGAGCAAAATATGCATTGAGCTATACTGCTTCCTCAGGCTTATGTGCTAATTCTACACTATCCTTTCCAAACACAGGCTGCAAGTCTTTATTGTTTTTCTTCCTGATCTAAATATAATTTAAAAGGCAGCTTGTTTTAGCCTTAATCCCTCACACTATTCCCATAGCCCTGCACATTCTAAAGAGGGAATGTTACATAGTGAATTGTGTATTGTACTTGGAATGAAGAAATGGATTTCAAATTCTGCCTCAGATACTTGTTAACTTTATGATTCTCAATTAAGACTTATTTAAACTCTAGGAACATTGGTTGTCCCCTCATTATAAAGGGGGATGATAATTTTAGCAGCTGTCTTACAGGATTGTTATTAGGATCAAATGCAATTATAGATAGATAGACAGACAGACAGATAGATAGACAGACAGACAGACAGATAGATAGATAGATAGATAGATAGATAGATAATATATGTATGCATAATACTTTGAAAACCTTAAAGTTTCATGAAATATCAGCTAATATTGATATCCTTCATTTGCATGTTCCCACTTAAATGCCTTTTGAATAATTTTTAGCTGAAATCATTGAGGAAATGCTATATAGCTTCACAATACTGAATTATGTGTGTGAAACTTAATGTGTCCTAAACTGAACTCACCATCTTTTCTAGATAGCACAGTCCTCTTGTTAGTGGTGTTTCCAAGACTGTTGTAGTATTCCCTCTGGCTATCAGCTCCAGCTTGATCAAACACAGAATCTTAGTATAACTTACAAAATTGTTTCCAAGATTAGAGAAACCCACTTGGAGAAACACGTTTGGGCATCTACTACTTAAAGAACTAAAAGGATTTTATTCCACCAGGGAATGCTCTCTGACAGCTCAGCAGTCAAGAGGGTATAGTGGGAGGCAAGGTCTCACACTACAAAGGTAAAGTATGATAATGGCCAGAGTGGAATATAAAGTATCACTGGGACTGGCTAGATATAGTGGACCAGATAATAACACATAATGGAAAGAAGGCAGACATGATTGGTCATTGCAACCTTTCTTTAATTAGAGTCTTTGTCTTTCAAAGTTTCAAATTTTATTTCCTTTGTATACATTATTTTCTCAGTTCTGGTTTTCTTCACTCTGTCAGTCCATATTACCTAGAATTCTCTGAAATTCTCTTTTACAATATTTTTTACATTTAAATAATATTCTTTTATATTTGTATACCACAGAAATTTTCAGTCACTCTCAAATTACCTAACAGGAAATTAAAAGCAATCCCTTTAGATTCTAGTATTTTTATTTTTCTTTCCTATGCATTTTCTCTTCAAGAATATGAAGTTAATTTTGCTTGTAAATGTACCTTCCCTGTTTTAAAAGATCCCCTGAATTCCAGCTTTTTAAACTGTTGACTGATGTATTACTAAACCAAATAGTGTGTATGTATGTGTGTGTGTGTGTGTGTGTGTGTACAACTACCCTTTGCTCATTTCAAGAAGAATGTGGCTCATGTGATGCTCATCTGATGTTTGTACATTCTCATACTTATGTACCTCAATTGTGAGGAACAGCTAGTTTCACTGCCTTTTTCCTCTTTTCTACTCTAGTATATTCCTCTTTTAATTCATCCTTCCCCTTACCCTCATAAAATCATCAAAATAGATCTTACTCAGCCACTGCCCTTTGAAGGCAATAAGATTCTAAAGTGTCACTAGTTGTTTTTCCTTTTATTAGAATGTTAGCACTATATCATATAACTCCTTCCAGTTGTTCAAATAAAATTGTCTTTCTAGGTTTCTCTGCACTTCAGATTTTATAGTTTAAAATTTCTGTGTAGCTCTGATTTTTCAATAGTAGTGCTTAAAAATCTTTTCCTCTAAAAGTTCATTCTTCCCTCCCTACCTTCCTGTAGAATTATAGTCAGCTTCAATGGTACACTATTCTTGGTTGTAAGCCAATTTTTTTTTACTTTTTCAGTATTGCATTCCAAAATTTCCTCTAGTTTTCAGTAGAAGCTGCCAGGTGTTGTATGGCACTAACTCTAGGTATAGACACTTGAAATTCTTCATTCTGTATAGTTGTAGTATTTTTTCTTTCATGTAGGAATCAGGAGAATTTGGATATGATATTCACTGGGCTTTTCCTTTTGTTTTTTATGGTGATCAATAGATTGTTTTAATATTTACTTTGTCTTTTGGTTCCAAAAATCTAGGAAGGTTTAATTTATGATTTATTAAAAATTAGTTTCCAGGCTTCTTTGCTTTTAGAACATAGCTTTCTGAGAGTGAAATGATTCTTAAATTATCTCGACCTATTTTCCAGGTTATACCTACTTAATTTCTTTCTTTTTTAAATTTTCTATTTTATTTTTTAATATTAAAAATTAAAATTATTTCTTGTTTTCAAAATTCATTTTCATAAGATTTTTTTGGAGGGGGAAAGGCAAAGCAATTGGTGTTAAGTGACTTGCCCAAGATCACATAACTAGTAATTGTCAAGTGTCTGAGGTCAGATTTGAACTCAGGTCCTTCTGACTTCAATGTTGGTGCCCTATTCACTGCTCCACCAAATTGCCCCTCCATAAGATTTTGAATTCCAAATTGTCTACCTGTCTCTCCCCTCCCCCACCCCAAGACAGCATGAAATTTCATATAGACACTACCTGTACCTTCACATTAAACCTATTTGTTATGTCGTAAAGCAGAATTAGAGCCAATGGAAGAAATGACAAGAAAAAAGAAACAAACAAAAAATAGAGAAAGTGAATAATGTGCTTTGATCTGCATTCAGATACCATAGTTCTTTTTCTGGATGTGGACAGCATTTTCTATCATGAATCTTTTGAAATTGTCTTAGATCCTTGTATTGCTAAGAAGAGATAAGTCTATCAAAATTATCACACTGTGTGACTGTTATTGTGTACAATGTTCTGGTTCTGCTCACTTTACTCAGCATCAGTTCTTATAAATATTTCCAGGTTTTTTAAAATCTGCTCATCATTTCTTTATAGCACAACAGTATTACATTATGTTCATATGCCACAACTTGGTCAGCCATTTCCCAATAGTTTTTTTTTTTATTTTCAAGGTTAATTTAAAAAGAATTGAGGAATTAAGGTTAGCCCACATAGATTTAAAATACTTTCAAGAGTATTTCCTCTAATTTAAATTTTCCTGTGAGTTAAGTTGTTTTTTCTAATCTGTTTTTTTTTTCTTTTTTTATTTGAATAGAAATATTACTTGTCCTGTTTCCTCTGATCAACAGCTTTGCTCACAGGTCAGCAAACTACAGTCCAATGTCCAATTCTGGCCTGCTGCCCATTTTTGTATAACCAATTAGTTTTACATTTAAAATCAAACAAATGGAAAAATCATTCTTAGCTCCTGGGCAGTACAAAAACAGAGGGCAGGCCAGATTTGGTGACTGGACCACAGTTTGCTGACACCCTCATGACTGAAAATTACTTTTCAAAATGAAATTTACCAAAAATTGACTTCATATTGCTTAGGAAAATATTCTCCATTGTATTTAGGGTTTTATGTCTAAGAACCAACTATCTAAGTCTATATAAACAATACAAGAGGACTAATTCAACAACAGCCTACAATGGTCATCTCAGATCTATTTTCTGAGGTTGACTGATTTCTTTTTGTTTTGTTTTGTTTTTTTGAAGGGGGGGAAGGCAAGGCAATTGGGATTAAGTGACTTGCCCAAGGTTACACAGCTAGCAAGTGTGTTAAGTGTCTGAGTCTGGATTTGAACTCAGGGCCTCCCCACTCCAGGGCTGGTGCTCTATTCACCATGCCACCCAGCTGCCCCAAGACTGATTTATTTTAAAAAGCCTTCCCAGTTATAAGAATTTAATATATTTATTAGGTACATACACACACACACACACACACATACATACTTACATATATATTATGTATACACACACAGAGGATTTTCAAGGACAATTTCATAATTTTGATAAAATATGAAATTAGCCCCTAGGTAACGTCCAACTCCATTCCAGTTTCTTAAAGAACGACCAGTGATCCATTATTAGACAACTTTAAAAAATTATCTTTCTCCTATAATTATACCTAATTCATTTTAATAAGAAAGATATCAGCTTGCCAACCTTGCATATTGTTTAAAAAGAAGCCTGAAATCTTGCTAATCCAGAAATTTAAGCCAACTTGTAATATTAAACATTTTATAATTTCAAATTCATTTTTAGCTCAAAAATTATTTTGCTCCAAAATAAAAAAATTCAAGTGGAAAATAAAAAAAAAACCCACCTTTATTATACATATTGTAGGATCATTGAGAGACTTGAATATGTGACAGAAACAAAACAAAACAAAAGCCAACAGGGGCAGAGTCAAGATGGCAGAGTAGAAGCAGGACCTGTGGGGGCTCTGGCTTCCACCTTCCCCATCCATGTAAAAAGGGTACTCTGAACAAACTTTGGAGCTGCAGAACCCACAAAATGACACAGAGAAACTAATATTCCACTGAGGACAGCCTTGCAGCCTGGCAGGAATCGGCCAGTGCAGCACTCTGGGAGCTGAGCCCAGACCATCATGAGCCGGAAATTTTAGCCCCAGGGTGGGTCTGACCAGCCGCAGGCCGGAGGGACTCCAGATCAGCAGTACCTGTGGCCATTTCCAGGATTATCAATACATAGATGCGAAGGACCAAGTGAGAGGTCAGTGCAGTGTAGACTTGGTACCAGCAGTTGGGAGTGCATTGGCTTCTGCCCGCAGGGATAGAAGCCACTGAAATACCCGGCACAGCCAGAACCAGTGGCAGCTTCAGGTCCTGGCCTGCAGACTATAGGGGGACCAATCGACCAGTCTAAGGGGTAATCCCTCTTGCTTTAACCTGTTTGGATCTTGATTGCAGTATAGGATGGAGGTCCTGGGGTGTGTGACCACCTTGCAAGAGCATGTGGAGGCTTCAGAGAGGGCAACCAACTAATACCTCCAGCATCTGAGAAAACCTCAATGTTTGGGGCAAAAGCTCCCCTGTCTGGTGGCAGAATCCTACTGTGGCAAAAAGCCCAGGGGTCAAGTGACTGAGGGGTGACATAACCAGGCAAAGGAAACAAAGAAAACAGAAGATTCCAACATTAGACTCCTATTTGGGGGACAAAAAGGAGCAAAGCATGGAACAGGAGGAAGACAGTGAAGTCAGAATTCCTGCACCAAAAGCTTCAAAGGAGCTGGTTACAGGCTATAGAGGACCTTAAGAAGCAGATAAGAGAAGTGGAGGAAAAATTGGGAACAGAAATGAGAATGATGCAAGAAAATTATGAAATAAGAATCAACAAACAGCCAGACTACGGAAAATCACAGCTTAAAAAACAAACTAACTCAATTGGCAAAAGAGGCTTAAAAAGGCAATGAGGAGAGGAATGCCTTAAAAAGCCAAATTTGCCAGATGGAAAAAGAAGCTCAAAAGCTCAATGAAGAGAATCATTCCCTCAGATTTAGAATGGAGCAAAGGGAAGCTAGTGACTTTATGAGAAATCAAGATGATGTTAACCAGGTCCAAATAAATGAAAGCATAGAAGGCAATGTGAAATATTTCATGGGAAAAACTACTGTCCTGGAAAATAGACCTAGGAGAGATAATTTAAAGATTATTGGACTACCTGAAAGCCATGATCAAAGAAAGAATCTAGAAATCATCCTCCAAGAAATTCTCAAAAAAAATTGCCCTGATATTCTAGAACCAGAAGGCAAAATAGAGGTTGAAAGAATCCACCAAACACCTCCTGAAAAAGATCTCAAAAAGAAAACTCCTAGGAATATTATAGCCAGGTTCTGGAATTCCCAGATCAAGGAGAGAATATTACAAGCAGCTAGGAAGAAAACAATTTAAATGTTGTGGAGACAAATCAGGATAACAGAAAATCTGGCAGCTTCTACACTGAGGGATCGAATGCCTTGGAATATGATATTCTGGAGGGCAGAGGAGCTGAGATTAAAACCAAGAATCACCTACCCAGCAAAACTGAGTATTATGTTTCAGGGGAAAATATAGTCATTCAGTTATATAGAGGACTTTCAAGCATTCTTAATGAAAAAAACAGAGTTGAATAGAAAATTTGACATTCAGATACAAGAAGCAAGAGAAGCTTGAGAAGGTAAACAGGGAAAAGAAATCATAAGCCACTTATCAAAGTTGAACTATTAACATTCCTACATGGAAAAACGATAATTGTAACTGATGAAACTTTTCTCAGTATGAGAATAGTTGAAGGAAATATATATTGGAGGGTATATGGGCGTATGAATGCATATGTGAATGTGTGTATATATGTTTATAGGTTTACATAGAGGGCACAGGACCAAGTTAATAGGAAGGGATGGTACTTAAAAGGTGAAATTAAGAGTTGAGAGAGGAATAAAATGAGAGGAGATGGAGAGAGACAGAATGGGGTAAACTCTCTCATATAGAAGAAATCATAAGGAACTTATCAAAGTTGAACTATTAACATTCCTACATGGAAAAACAATAATTGTAACTTATGAAACTTTTCTCAGTAGTTGAAGGGAATAGAAATATATATATATATATATATATACATATGTATATATATACATATGTATATATATGAGAGTATATGGGTATATGAATACATATGTGAATTTGTGTATATATGTTTACAGATATACATAGATAGAGGGCACAGGACCAATTTAACAGGAAGG
The DNA here is from genome assembly GCF_028583685.1 of Petaurus breviceps papuanus. Lineage (NCBI taxonomy): Eukaryota > Metazoa > Chordata > Mammalia > Diprotodontia > Petauridae > Petaurus > Petaurus breviceps. The sequence goes on along the minus strand of NW_027186304.1, from coordinate 100,285,109 downwards.
GATGATACTTACAAGGTGAAATTAAGAGGTGAGAGAGGAATATAATGAGAGGACATGGGGAGAGACAGAATGGGGTAAACTATCTCTTACAGAAGAGGCAAGGGAAAATGTTTACAATGGAGGGGAAGAATAGGAAGGCAAAAGGGAATGGGTCAACATTATTCTCATTGAATTTGGCTCAGGGAGGGAGTGACATACACACTAAATAGGGTATCTCACCCTACAGGAGAATAGGGGGGAAGGAGATGAGTGGGGGGATGATGGAAGGGAGGGTAGGCTGGGAGGCGAGGGAATTTGGAAGCTCTCACTTTTGAAAAGGGACGGAGTCAAAGTAGAGAATAGAACAAGTGGGTGGTAGGATAGGAGGGAGGGAAATATAGTCAGTCTTTTACAATATATCTTCTATGTTAATGTTTTGCATTAGCTACACATGTACAACCTATACTGAACTGCTTATCTTCCTAGTAAGCATGGGTGACAAGGGAGGAAGGGAATGAATCTTGAATTCAAAGTTATAAAATCAAATGTTTAAAATTATATATATATATATATTAATACTACTTTACATGTAATTGGGAAAGAAGATATGCAGGTACTGGGGCATAGAGATCCACCATGCCCTACTGGAAAAGTCGAAGCAGGTATGGGAGAAGATATGGGACAGAGCAAATTGGAGGAGGGGATATCCTGTGGGATTGCTATTTTGGGGTGGTTGGTAGGGGAAAAACGGGGAGAAAATTTGTAACTCAAAATCTCGTGGAAATTAATGATGTAAATCAAAAGTTAATAAAGAATTTGAAAAATGGAAAAAAACAAAATAGAAAATCCAACTGCACTTAATGTACTGGGTTCAACCACCAAAATTCTTGTCATCATATTAGATTGGAAAATGTTTGCTTTCCATATGCATATTGTTATTCTATCATATCCAGGAATGAAGTCCTAAGAAATAAAATTCCAGACATCTTAGCATTCAAAAAGGTGTTTCTCAGATTATTTTTCCTTTAACTGTATCTACTTCTCTAGTCATTTTTAGGTCTTCTTCACATCGGAATTGTGAAGCAGCATTTGCTTCTATTCAGGTTTCTCTGACAGTGTTCTAGATAAGGTATTGCATGGGCACATGACCTATCCTACATTTTTTTGTCTTTTCTCAATATAAGAAACTATAATTCACTAGTTGCATCATGTTTTCAGGGCAGCATTGTTTCTATTTTTTTTTAGTGGTATTGAAATCATCTTACGTAAATATCTATTCCTTGTATGTGAATTTCCTTTGTCAAATGACAAGTAGCAGCACAATTGTGATGTGAGACTTCAAAACTAAGCAAAATGTCAAAATAAATTCAAAGTAAATCTGTGAAAACCAAATTAAAAGGTCAAATTACAGTGACAACTTGATATAAATAGAAATGTGTGGAAGGTTCATTTTGCAATCATTTTACAAAGAAGTGAAACTCCACATTGAGCTATAGAAAATATATTCTAACCACACAGAAGCAATCTTAATCTAAATGCCACAAAAGGTGTTAAAATAAGAAAATGTTTTAGTTTTGTTTTTTCTTGAGACATTTGTAATGCCATGTGTTGAGTCTAATAAAGGTAATAGTTCAAAGTAATTTTGATTTTTATCATATACACATAGTCATTTTTAGTTTACAAATTTCTTGTGATTATATAATACATGGTGTTTTGAAATTTTTTTTCCAGTGGTTTTTTTAATTGGTGAGGATGATCTTGAATGGAATGCTCTGTCCTTTAAAATTCCCTGGTTACATAATATAGAACCAAGTTGCATCATGGATAATTTACATTAATTTATGTTCCAAGGTGATGTGTATCTGTTTTATGTCTCCAATTAGATTATAGTATCCACAAAAACAAGAATTGTGTTATTCTCTTTCTCTTTCCTACATTATCTATCACTGCCTAGTGTCTTGAATGTAGTGGGTGCTCAGAAAATAGCTGATGGTCAGTTAATGAAAAATCATTCCGGTGGAATTTCTGGTTTAATATTTCAACATGAAATTTAAATTAAAAAATGAGAGATTGATGTAGGAACTGTACGTGTGATTTTAATGATGTAGGAAACTTTCAGATAAGGATTTTTTTTCCTACCAAACCAGCTCAGCACCTTTTCTGTAATTTATAATTTTAGTTGCCTAAAACCCCAAATGATTGTGCCTGCCACAGGATCACACAGATAGTATGTCAGAGGTGGTACTTGATTTGTCTAACATTTATTGTCAGAAAAATAGAGTTGAATTGAATAGATACCCTCTTGAGTTTAAACTATTTTCTTGAAGCAGATATACTCAGGTTTTCTAAGAGGAGCAAATTTTCATTCCACAGATGCCTTGAGATCATCATGGAACAAAGTGCAAATGTCTTGATGGAGAAGTCTCTGAGCAGAAGAGAATGGGAAATTGATGATAATTCTTGAGTGTGCTTTCCAACAGTAACATAAACTATTTTTTAAAAAATAGTATTTTAATTTTTCCCCAGTTACATGTCAGGAAAATTTTTAGCAATCATTTTTACAAGATTTTGAGTTTCAAATTTTTCTCCCTCCCTCTCTCCCATTTTCTGGAAGTGGTAGGTAGTTTGATATACTTTATACATGTGCTATCATGTAAAACACATTTACATATTAGTCACAGTTGTGAAAGAAGAAACAGATCAAAAGAAAAAAAACATGAGAAAGAACAAAGTAAATGAAAAAAATTGAGATATGCAGGCAAAGCTCATGAGTTCTTTATCTGGATATAGATAGTACTTTCCTTCATGAGTCCTTTGTACTTGTCTTGGATCATTGTGTTGCTGTGAAGAGCTGAGTCATTAATAGTTGATCCTCACATAATGTTGCTGATACAATGTACAATGTTTCCTTGCTTCTGCTAATTTCACTTTACGTCAATTCCTACAAGTCTTTGCAGATTTTTCTGAAATCTACCTGCTTATCATTTCTTATTGCCCCATAGTATTCCATTACATTCATATACCACAGCTTGTTCAACCATTTCCAGTTTGAAGGGCAAATCCTCAATTTCCAATATTCTGTCATTATAAAAAGGATTGTTATAAATATTTTTTGCCAATGCATGTCCTTTCCCCATTTTATCATTACCTCCTTGAGATACAGACCTAGTAGTGGAATTGCTGGATCAAAGAGTGTGCACATTTTGATTAGTCTTTGGGCATAGTTCCAAATCACTTTCCAGAATGGTTGGAAAAATTCAAAACTTCACCAACATTGCATTAGTGTCCCTATTTTCCCACATCCTCTCCAACATTTATCATTTTCCTTCTTTTTTCATGTTAGCCAAGTTGATAGGTGTGAAGCAGTATCTCAAAGTCATTTTAATGTCCTTTTTTATCTAAAACAATTTAGAACACTTCTTCATATACCCATAGATAGCTTTGATTTCTTCATCTGAAAATTGCCTGTTCATATCCTTTGATCATTTATCAATTGGAGAATGGATTGTATTCTAATAGACTTTATTCACTGCTCTATATATTTGAGAAATGAGACCTTTATCAGAGATACTTGCTATAATGACTGCTTTCTAGCTTTCTGCTTTTCTTCTCGTCTTGGTTGCATTGGTTTTGTTTGTGTAAAAGCTTTTTAATTTAACATACTCAAAATTATCTACTTTACATTTGTGATGCTCTCTATTTCTTGTTTGGTCAAATTGAATTCTCCTCCTCATAGATCTGACAGGTAGACTATCCCTTGCTCTTCTAATATTCTTATGGTATCACCCTTTATATCTAAATCATGTAACCATTTTAACCTTTTCTTGGTATATGATGTGAGATGTTGGTCTCTACCTACCTAGTTTATATCCTGTTTTTGCAGTTTCCTCAGTAGTTTGTCACATAATGAATTCTTATCCCAAAAGTTTGAATCTGGCTTTATCAAGCATTAAGTTAGCTGCTCTGCTCTCTGCTTCCCTTTGATGGTTTTTTTCATCCCATTCCCATTTCCATTCCCAGTTATGATTACTGCCTGTAAATTTCCCTCTATCCTATTCTTCCTGTTTGTCTTGTCTCTCCTCACTACTGTTTCACTTCTGTCTGCAAACTCTGGTCTGCCCTCCCTTTTGTCAGTCCCCACCCCCACTTTATTTAATCTCCTCCTCTCCTACTTCCCTATCAGATAAGAACAATTTCCACATACCAACTAATTGTGTATATTATTTCCTCTTTGAGCCAATTCTAATGAGAATAAGTTTTAAGTGATACTCATCACCCACCCTCCCATCTACCCTCCACTATAAAAGGTCTTTCATGCCTATTCATATTAAAACAATTTACCCTTCCTTCTATGCCCATTGAACTCCTGTTTCTCATCCCTAAATTTTTTAAAAAGTCATTATCGAGGGGCAGAGCCAAGATGGCATAGTAGAAACAGGACTTTCACTCTGCTCAGCCTTCTACTTCTTCCAATTCATGTAAAAATGGCTCTAAACAAACTTTGGAGCTACAGAAACCATAAAATGACAGAGAGAAATTAACCTCCCACTGACAACAGCCTGGCAGACCGGCAGGAAGGAGCCAGGGGAGAACTCTGGGAGTCCAGACTAGCCCACATGAGCCTGAGGATTTAGCTTGAGGGCAGCCACAACCAGCCTTCAACTGGAGGGATTTCAGATTCACCAGCAGCTGTGGCAGTTTCCAGAATTATCAACCCATAGATGCTAAGGACAAAGTGTGAGGTCAGTACAGTGTGGACTTTGGAAACTGAAAGTCTGGGAGTATGGTCTGGCCTTTGTCCCCTGGAAAGAGAAGTGGCTGAGGTATGTTGGCCATGCAGCTGCTGCCATGTGGCTGCTTCAGAGCTCCTGGCCTTCAGAGTGCAGGGGGACCAAGCAAGAAGTCTGAGTGGCAATCAGTCTTCCTTTAACGTGCTTGGATCTGAATTGCTTCTAGAGTGGAGACCCTGGGTTTCATGACCAGTTTGCCAGAGCTTGTGGAGGCTTCAAAGAGGACAGCCAACTAATAGCTCTGGCAGATGAAGAAACCCAGCAATTTGGGACAAATTTCCCCTCTCTGGTGGCAGAGATCTACTGTGTCAAAAAGCTCAAAAGTCAAGTAATTGAGTGGCAACATGAGCAAGCAAAAGAAGAAAAGCAAGCACAAAAATCCAACTTTACACTCTTATTTTGGGGACAAAAAGGATCAAAGCATGGAACAGGAGGAAGACAGCAAGTCAGAACTCCTGCACCAAAAGCTTGCAAGAAAAATATGATCTGGTTACAGGCCACAGAGGAGCTTAAGAAGGATTTTGAAAACCAAATAAGAGAAGTAGAGGAGAAATTGGGAAGAGAAATGAGAATGATACAACAAAATAATTATAAAATGAGAGTCAACAACCTGACTGAAGAACATAACACCTTAAAAAAATAGACTAGCTCAAATGGCAAAAGTGGCTCAAAAAGCCAATGAGGAGTAGAATGCCTTAAAAAGCCAAATTAGTCTTATGGGAAAAGACTCTCAAAATCTCACTGAGGAGAATCATTGCTTCAGAATTAGATTGGAGCAAATGGAAGCTAGTGACTTTATGAGAAATTAAGATGCTATTAAACAGATCCAAAAGAATGAAAAAATAGAAGGCAATGTTCTCATTGGATAAACCACTAATCTGGAGAATAGATCCAGGAGAGATAATTTAAAAATTATTGGACTGACTGAAAGCCATGATCAAAAAAGAACCTAGAAATCATCATTCAAGAAATTCTCAAGGAAAATTGCCCTGATGTTTTAGAACCAGAGGGCAAAATAGAGGTTGAACGAATCCATTCATCACCTCCTGAAAAATATCCCCAAAAGAAAACTCCTAAGAATATTATAGCCAGGTTCTGGAGATGCCAGATCAAGGAGAAAATATTACAAACAGCCATGAAGAAACAATTTGAATATTGTGGAAACACAATCAGAATAACACAGGATCTGGCAGCTTCTACACTGAGGGATCAAAGGGCTTGGAATATGATATTCTGGAGGTCAAAGGAGCTAGGATTAAAACCAAGAATCACCTACCCAGCAAAACTAAATATCATGTTTCAGAGGAAAATATTGTTATTCAATGAAATAAGGGGCTTTCAAGCATTCTTGATGAAAAAACCAGAGTTGAATAGAATACTTGAAATTCAGATACAATAAGCAAGAGAAGCATGAGAAAGTAAACAGGGAAAAGAAATCATAAGGAACTTATCAAATTTGAATTATTTACATCCCTACATGGAAAAATTATAATTGTAACTTATGAAACTTTTCTCAGTATGAGAATAGTTGAAGGGAATATAAATGTATATATGTATGTATGTATGTATGTATATATATATAATGAGGTTATATTGGTGTATGAATACATATGTGAGTGTGTGTATATATGTGTACAGGTATACATAGACAGAGTGCACAGGACCAATGTAATAGAAAGGGATGATACTTAAAAGGTGAAATTGGGAGGTGAGAGAGGAATATAATGGGAGGAGAAGGGGAGAGAAAGAATGGAGCAAATTATCTCATATAGGAGAGCCAAGAGAAAACTGTTACAATGGAGGAGAAGAACAGGAGGGCAAAAGGGAATGAGTCAACCTTATTCTCATTGAATTTGGCTTAGGGAGGGAATGGCATACACACTACATAGGGTATCTCACCCTACAGGAGAGTAGGGCGGAAAGTGATGAGAGGGGGCATGATAGAAGGGAAGGCAGCCTGGGGGGAGAGAAGTTGGAAACACACTTTTGAAAAGAGACAGGATAAAAGTAGAGAACAGAAAAAGTCAGGGTGGGATAGGATGGAGGGAAATATTCTTTCACAATATATCTACTATGGAAATGTTTTACATAGCTACACATGTACAACCTGTATTCAATTGCTTATATTCCCAGTTAGGGTGGGTGACAAAGGAGGAAGGGAATGAATCTGGAATTCCAAGTTTTAAAATCAAATGTTTATATATATATATATATATATATATATGTATATACATAATTATTGTTATTGTTTTACAGGCAACTGGGAAATGAGATATACAGGTAATGGGGTATAGACATCCACTGTGCCCTACTGGAAAGTTCAGGGGGATGAGGGAAAATATGGGAGATAGCAGATTGAGGGAGGGGATATTTGGCAGGATCACTGTTTTGGGGTGGTGGGTAGGGGAAAAATGGGGAGGAAATTTGTAACTCAAAATCTTGTGGAAATGAATGATGTAAATTTAAAATAAACATAAAATTTACTTTAAAAAGTAATTCTTTCAAATTCACCTTTGAATCATTTTTCCCTTGATGTATTATGCTTAATTTTGCTACGTAAGTGATTCTTGGTTGTAGTTCTAGTTCCTTTGTTTGTCAGAATAGCTTGTTCCTTGACCTCCAGTCCTTTAATGTTGCAGCTGCTATCTTGGGGAATCCTGATTATGGTATCTTGGTATTTGAATTGCTATTTTCTGGCCACTTGTAGCATTTTTCCTTGACTAGATAGTTCTGAAATATGGGTGTAATGTTCTTTATAGTTTTTATATTGTTATCTCCTTCCTGAGGTGATTGGTGGGTTTTTTATTATGCTTTTTAAAAATTATAAACAAATACCGATACTTATGTAATAAGAAAAGAAAAAGAAACATTATATACTTAAATATAAAACAAAAAAGAAAAAACCACACATCATGTGTATAGCAGAACATAGGAGAGGATTGAGAAAACATATTAATACTTATCATTTCAGGAAAACCCATATATTAAAAACATGTTATGATAAATGATGTCCATCTATTCTTTGCTTCCTTGTAGGTTTTCTTTTGTTCTCTGCTGTATACTTTTTACTTTGTTCTTTTTCCTTCTTCCTCCCCTCTGCCCTCCAGCCCAAACCTAATGCTACTATTGAACATGGATGTATTTATATATAGATACACACATACATATATACACATAAATATAATATACAATACATACATATATTAGATATATATTACACACATATTTTTCTTAAGAGACTCTATTAATAATCTTGTTTTTATGTTTGGACATATCTCTTTTTTCCTATCTCTCTTAACTCCTGTACTCTACTTGTACCTGCTACCTTGCCCTCCTATTACTCAACCTGTCCCCACTCCAGCAATCCCTCCCTTATCCTTACATTCCCTTAAATATAAACATCCTTTTATACATGTCTTAGACTCAGTGGATTCTTTCAATGCCATTTTTTGCCCTTTGTTTCCAGGACATCTGGGCAGTTTTCCTAGATAATTCCTTAAAAGATGCTGTCCAGGTCCTAATTTGATTATGGCTTTTACATAGTTCAAAGATTTGATATTGTCTCCCATGGACTTATTTTACAGGTCAATTGTTTGTCCCCATGAGGTATTTTACATTTTCTTCCATTTTTTAATTCTTTTGAATTTATTTGATTGATTCTTCGTGTTTCATAGAATAATTAGCTTCCATTTGCCCAATTCTCAATTTTAAGGTGCTGTTTTTCTCCATTAGCTTTTGTATTTTCTTTTCCATTTGGCCAATTTCATTCTTTTATTGCCATCTTACAAAAAGTTTATTTTCAAAAAGCTAAACAAAGAATATACAATGACTAATTTTATGTATCAAAAGAAAAAAAAAGAAGAGGCTCTTGGGAATCTAAAGGAGAAGTGGAGACCCAGGGCATCAATGGTGTTTCATTCCTTACACTCGTTCCAAGGCTTCTAACATGATGATACTGTTTCCTCTGATTACCACCATTCCAATATTGTTCTGTTACCCACCTGGTGACATCTCCACACATTTATCAATCACAAGATTCATAAATGGATTACACCTTCACAATATTCCCTGTATGTGCCTCCCACCATTTAATTTCAATGATAGCTTCTTGTCCATAATATTTTTTTTAGCTCAGGTGTGTGTGCTTTGCTCATTTTGTTTCAGTTGCAGCCCTTCACCTCCTCCTGGTGCAATCCTCAGTTTTTCTCACGCTCCCCTTGCCGCTACTGCCTCCACTTTATGTTTTGCCCAATTTCACTCTTTAAGGAGTTGTTTTCTTCATTGGATTTTTTTATATTTCCTTCTCCATTTGGACAATTCTACTTTTGAACCCATTTTCCAAGCTGTTGACTCTCTCTCTCTCTCTCTCTCTCTCTCTCTCTCTCTCTCTCTC
>NW_027186304.1:100196529-100275847 GCF_028583685.1 Petaurus breviceps papuanus | reverse complement strand
TCTCTCTCTGTCTCTCTGTCTCTCTCTCTCTCTCTCTCTCTCTCTCTCTCTCTCTCTCTCTCTCTCTCTCTCTCTCTCTCTCTCTCTCTCTCTCTCTCTCTCTGTCTCTCTCTCTCTCTCTCTCTCTCTCTCTCTCTCTCTCTCTCTCTCTCTCTCTCTCTCTCTCTCTCTCAGTAATTCTCTTGTATTGGAGCAGAGCCAAGATGGCAGAGTTGATGCACAAACTTGGCATGGGCTCTGGCTCCATACAATTCCAATACCTGTAAAAAATGACTCTAAACAAATTTTAAAGCTACAGAACCCACAAAGTGACAGAGAAACAAATTTCTCACTGAAGACAGCCAGCAGGCCAACAGGAAAGGTCTATTACACATGGTTGGGAGCTGAGTGCAGTCATGCAAGAGCCATGTGGTTCTAGCCCCAGGGAGGCCCCAACTAACAGTGGCCAGAGCAGACTTCAGAAGAGTGAATAACCAGCATCTGTGGAGCCTTCCAGACTTCTCAATGCATAAATGCCAAAGACAGAGTAAAAGGTCAGTGTGGAACTTTGTTGGAATGGGGGAGGGGGACCAAAGAGCATGGTCTGGTTGCTGCCCCCAGAGGAAGAAGCAGCAGAGGCACAATGGCTACACCAATGTGTCTGCCTCAGGAGCTACTGACCTGCAGATTGTAGGGGGAACCTATTCAGAGGTTAATCACACTTTAACTTGCTTAGATATGGATAGTGGTCCTGGAGTGTATGACCAGTGAGCCAAAGCTTGTGTAGGCTATGGAGACCCTACAGAAAAGTAGGAGGTAAGGGGATGAAAGGGGAGATGATAGAAGGGAGGGCATACTGGGGAGAGAGAAGTTAGAAGCAGACATTTTTGAAAAGGGATAGGGTCAAAGGAGAAAATAGTATAAGTGGGAGTGGGACAGGAAATACAGTTAGTCTTTCACAATATAACAATTATGGAAATGATATGGGTAACTACACATGTAAAACCTATATTGAATAGCTTATCTTCCCAGTGAGGATGGATGAGGAGGGAAGAAGGGAAAAAATCTGGAACTCAAAGTTTTAAAAGAATTTGTTTAGAAAATTTTTTTTATGTGCAACTGGGAAATAAGACACTGGCACTGGGGGTATAGAAATACATCTTGCCCAGCTAGAAATTTGGAGGGGGGTTTATGCAGGAGGATATAAGAGAGAACAGATTGGGGAAAGGGGTATTCAATAGGCTTGCTATTTTGGGGTGGGGGTAGGGGAAAGATGGTGTGAAAAAACTGTAACTCAAAATTTTTTGGAAATGAATGTTGAAAAGTAAAAATAAAAAAATTAATTTTAAAAATTCTCTTGTATCACTCTCATTTCTTTTCAATTTTTCTTCTACTTCTCTATGATTTTAGGCTCTTTATTGATCTTTTCCATTAGTTCTTTCTAGCCTTGAGGCTCCTTCTCATTTTTCTTTGTGTTTTGCCCTTAGATGTTTGGATATTGCTGTCCTCCACTGAGTTTATGTCTTGGTCTTCTCTTGTCACCATAATAACTTTATATGGTCAGATTTTTTTTTATTAATTCTTTAATTTATTAATTTGTTTGTTTCCTTTTAATTTATAGGATTCAATTCCACAATTCCTTGAATTTCACATTTTGTCCCCCTCCCTCCCCTCTCCCCCATGGCGTCTTATAATCAAGTATAGGATCTGTAGATACTTTCACATTATACAATGGTCAGGTTATAAGGATGGATTGTACCAGCTGGGATGAAAAATGGTATAGAGGACATAAAATCAAATAAGAGAACAAAAAAGATCAGGTATTTTGCTTCCACCTGGATATAAATTTAGTTCTTTCTAGTTCTTTCTCTGGATGCACGTTTTTCTCTCCATCATGCGTCTTTTGGGATTGACTTATATCCCTGCATTGTTGAGAAGAGTCCAGTCTATCAAAGTTGGTCATCACACATATGTTGTGTCCGTAATTGTGTACAAATTCCTCCTGGTTCTACTCTTCTCACTCAGCATCAGTTCTTTTAAGCCTCTCCAGGTAAATATGAAGACCGCCTGCTCCCCGTTTCTTATAGCGCAATAATATTCCATAACATGCATATACCACAACTTGTTCAGTCATTCCCCAATTGATGGACACCCCCTTAATTTCCAATTCTTTTCCACAACAAAAAGAGCTGCTATAAACATTTTTGTACATATGGGTCTTTCTCCCATTTCTATGATCTCTTTGGGATATAACCCTAGGAGTGGACAGATTTCTTTTTTTTTTTTTTTTTTGGCTTATATTAATTTTGGCCCTTTTCCTTTTAAATTTGAGCACTGCTTCCAACATGTAATGGGTAGTGTCTCATGCTTCTTGTGTCAGAGGCTTCAGGCCCTGGCTGTTTATCTGATGGTGCGCTGATGTTACCCTGAGGCTCATGGGGTCCATTGTGTCTGGTGCTGCATTGAAGAGGTGAGATGGGGGGGCGGTGATAATAGCTGGCACTGTTGGAGCCTGTTGGAAATGGACAGTTTATCTGGTGCTGGGCTGGGGTCCTACTCGTAGTGTTTGAAATGTACTAAGGCCCAATAGGGTGTTTCTGCATTTCCCCTAGGCTATATTGATGTGGTGGTAGTGGTCTGGCCTCTGGAGGCTGCTTGTTTGCCCAGTGCTGTGCTGAAGCACACAGAGGTCTGGTCACTGGAAGATGCCTGTTCGCCTAGGGCTACACTGAAACATGTGGTCTTTTTTAGAGCTGGAGTCTGCCAGTTCTCCTAGATCTGCTAAGGCATGTACAGGGTCCTGGTGTTGGTATTTGCCTACTCCACTGCACTGGGGCTCAGGATCTCCAACTGTTTTGCTGAGGTCAATCCTGCTCTTGGCTTTTGTGCTCCCCTTTTACCTGAGTGAGATGGACCTTTCTTGCTGATCTTACAAGTTTCTTGGGCTAAAAGATTGTTTGACTCCATCTTTTTGCTGGTTCCACTATTTCAGGATTTGTTTTGGGGTGCTATTTTGTGGTTATTTGGGTGTTAATATGGGAAAGTTGGAGTGATTTCCTCCTCGCTCTGCAATCTTGGCTCCCAGAAGTTCTCTATTTACTAAAAAATTATTGATCAAAGAAAATAAATAAAATAGATGACTGATTCTCTTAGGTCTACTTCAATTACTTTTTTTCAGGATTAAGTTACAAAATTACTCAGAAGGTTTACTTGGGTTCAAATAACATCCTCTCAATAGAAATTGCTTTTGCGGAAGCCAAGTGGAACAGTGGAGAAACAGACTTTAGCCTAGAACTTCAAGTTTAGAGAAGTAAAGGAATTTTTGAAATACCCTGAAGAACCAAACCATGACAATTGATGTAGAGCATTTTTTGTCCGTAAATCAAAGTAAGTAGAGATGGGATGAACATTTTTATTTCAAAGTAAAATTAAAATAACAATTTGAAATCAATTGATGTCCTTGGTTCTTCTAGTGTTGAAGATGGAAATACTAACACTCAAAGGACAACCTGACAGTATATATCCCAGGCCCTAAGACAATTTTGCCATATCAGAGGTGAGTTAAATCTAGATATCTGAGCCAAGAAAACCCAGGTGCACCTGTATTCTACTGCTTATCTTTGTTAAGACCTCACTCCTAGTTTTTACCTTTGTATCTTCCAGAAGAATACACAATCTCTTCTGTAATTCATGCTTCTTTTCCTGAATGGTTTCTTTATACTGCCAAAACTTTTCAAAGTGTCAAATCTCTTTTACCTTTAAAAATATTTGTTTGTGCACAAATCATAGCTTATTTGTAGGTGGAAATAAAAATACAGGACAATTTCTCCAGTTTGTATTAATCAAGGTGGAATTAAAACACAAGATTACTACAAATGAATGGAAGTTCATGCACATATTTGTAGAGGTGAAATCATGCTAAGTTCTTAATAAAATCACCAATGTATTTTGTCCTAAAACAAACATATCAATAGCCCAGGATTTATTGAAATTCTCTTAAAAATCTTCCCAAAACTCCTCGCTTTGGAGTTGTGTGATTTATTTTTTCTCTTGGATGTCCAGTAATGAGGTGACAGAGGATGGAGTGCTGTATTAGGGTCAGGAAGGCTGGAGTTGAAGTCCCACCTGAGATTTATCAGCTGTATGACCCTGGACAAGTCACTTAATCTCTCAACTTCAGTTTCCTCATCATTAAAATGAGGAAAATAAAAGCACTGTATAAAATTGCTGTGATAATCAGAGGATGACATGTGTAAAGAGTTTTGTAAACTTTTAAAGGCCATACAAATGCTCTGTTTTCTCTTATTATTGATTTAGAGTTGGAAGGGCCATCTGTATGTGTGTTACTATTTTGCCTTGGGACTGTAAACAGGAATGACATGTTTTTCTAGCATTGTGGTATCTTAAAAGATAGTACTACTTAGTCCCTAGTGCGGAAGTATAATATGGTTTATTTGTGCATTGAAAAATATTTATTGAGTACTTATTCTGTGCAGTGATAATGTTCAATTCATAAGAACAACAACAAAATATGACTCCTGCCTTCTAGTTAAATAAGTCAATCAACAAAAATTTATTATATACCTACTACATTCTTAGAACTCTTCTAGGAATTGACAACTTAAGTGCAAAGAATGAAAAAAAAACCCTCTTCACAATGAGCATAAACTCTAGTGGTGGAAAAATAAGTAAATATAAAATATATATGGCATAAATATAAGGGGAATAAAGAAAAATCCATGCATATAATAGTTTTTGAGCTGTAACTTAAAGAGTCGAACTCTATGAGTTGGAAGTAAGGAGTAAGTACCTTCCAGTCATACTGCTTATAATCTAATAGCTAAGATACCTGAAGTACTCACACAGCCATAAAACACAGGCAAAAGAAATTATGTGCAATTTATGGAGAAAGTGATAAGAGAGGGAGAGATCAATAATGGAGTGAACCCTATCTAATTGGACTCTGGGGTCCTTTCCTAGTAGTGTATAATAAACAACAATAAAATAACACCTTTCATATAATAAGATTATTTTCTCAATGGGTGAAGATAAGTGACAATTTGGAAGTATAAATAAAAAGTTAAAATTCTTCCAGTTTCTCTGATACACAGGATGAATTCAGGGAAATTCTGCAAAATAAGGTTGGAAAAGTAGTACATAACAGCAGATTTCATGATCAATCATTAATTTCTTCAAATAAAAACACTTGATAAAAGTCAAGTTTGCCGGCATTTATTAAGCACCCTATCACATAGCAGGCACTGTACTAAGTCCTAAAGTTACAAAGAAAGTGGAAAAAATCAGTCTCTGATACCAAGGAGCTCACTCAAGTTCTATATAAGATCAATTGGGAATAGTTGGAAGGCCCTAACATTAAAGGGAGTCAGGAAAGTCTTCTTGTAGAAGGTGGCATTTGATCTGGCTTTTTGATGAAAGTCAGGAATGCTAGCAGATGGACATAAGAAGGGGATTTAGAAGAAACAGCAGCTAGATTAGTTCATCCAAAGACATAAGTAGTATATCTTTCAATTGGGCCACTTAGTACTTATTATAGATCTATAGATCTCTTCATTTTCCTTTGATAACTTTTTAAAAATTGATGCATCTTGAACAATTTTGATATAACTATTAAATAATATAAAAATTTGTCTTGATTTCTTTCCATTAATTAATCAACCCTCCAACTGTTGTCAATAAAACTATGTATGGCCACAGCTTATGTAATTGAACTGACTTTGAGCTGTAGCTTATGAAGCTATTACTGAGAGAGCAATGATATGACAATCCAAGAGAACTTTAAAGTTAGCAAATTCTGTGTTTTATATGTGGGCCTTCTCAAAATACCTTACATGTTATGACCACCATTCAACCTTGGCTTATTAATATTTATACAGTGATGGATATAATCTGAAATTCATTTTAAATAATGAAACAAAGTGTACACCTCATTAGACTAACACAGAATAATGGAAGAACAAGTTGCAAATGGTTACATTTATATATCTTGACTTGTCATTTTGACTTCTGTGGTTATTTTCTATGATTATTTACTTACATTGATCATAAAATTTCTACAGCCCTTCAAGCTGACATATTAAAGTAAAATTGGGAAATATTATTTCTAACATGCCTATGATGATTACTTGGTGTCTTAAATAATTTTTTATCTGTTTTTGATGGCATTTATGTTTCTTTAATTGAACTCAAGTTTTTTTTTTCCTTGATCAAAACAAGGATTTGATAGAAAATGTAAATAAATCATTCTATTGAAGTAAATAAAAATCACAGGACAGCTGGGTGGCACAGTTGATAGAGAATTGGGCCTGCTATCAGGAACACTCCTCTTTGTGAGTTCAAATCTGGCCTATTCCTTTAATGTGATTTTTTTTACATGAGTATAAATGTGAAGTTTGAAGTTTATGGTGAACACTTCCAACTATGTTGCCTCACATCCCAGTAACAGATTCCTGCTTTCTGCCACATAATATTGGAATCATTAGTCATTTTATTACCTCAAAAGATTCAAATTTCCCCATGATTTCAATGAGAAAAATTCAAATCTTCAGGCTTACTCCTCTGAATTTCTAATAGGAGTCTAAGAAAATTGAGGCAATTAGGTGGCTCAGTGGATAGAAGGCTGGTCTGGAGTCAGAAGGACCTGAGTTCAAGTCCACCCTCAGATACTTACTAGCTGAGTGACCCTGGGCAAGTCACTTAACCCTGTTTGTCTCAGTTTCATCTTCTATAAAATGAGCTGGAGAAGAAAATGGCAAACTACTCCAGAATCTTTACCAAGAAAACCCCAAATAGGGTCATAACAAGTCAGATATGACTGAAACAACAATAAAAATTTATGTTATGACCAAGACAAAATGAGAAGCATATCTCCTTTGCTTTCTTTATTCCAAAAACGAGGAAATTAAGTTTTAGAAAGTAAACTCACTTTGCCTAAGTGAAACATTAACTTGAAAATTATACAGCTGTTGAAACTTTTAGCATTACCAAATATAAACATAAAGGACAAAAGTTTATCTGGACTTAGATTTTCTTATCAGATCTTGGCCCAATCCTACCTTTCTAGTCTTCTAAACCTGGCTTCTCTCCCTTGCACACACATATTCTGTGATCTAATGAAATTGGCCTCCTAGCTGTTATAGACCGCATCTCCTGACTCCCAGAGATTCATTTCAAAAGTGAGGTAAAATATCACCTGCATGAGACCTTTCTTGCTCTTCTCAATTCTAATGCCTTCTCTATGAGATTATCTCCAACTTATCCTGTATACATCTTATTTTCACCTGGTTGTTTGCATGATGCCTCCCTCCTTAGATTATGAGGTCCTTGAGAATCGGGACTGTTTTTTTGGCCTTTCTTTGTATCCCCAATGTTTAATACAATTCCTAGTACATAGTGGGAACTTAATAAATCCTTACTGATGACTTACTAATCAATGCTGAAGGAGGCAGGAAGAACTGGTCACTGTTGCAACTTTGCCAGTATCTGTTTATTTCCATTTCTGGATCTATCTTTTTATTTTATTTTCCTTTTTCTTCAAGTACTGTTCTTGTTTTTATCACTGCTTTTCCTCTTTTATTTTCAATAGTTGCTTTCTTTTACTGAGGTATTGCTGACCTTGGAGTATTACTTCAGTTCTGGCTTAATCCTAGACTTGTAGAGTCACAAAGTATTTATGTGCAAGTCATACAAACTTCCACCAAAGCATGAGGGGGAAGGGAAGAGAAGGAATAAAGAGATCAGTCAAGGTTTCATTTAATATAAAGTTTTAGATGACTTTTTTCAGTTCTTGAAATTATTTAATGTAAGGTAATACAAATTTACTGAACACCTGATATACACCTTGACCTGAGAATTGAGAAGAAAGATAAAATAGGATACTTCTCTTATGTTGGGAAAACAAATATAGACAAAACCAGGAATATTAACCTGAAGTTTCCTTATATCCTTCTGCTGATCAAAATAATGATCACTTTAGGGAACAGTCAGCCTTAGATGACTGTATATCTTATTTCTGTTGAAATGAAACTGGATGGCTTCGATACTTATTTGCTATTCTGAATCCTGAAAGCCTTTAGGTTTTCTGAATTCTTAAGACAGCACATGAGACCATTTATGTCAAGCATAATTCAATGCAACATGCCAAATATCTTAGGTTTCTTTAAGGATTTGATGACAATATTTAAAGCTTGTACAAATGCCCAGGCATTTAACGATCAGGCATATTTTAGAATTTTAGTAAAATGGCAGATGGGGCAATTCTGAGCTGAAGCTGTAATGAACAAAGTTAGCAGTGACACTTAATTATAGATGTTTGGTGATTTCTCTAATTTAGTGAAAGGAATAACATAAACTACTCTTTTTGACATCTATTATAGTCATTGTGTCCTTCATTATGATGCTAATAGCATTGCTGTTGACTGAGCTTGACGTGAAGCATCTGGTCTATTTGCACTGAGGCTTCCCAAACTTGCCAAAAATAAATAGTAACATAACACATGCATTAGAGTATGCACACACATAATTATTTTTGTGTAGTGTATACCAACATTTTATTTGATGAAGACATAGATGTATATGCATATATATGCATGTGCATATATACACACACACATAAATATGCATACAGAGTGAGATAGTGGGATATTGATACAAGCATAAATTCCATTGGTAATCACACAATATTAAAAAATGATACTTTGGATCAAGGCCTTGTGGAGAATTTATAGAATGACATGAACAAGAGTCACAAAAGCTGAGAAAGTGTGAATGAATTGAACCTTTTATTATTGAAGGATATCACTAGAGGAAATCTGAATACAGGTCCACTAGAACATGGAAAAGTGGCTTACCCCAAATTCAACACATTCTTTTTCACTTAAATTTGTGTCATCTCACATTAATCCAATTCCTTGTACATAGTAGGTATTTAGCAAATGTTTGAATTTAACTGAGGTGATCATCTTGAATTCCACCCTGCCAATTCTGTGATCTGGTAGCTCATAGCAGTCTCCAGTTGGTTTTCCAATTTCCAGTCGCTCACCCCTTTAATCTATTCTCTGTGTCAGATTTATAGTCCTTTTTGTCAGATCTCATCATGTTTCTTCTCTGCTCAAACCCTTTAATGGCTAATAACTGATTAAATAAATAATGTCAGCTCCAGTCTGGAAGTGATCTCTCCTTTCTTGAAATTAATATGTCTTATCCTATAAAATTATTTTCTACATATATTCATATGTACATATGTATGTGTGTATGTATAGCATATATAATTTGCATATGGTTTCATGTGCATTTAAGCATATGAAATACTTAAAACACAGATATAAACTTGAACAGACAAATACATAAAACATGGTAACCTATCACTATCATTATACTCTCCCATGAGGCAAAACTCTCAGAAGAACACTGGAAATATTTAAGAGTCATTTCCTTTTGGGGTGGCTAGATGGCACAGTAAATAGAGCTATGGCCCTGAAGTCAGGAGGACCCGAGTTCAAATTCGGCCTCAGACACTTAACACTTACTAGCTGTGTGACCTCAGGCAAGTCACTTAACCCCCAATTGCCCCACCTTCCCCTGTTCAAACAGAAAATAAAAAGAGTCATTTCATTTCTCTCTCAGATATGCATTTCTTGAGCAACTCACTCAAGTTCCATATCTCTTGGGTAGCTAGGCATGCATGTCTCATTGTACCATTAGTAGTTAGCTTCTGCTTTAATGAGAGATAGAGTTGTAGGAATCACCTTCTGCACTTGAGACAGTGGTTACTGAAATCTAAAGGTCATGACACAGTTGCCAAAGTTAGAATTATCCATTTCATAATCACTGTTGTTTGCCTGTACTCAGAGGAGAAGGCAAAGAATGAAAGGCAGTCAGGTCCTTGAGGCCCAATATCTAAAGTCTATGAGAGAGGGGGGTGGGAGTGGTCTGCTGAGTTTTGAGTAGGCTAATATTCCTTTCTCAGTGTTCAGTCCTCTTTGATTCTTCTGCCAGTCTCACAGGAACACATAAGGACTAACCAAAGGCCTCTGGGAATTCATGCCATTTATCAAGGGTCAGGATCCATGTGAAACTCAATGCATATTGCATAGTGTGGACAAGTTCAGTAGATCAAAAAAGTTCATCTGATTTACCCTCATTGTATGTATCCTAACTATCCTTCAAGTTTTATGAGTGTGAGGAAGAAGTTTAATTATATTTGTCTTTGCAATCCTCTCCAACACACAGAACTTTGTATAGTTATTGGGCTATTAATAGACTGCAAACTGAATGTCAGCAAGCCATGGGATGCAACAGTCAAAACACTAACGTGGTTTTGTGCTTCATTGAGAGACATAGCTTCCAGTAGAGGAGGTAGGATAATCATCTACTCTGCCCTGGTCATGCCTCATTAAGAATATAATCTTCAGCTCTGTGCTTGACACTGCTATTGATAAGTTGGGGCATATCAAGAGGAAGGTAACCATGATGTTGAAGAGCTTTGAGTCTATGTCATATAACGATCTATTGAAGGATTAGGAATGTTTTACCTGGAGAAGAGGAGACAAAAGGATCATGATAGATGTCATCAAATATTTGAAAGGCTACCATGTGAAAAAATGGTTCAAATTTGTCCTGCTTGACCACAGAACATAGAAGAAAGAGTAACGGGTAAGAATAGTAGATACAAATTTAGGCTTGATATCAGAAAAAAAAAAAAAACCACCAACACTTCCTAATGATTAGAGTTGCCAAAAATATAATAGGCTGCCTCAAATGGTAGTAAGTTCCCTTTACTTGGAGTAGAAGATGATTGGTTATTTTCTGGTATGTTACAGAGAATATCCCTTCATGTATACATTTGCTTTGATGACCACTGATATCTCTCCCAACTCTAAAATTCTGTGATTCTGTACTTAAATTATTGGTGAATTACTAATATTAATTCTAGTACTAATTAGTACCCAGTACTAGTATGTTAATGTTTTGCATAATTCATATAGTATCATATTCATTCAGTTAATCAATGTGTCAATAACTAATAAGAAAGTAGTCTCATCATGATTTACATCTTTTTATACAAAAATATGGATGTGATAAAAAGAGAAATGAAGATTTCCCAGAATTAAATAGTTATGGACCATATCTTATCTCCACCCACCCCAGATATTTTCCAAATTTCCTGCTCCCAAGAACATATGCTATTCTTTCTTGTCTCATCCATCTCCTGCTCTGGGAACAACAATCAAACGAATGATACCATTCCCTCTACAAAGGGTGTGAAAATTTAGACTCATGGGTCTATGTACAACCCTTATGGTTGCAAAAACCAACTCCCTTCCCTTGCCAACACTCCCCTATATGTGTTGTTTCCCTTTATTGAAATGTAAGCTCCCTGAGCTTAGGGGCTGTCTCACTTTTGCATTTCTATAGTCAGTGTCTACCATAATTCCTGCTACCTATACCAGTAATAAGTAGCAGGAACTTAACAAATACATTTTTTTTGTTCACTGTTCATTAGTTACCCAAATCCTACCCAGACTTTAAGATTCAACTCAAGCTCTTCCCCCTCTGTGAAGGTTTATTTGGTTTCTCAAGAACACACTCAGCTCTTTCTTTCTTGATTTTCTATTGTAGTTGTATGTCATAACAAATGATTAACTCTCAACTGTTGGGTAGTTAATTTTTCAACTTTTGTTTCTCTACCTGTTAGCTGGTTGTTGTCAGGAAACATATCTGTTAATTCTTTAGTATCGCCCACAGACCTTAACATAGGTGAATGTATAGTAGATACTTAAAGAACCTGAGAAAATGGAATTCTAGCAGGACATGGCTAAGCTGATCACATTGTTACTTAAAGAATTTCTTTTTTTAAATTGTATTTTCTAATTTTTAATTTATGGAATAAAAAGTGCATTTCCATGACAGTAATTGTTTTTAAAATTTGTTCATACATGAACCTGCAAATCTATGTACAACTTGATATACTTTTTGAATATACAACAAAATAATGATGTAAATTTCTTTTTTTCTTCTTTCCCCTAACCCTACAGATGACTACCATTAGAGACAACTACACACACATGCGCATATATGTACATCAACTTATCCTATACATACTTCTATTTATCAGTTCTTTCCCTGGATGCAGATAGTGTCTTTCTTCATATATACTTTACAGTTAAGTTGAGTATTGATAACAGACAAAATAACTCATTCACTCAAAGTCATTCTTAAAACAACATTGTTATTATTGTAGATAATGTTCTCTTGATTTTATTCATTTTACTCTTCATTATTTCATGTAAGTTTATTCATGCATTTTTAAAAACATCAATTTCATAATTTCTTATAGCACAGTACTATTGTATCACAATCATATACCACAACTTCTTGAATCATTCCCCAATTGATGGACATTCTTGCAATTTCTAGATCTTTGCCACCGCAAAGAGAGATACTATAAACATTTTAGAATATATAGGTTCTTTTCCTTTTCCCCTAATCATCTTTTGAAATAGACCAAGTAGTGGTATTACTAGGTCAAAGGGTATAAGTTGTTAGATAATTCTTTGGCTATAACTTGAGATTGCTCTCCCAAATGATTAAATCTTCTCAAAATAACTCAACAATGAATCAGTGTCTCAATTTTTCAAAATCCTCTCCAATGTTCATGACATTTCCTTTCTATGATTTTAGCCAATCTTGTATGTATAATATGAGATATCAAGGCTGTTTAAATCTACATATCTCTAATAAATAATGATTTAGAACATTTTATATGACTATAAATTGTTTTCATTTTTCATTTGAAAACTGACTGTTCATATCCTTTGATTGTTTATCAATTGGGGAATAACTCCCGTTCTTACAGATATGAAAAGGTCTTTGCATAGTTTAGATATGAGACCTTTATCTGATCAACTGTCTATAAATCCCCCCTAAATTTTTTCTGCTTTCTTTCTAATATTGGTTATCTTACTTTATCTGTACAAAATTTTAAAAAAATTTAATGTAATTGAAATTATCCACTTTTTACTTAACTTTGCTCTCTCTTTTTTATTCACAAACTGTTCATCTAGCCATAAGTCTGATAATTAATATGCTTCATGTTCTTCTAATTTTCTTGTAAAATCTCTCTATATCTAGGTCATGTATCCATTTTGACTTTATCTTTCTAAATGATGTGAGATATTGGTCTTTACCCAGTTGCTGCCATATTGCTTTCCAAGTTTCCCAATAATTTTAATCAATAATGAATTATTATCCCAAAATCTTGTCTGCACATTTGTCAAATACAAGATTATTTGTTTATTTGCTGCTGTAAATTATATGTCTACACTATTCCATTGATGTACCATTCTATTTCTTAGCCAGTACCAGACAGTTTTGATAGTGACTGCCTTATAACACATTTTAAAATCTGGTACTTCTAAACCTCCTTCCTTACTAAAGGAATTTCTAAAGAATTGTGTCACAGAAAAAGTTGTACATACATACATGTTGTTTGTTTCACTCAAAAATATCTTTTAGCAGACTGCAGAGTCATGTGAATGAATCTCTGTAGAAATGCATTTTCAAAATGTGTCTTCTCTAAAAGCTGATCATAATTTCAGTTGAACAGTGGTTTTAATAAATATTTCAAAATGACATTTCTGACTATTTGCCTTGTTATTGTAGCTTTACAGACTTTATGGTGGATAGCTGTTTTGTTATTATTTCTATTTTATATGATCCAAGTTAGAACTGGGAGTGATAAATACATGCCTGTTTCATTTTTTTTTTTGCTTTTCAGTGGGGGGAAGGTAGGACAATTGGAGGTAAATGACTTACCCAAGGTCACACAGCTTGTGTGTTACATGTCTGAGGCCAAATTTGAACTCAGGTCCACCTGATTCCAGGGCCAGTGCTCCATTCACTTTACCACCTAGTTGTGCTATACATACCTGCTTTGTTTTGGTAGTCTGACATGGCTGACAAATACCAGCATCTTTATGTCTCTCAAAAAAAAAAGAGCTTTTTGACTTTCAGAGTGGGATCATTGTGGTGGACAAGAATAAGCACCTCACTGAAGGTGACAAAAAAGGAGCCAAGAAGAAAGTGGTCGATCAATTTTCCAAGAAGGGTTGATTGGTATGATGTAGAAGCACCCGCAATGTTCAACATTCAAAATATTGGCAAGACACTGGTTAAAAGGACTCAAGGAACAAAAATTGCCTCTGATAGCCTCAAGGATTGAGATTTTGAAGTGAGCCTTGCTGATCTGCAGAATGATGAAGTTGCATTTTGTAAGTTCAAGTTAATTACTGACAATGTTCAGGGCAAGAATTATTTGACTGATTTCCATGGAATGGTCCTTACCAAGGACAAGATGTGCTCCATAGTCAAAAAGTAGCATACCGTGACTGAAACCCATGTTGATGTCAAAACTACCAATGGGTACCTGCTCTGCCTCTTTTGTCTTGGTTTTACCAAAAAGTGCAGCAACCAGATCCACATGACCTCTTATGCCCAACACCAACAGGTCCATCAGATTCATAAGAAAATGATGGAAATCATGACCCACAAGGTGAAAATGACTTGAAAGAATTTGTCAATAAAGCAATTCCAGACAGTACTGGAAAAGATATAGAAAAGGCTTGCCAGTCTATTTACACTCCATGATGTACTTGTCCAAAAAGTCAAGATGCTCAAGAAGCCCAAATTTGAATTAGGAAAGCTAATGGAGCTCCATGGTGAAGGTGGTGGCTCTGGAAAATCTTCAGGAGATGAAACGGGCACAAAAGTAGAAAGGGTTGATGGCTATGAACCACCAGTTTAAGAGTGTCTAAAATAAATATTTTAAAGTTTGAAAAATAAAAACTTTTCATTGTGAAAAAAAAACCCAAGAAAAACACTTGACCATGTTTTTAGAGCCCTCAGTTCTCTGAGCAGAATGGTGCAATCAATCTTAATCATCAATAAATAACCATTTCTTAAGTGACTACTATGTGCACTGTTTTGGTGAAAGTGATATTTAGAGTCAGAAGGCTTGAATCCCACCTATGTGAACTAATGTTGCCTAATCTCCCTAGAACCATGTAAAAGAAAGGGACTGGACTAGATGACATCGAAATTTCTTTGCAGCTCTAAATCTATGATTAAATATGTGTACATATGTGTACATGTTTATAAATATATGCAAAAATACATGAGATAGTTGAACAGTGACAGGAAGATGACACTGAACTTTGGGGCCAGAATGACATGCATTCATATCCTTCATCAGACACTAACTGTGTGACCCTGACCAAGTCACTTAACCTTTTTTTGTGTCAGTTTCTTCAACTGCAAAAATGAGAATAATCATACTACCTACTTCCAAGGTTGTTTTAACAATCAAATAAGAGAATAATTTAAAGTGTTTTCCATACCTTAAAGAAGTGCATATATACTAGCTAGTAGAAGAACTAGTAGTAACAGCAGCAGCAGCAGCAGTAGTAGTAGTAATAGCAGCGGGAGCAGCAGCAGCAATAGCAGCAGTAGGAAAAACACGCACAAATATACTTATATAATAAGATGGGTTGGCACATCAGTTATCACTTTTCTCCAGTAGTGCATGACAGCGCATCAATGTCTACCTATCCTATATGTCTCCTATCAAATCTTCCCCATGAATTTTGCACCACAGGAGTCCACCTAATATTCTGGGAGACATTTTTGCTTTCTTCTTACACTGAGAGGGCATCGATAGATCACTCTGGCTGTTCAGCTTTCATCCCACCCTTTCAACATATGACTAGTCATATGAGATGTTATCTCTGACACATGTCATCATCACTGGAGTATATAAAGGTCATGCAATCATAGCATTAAAACTGGAAGGTGCCCCAGAAAATATCTAGTTCAATTCCCTCAATTTATAGCTGAGAAAACAAGGCTAAAGTAAGTTGTGTCCTCATCTAAGTTTACAAAAGCAGTTAGTAACAGAGTTAATATTTGAAGCCAGGTCCTTTGACTCCAGAGACAATACTTTTTTTTGCCTCTGCATCAATATGAGAAACAGATGGTGTAGTGGATAAAGGGTCTGCCCTGGAGTCAGAAAGACCTATGTTCAAATCCTATCTCTGACAAATGACAGCTGTTTGACTCTAGACAAATCACTGAAGTTCCTGGTACACTCAGGAAAGTTTCTCAGGTCTCGATTGGCAAAAGAATTGCCTGTGTAAATCAGAGAAGGGGATTTCAGTCCTGCAAGTTCTTCCATACCAATGAAACAAAAGTTGACAGAAAAACAGTTTTGATATAGTATATATTTATCTTCTAAATATGATTGTGACATAAATTGTTAACGTTTTACATCTTTTTTTGTACAAAATATGACTATTTCTTATAACCAGTGAATTTTTTGTGACAGTACTTATGCAACTATCTTCAATACTTTTCTTGAACATAAAAACATAGTGCCACTAGGAAATAGAAATACCTCAGACTTTTGATACAACTTATCAAAAGGTAAGATAACATAATGTAAAAAATGACAGCCTCTCCACAGATATTCCAAGTAAATACATTTCACTATCAGATGTAAAAGCAATTGTAAGGAACTTGGTGCTCATAGAAAATGTCTAAAAATGTAAACTTATTAGTAAATGGATTGGATCTTCTAAAACGTATAGTAACATGTGACAAATCATATGAAATATTTTATATTGTCTAGAGAATCACTGTTCCCAAAGAGATATTTGTTTTATTTCTTCTCATGGTTCCTCTCATTAGTTTAAATTCTTCTTTACATCATTACAAATGTGAAAATATGTTTGATATGAATTTATAAGTAGAGCCTATCTCAGATTGCACATAAAATTGAGGGGAGGGGAGAGGAAAGGAGGGGGAAAAAGTTCAGAACTCAGAATCTTATGAAAGTGAAACTTGAAAACTAAAGCTAAAAATAAATAAATGTTTAAAAAGAGACTCATACCTTTATTTGTTCCTTAACCCCAAATGTTCAGTGGTACTTAGACTTTTCTGTAATATCTTTACACCCTTCAACTTTTTGTCACAGGTCAATTACCTTCTTCCCCTTTTGTTATCAATAAAGAAGAAACCTTTCTGCCCCACATTCCTAAAAAATGATCTATGAAAAAAAGCTAATATTATGTGTATTCATGTATATTCTTTTCCCACTTTAATCGATCAGTTGACAGGATGAAATTTTAAATGTCTAGACAAGATTCTTTACACTCTGCTTATGATCTCTTTATGGGGCATGGACCTCCAGTTTTGGAACAAGAAAGAAATCTTTGTAATTGGTATGAAGGTCAGTTATGCATATTGGGCCTATGCATAAAATATCTGTCTGTCTCGGTGAACTCAGTCTAGAGGGGTCCAATATAGCAGTGAAAGATTTCAGTTTGAGAAAGCCCTGTGGTCTAGGACCACTCTTTAGGAGATAATCCCCCCCCCCTTTGACCTTTCCTTTCCATTGACAATATTATTGGAGAGAAGGAAATAACACTAAATACTTCATCTTACCTGGAGTAGAAAGGGATTCACCAAGGAAAAAAGATAGATAAACTTAGATACAGATGATTGGAGAATGATAACCATCTGTGAGAGGAAGCATTATCAAGGCATATGACTTCTTTAACCAGAGATGACCATTGGCTATAGACTCAAGAAATTTTTCCTGTAACAAGTAACTCATAACTATGAGTTCATTCTTGGACTGATGATCTTTACACATGCTCTTCACAACCATTTTTCTTTCTTTCCCTTTACTTTGTGTAATTGTGTTACAGTATAGTTATGGTGTTTTGGGTGCATAGTGTGCCTGAGATATTGTTTTATCAGAAAATGTTTTGTCCCAATTGTATTTACTGTGTCACCATTGTAATTATCCTTTACTAAAAGCTAATGAAGATAATGCCTGATTATCAAAAGGAAGCATGCTAGTAGGAACTGATGAATGATAGGCTTAAAAGTATCAGCCCATTAGGTTTCCCTCCAGAAGAATGAGAAGCAAGTCAGTTGTCCTCTGGGAAAACAAACTACAAATGCTAATGGAGGGGAGGAGAGTGACCTAAGAGAGGATGTTATATTTCATTTCAGGGTGATCAAGTGCAAAAAAAATAGACTCTTTTTATGCATATTTTTCATATAAGGACTGCTTCCAATTTTTTATAGGATAACTTCACTTTTTCTGATGACTTGTTAAAGGGAGTGGTATTTTTGGAGTGCTTTTACCTTCCACTATCCAAGGAGGAGGCCCACTCTCTCCTTGTAGCAGAGATAACAATTATTTGGCTGATAAACAAAGACAAGCATGGTGTACATTATTAAGACTACTAAAAATTCACAAAATCACATAATTTTATAGTTGTAAGGGACATCAGTGGTCATCTAACCCAATCTATACTTAAAGGGGAACCCAAGAATAATATACTTGAAAAGTGATCACATAACCTTTCATTAACCTTCAAGGAAGACTGACCAATTACTTCCCATGTTAACAGCTCTAATTATTAAGAAGTATTTTTTTCCTTTGATATCAATCCTACAGTTTTTTTTTGTAAATTGAACCCATTGTTCTAGGTTTTGTCCTTTTCAAGTAGAAAAGTCTTATCCTTATTTCAAAGGATAACACTTTAGATATTGAAATGCAGCTATCACATTCCTCTTAAATCTTCTCTTCTCCAGGATAAATATTTTCAATGTCTTTAAAGAATTCTCTTATAACATGAGCTCAAGACCCCTCATTAACCTGGTTGATTTCCTCTGGATGATCTTTGGCTTATTAAAGTCCTTCTTAAACCGAAGTTTTAGTTAGTGTGCTGAGTACTCCAGATGGGGCAGGATGATAGTATAGGATAAGATCCTCCCATATTTCTTCAGTTTTTCTCAGAGTACAACCTATTATTCTTACTGGTCCCCATAATTTCTCTTTAGCCCCCTCCTCCCATTTGATGAATCAATTTATTAAATGAATGGATTCCAGGCTTTATTTTATTTAATCATTTTAGTTCATCTTTACTAGAGAAATGCATTCCATAAAGGTAGATTTTATTTTGTTTCATAATCTACTATGAGCAATTTTGATAATACACTATTTATGTAGGTCTACATAATGGCAACATTAAGAATGATAAAATAATAAAACACTGTTATACATAAAACCCCCAAACAGTGTTTTAAAATAAAATCTGCCCTACTGATTACTCATGGTCATTAAACTACATGGCATGGAAAAGTTTCAAAAATAAATACATCTAGAAGATAAAATCAAATCTGCATTAGAGCAGGTGGAAATCCTGGTCATCTTTATCACCTTGTTTCCTACTGGAGTTGTTACAGAAATCGTTACAGTCTTTCTACAGGATATGTGCATGGATCCCAAAACTGATTTAATTACCAAAAGCAATCATGCTATCCTTCTGTGCAATAATATGCAAAACATTAAATCAAAAAGTATAATAGTAGAATTAATACCTTGTCCTTGGATCACTAATTTCTAAATCTTATCCAAAAAGACACAAACAATGAGATGATATTTAGTAGTATTAGTCAAAATAACAATGTAATAATTAGTAATAATGATAAACAGTTCAGTGCTTTGTAGTTTGGAAAATACCTTTCCATATGTTTTCTTATTTGAAGTTTACAACAGCCCTGTGAAGTAAGTACTAAAGGAATTATTATGTCCATTTTATAGAAGAAAGTGAAACTCACAGAGGATGAGATCAGGCCATGACTATACAACTAGCAGATAACGTAGTCAAGGTTCCAAGTCATATTTCACCTGCTTCCAAAACCAGCACTTTTACCAATATGCCATTCTATCAGTACAGTAGAAAAATGCCTATTTTTAAATTATATAAAACCTTTGTAGACCTGGCTACTTTCCCTTGTGTTTTCTTTAATGGGGAGCCAAATACATTCAGATGTGAAAATTAAATTAAACTCTGAGGACTTGCATTTAGTTAGTTAACTCAAAACCTGAAACTCCTTTGAATTTCATCACAGTTAATTATATTCTGAATACCACTGTTTCTCAAATCTCTTGTTGAGGGACTCACTTGCTTAAGAACCCCAGGCTATTGGAAATAGCTTCAAGAAAGTCTATTTTGTTTTCGTTCCTTAAATGTTTTGTGGGTTTCATTGATTCCTTTTCTTTTTCCCCATGCACTCTCCCACAGGGTCTCCAGAAATCCCTATTACCCCTACCCCAATATCTCACTGAGCAGTGCATGCATAAGATAGATATTACTTCTCACAGATCTACCATTTCTTGGAAAATCTGAAAAACAAGTTACACGACTTTTATGAAAACAGGTGAATTATAGTATGTTATACTATTATAAACATGTTATAATATATACAACATAACTAGAAAGTTCTCCTAAATACATACAAACTGTTGAATTTAAATGTATATTTCCTTAAAATATGAATTTTCTTGTCCTTAAAGGTAAAACATTGTTTATCCCACATTAGTCAAGATGATTTGTGTGGAAATGTAATAACATATTATGAATTATGACATAATAATAAATTTCAGAGAATTTTGATGAAAAGCCACTGTATTTGGCTTCAGTGGTCCTGAATTCAACCCCAGCTATACTACTTATTACCTTTGTGACTGAGATAAAGTCACTTTCATATTCTGAGCCTTAGTTTATTCATGTATAAAATGAGGATATTGGGCTGGACCTTTCAGGTCCCTTCTAGTTCTAAATTCTAAGTCTTATAAGTAATGAAGACATACTATTGTCCTCCATTCAATAAGTTCTGAGGAGCCGCCCAGTCAACATAACCTATCAAGTGAGACAATTAAAAAAAATATTAAATTTAAAAATCATTTTAAATTGATTTTAAATTATTAAAAATTATTTAATTAAATCATGGTCTTACATAAAATATAATAAGTTATTATTATTAGACAATTTTCTAGACAAAATTTTGAAGTCTCTAAATCATTCAGAATATTGGGAGAAGGGAAAGATTTAAAGAAAAGTTGAAGAAGAAAAGAAAGGAGGAAAAAATAGGAAGAAACAGCTAATTTCCTTCTCCAACATCTCTTTATAAGAAAGCAATTACCATGTGTAGGGAGGGAGACAGACCTGTAGGCAAGGTCTATAGCACCTTAGTCTAAGTTCCTAACTGAAAATAATCAAGGCTATTCACAGATGTTTCTTTTGGTTGTTAATGTTATTTAATATGCACACTGGTTAACTCACCTGGGTTATTGTTTACACACCATTTTCAAAATCCTTTTGGAAAAGCTGGATACCAAGGACAATCTTTTCAACAAAACACCAGTAATTTGTCTTGGTTATTTTTCCAGCATCTAGGATAGAAATGGTTCTTCTGCTCTTGGGCACTAATAGTTTTGAATGTCTCCCATGGATCATTGTATAACTAGCACTTTCTCATCGCAATGATCAAGATATCAGAAAAGGATTAGGGCTCTTTTACTTTCTTCTCATAGCCCACTGTTATAGTTGAGTCGTTTTTCAATCATGTCTGACTGTAACCCCATTTGGGACCTTCTTGGCAGAGATACTAGGTTGTCATTTTCTTCTCCAGCTCATTTTATAGATGAGGAAACGTAGGCAAACAATATTAAGTGACTTGCCCATGGTCTAGTAAGTGTCTGAGGATGGATTTTAATTCAGAAAGGTGAATCTTACTGACTTCATGCCAGCTCAGGCAATCTATCCACTGTACTACCTAATTTCCTGTAAAAAAAAAATATACTATTTTAAAGTTTAGAAACATCTTTCCAAAACAGTAAAATTGTAACATACCAGTATCAATAGTCCCATAACTTTCTTGAGTCACCTCTTTGATTTATAAGGTAAATATTACAAGTTATATCTGTTATGTTACATTATTAGGTTATGACTCTTCATGCATTAGATTTTATGTATGTTAGAAGTATGATTTTCCTTAAGAATCCCTAAAACGGGGCAGAATCAAGATGGTGGAGTAGAAGCAGGACCTCCCCTCTGCTCCAGATCCCACCTTCCCCATTCCATGTAAAAAGGGGACACTAAACAAACTTTGGAACTGCAGAAGCTACAAAATGACACAGAGAAGCTAACCTCCCACTGAGGACAGCCTGGCAGACCAGCAGGAATCAGCCAGCACAGCACTCTGGGAGCTGAGCCCAGCCCCAAGCCAAGGCTTTAGCCCCAGGGCGGGCCTGACAAGCCTCCACCCAGAGGGACTCCAGATCAGCCACAGCTGTGCCTGTTTCCAGGTTATAAACACGTAGATGCAAAGGTCAAAGTGAGAGGTCAGTGCAGTCTGGACTTTGGGACCCAGTAAATCGGAGTACATGGCTTTTGCGCGGTCCCCCCAACCCCCCTGCGAGAAGCCACTGAGACACCGACACAGCCAGCCAGTGCCACATGGCAGCTTCAGCTCCTGTCCTACAGAGTATAGGGGGACCAAGCACAAGTCTGAGGGGTAACCGCTCTTGCTTTAACCTTCTTGGATCTGGATTACATTCTAGGGTGGAGGACCTGGGGTGTGTGTCCAGCTTGCCAGAGCGTGTGGAGACCTCAGAGAGGGTACCCATCTAATACCTCAGACAGCTGAGAAAACCCCAGTGTTTGGGATGAAAACTCCCCTGTCTGGTGGCAGAGTCCGACTGTGGCAAAAAGCCCAGGGATCAAGTGACTGAGGGGCGACATGACCAGGCAAAGGAAGCAAAGCAGACAGAAGATTCCAACATTGGGCTCCTATTTTGGGGACAAAAAGGAGCAAAGCATGAAATAGGAGGAAAACAGTGAAGTAAGAACTTCTCCACCAAAAGCTTCAAAGGAAAATACGAGCTGGTTACAGGCCATAGAGGACCTTAAGAAGCAGAAAGAGAAGTGGAGGAAAAATTGGGAAGAGAAATGAGAACAATGCAAGAAAATTATGACATGGGAGACAACAGCCTGACTGAGCAAAATCACACCTTAAAAAATAGACTAACTCAAATGGCAAAAGAGGGTCAAAAAGTCAATGAGGAGAAGAATGCCTTAAAAAGCCAAATTTGCCAGATGGAAAGTGAATCTCAAAAGCCCAATGAGGAAAATCATTGTTTCAGAATTAGATTGGAGCAAATGAAAGCTAATGATTTATGAGAAATCAAGATGCTGTTAAACAGATCCAAACAAATAAAAAATAGAAGGCAATGTGAAATATCTCATGGCAAAAACCAATGACCTGGAAAATAGATCCAGGAGAGAGAATTTAAAAGTTATTGGACTACCTGAAAGCCATGTTAAGAACCTAGAAATCATCCTCCAAGAAGTTCTCAAAGAAAACTGCCCTGATGTTTTAGAACCAGAGGGCCAAATAGAGGTTGAAAGAATCCACTGATCACCTCCTGAAAAAGATCCCCAAAAGAAAACTCCTAGGAATACTATAGCCAGGTTCCAGAATTCCCAGATTAAGGAGAGAATATTACAAGCAGCCAGGAAGAAACAATTTGAATATTGTGGAAACGCAATCAGAATAACCCAGGATCTGTCAGCTTCTACACCGAGAGATTGAAGGGCATGGAATATGATATTCCAGAGGTCAAAGGATCTGGAATTAAAACCAAGAGTCACATACTCAGAAAAACTGAGTATCATGTTTCAGGGGAAAGTATGGTCATTCAATGGAATAGCAGACTTTCAAGCATTCTTGCTGAAAAAATCATAGTTGAATAGAAAATTTCACATTCAGATACAAGAAGCAAGAGAAGTGTGAGAAGGTAAACAGGGAAAAGAAATCATAAGGAACTTATCAGAGTTGAAATATTAACATTCCTACATGGAAAAAACAATAATTGTAACTTATGAAACTTTTCTCAGTAGTTGAAGGGAATAGAAATATATATATATATATATGGGTATGTGGGCATATGGATACATATGTGAATATGTATATATATTTTTACATGTATACATAGATAGAGGGCACAGGACCAATTTAACAGGAAGGGACAATACTTAAAAGGTGAAATTAAGAGGTGAGAGAGGAATATAATGAGAGGAGATGGGGAGAGAAAGAATGGGGTAAACTATCTCATATAGAGGAGGCAAGGGAAAATGGTTACAATGGAGGGGAAGAATAGGAAGGCAAAAGGGTATGGGTCAACCTTATTCCCATTGAATTTGGCTGGAGGAGGGAAGGAAATACACACTAAATAGGGTATCTAACCCTCCAGGAGAGTAAGGGGAAAGGGAATGGGAAGGGGGATGATGGAAGGGAGGGCAGGCCGGGGTGGAGGGAAGTTGGAAGCACCCACTTTTGAAAAGGGAGGGAATCAAAGTAGAGAATAGAACAAGTGGGTAGGTGGGATAGGAGAGAGGGAACTATAGTCTTTTACAATATATCTACTATGTTATTGTTTTGCATTAGCCACACATGTACAACCTATACTTAACTGCTTATCTTGCCAGTAAGGGTGGGTGACAAGGGAGGAAGGGAATGAATCTGGAATTCCAAGTTTTAAAATCAAAGACTCAAATGTATATGTGTGTATATATATATATATATATATATACATATATATATGTGTGTGTGTGTATATGTGCTATTATTAATACTATTTTACATGTAATTGGGAAATAAGATATACAGGCACTGGGGCATGGAGATCCACTGGAAAAGTCGAAATGGGTATGGGAGGAAATATGGGAGAGAGCAGATTGGAGGAGGGGATATCCTGTGGGACTGCTGTTTTGGGGCAGTGGGTAGGGGAAAAACAGGGAGAAAATTTGTAACTCAAAATCTGGCAGAAATGAATAATGTAAATCAGAAGTTAATAAAGCATTTGAAAAAAAAGCATCCCTGAAACACCACAAAATAATTAAATGAACTTTGAATGAATTTTTTCTCTCTTTTCTCATGTACTCTAGGGGAAGCAGCTTGACATAATGGAGAGAGTGAAAACTTGGCAGGTACTCCTCTGCTATAATCCTAATTCTACTAACTACTTGCTTTGAAATAATTGGAAAGAATTTGTAAAATGGGGACATATTAATACCCAACATACTTAGTATCCCAAACTTATTGATTTGCTGTTAATTCCTAATTAGGTGATGTGTATATTCATATATTATATGTATTTTCATATAAATAAATTATATGTGTACATATGCATATAATACTTACATATACATAATATATACACATACATACATACACTTGTGCCTTCCATATCATGACTTTCCTCACTGTGGTTTCATTATATTTTAGGTTTGCATAAGAAATTAAATGGAAATTTTTTGAGAGTTTTGTGGAAGCCACAGACAACATGCAAAGGCCAGCTGAAGACACATAAAAAGGTGAGAAACTCAGAAATGCACAAAATATATTTATAGTGTGGCACAATATCAACTCAAATTTTACAATAAGGTACATTAAACACCCCATAAAAGGAAAAGATCAAGCAAAAGCTCAGACTTCTCTGGTATGAACTGGGGGTCAAAAATTTTACACAGATTTTCCAGATTATGGGTGTACCGAACCCTAATCCCCTATTATGTGGAAGGGATAACTATACACACACAGTCATGTATGTATATTATATATACACACATACAGGTATATATGTATATATACACACTATATATATTCATATATATAAAGTTATTAATTATTATT
This sequence comes from Petaurus breviceps papuanus, assembly GCF_028583685.1. NCBI lineage: Eukaryota > Metazoa > Chordata > Mammalia > Diprotodontia > Petauridae > Petaurus > Petaurus breviceps. The sequence goes on along the minus strand of NW_027186304.1, from coordinate 100,250,239 downwards.
CACATTTGACATTACTTAAAGAGTTTTGAAAGAAATTTCAGCCAACCACCAGTGATAAAGGCTAGGTGCAGTGGGTGGTGAGGGATAGCATACTACACACCTAGGTTAACTTTGCTGTGCAGTACTATGCATACTTTATCATTAACTTTACCTTTCATTTCACAGCTTTATTTATTGTCATGGAAGACTATTTAAAAATTCTGCATTTTAGTACATTTTATGTCTTGCATAGAGATTTTGTTTTGTATATTCCTTTGTTATATAGGCTAAGGGAAATGGGTAAATAGGAGAAAAATCTATCCTTCATCCTAAATTTGCCTCCAACTCTAACTTACCCTTATGGATTCTAATCCTAATGCTAACCCCAACCCTTGGACTCCAACTCTAACACTAAATTTACCTCATTCACATTAACATAAATCATTTTACATAGAGTTCTGCAGAATTATCTACCTATATAAAGTGACAATTGTCTATTTGTGTGTATACACATGCACATATGTATGTATGTGTGCATATATGTATGTATATACATATGTATGGGCCTGGATATCGTTTTTCAAACCTTACAGAGTTATATAAATTCTAGATATTCTTGTTTGGAAAAAATGAAAACAAACAACCCCCCCATATTTTAGGCATATTTGGTGTCTTATTCCCAATATATCCTTGGAGTTTTTCTAATAGGAAACTAAAGAAAAGCCCATATGTTTAAACGTATTCATTCTTAAAGTAGAATGCTTATTTTTGCAATGATATGGCCTCAGGAACATATGCTATTAGCATGATTTTCGGCAATCGAGCCAGTGTGAACTGTGAGTAAATCAGTCCTATAATCTTCAAACATACTCCCTAGGCCGTGAGTCTGAAACCATCTGGACACCATGACAGTGTTCTATTTATTACATACAAATGCCTGGATCCTGCCGAAGCATAAACAGTAATTAAACACGCAAGCCAACCATGCATGCCAGATTTGCTAGAACTATCCTTTGAGTATCTTACAGTTTCCATGCCAGTGAGCTTATTGAGGAATTGGCTGGTGATTAAAGATTAATGATTTATGGTTGCAAGTAAGGTTCATTTGCTGCCTACTGAAATATATTTGACAGCATCTTTGTGATTCCTCTGGAATTCATATCCATATAGGTAATCGTTCTTAAGTCAATTTCTCAATTAATTTCAGGAAAGGCATGACATAAATTTAATATGTCAACTTCTAGAGTCCTTTTTGAACTCTTAGATCTCTTTTAAAAAGTTGTTGTATTAATTTTACCTGACCATCTTACTTCTCCCTGGCCCTTCACCTATACTTGAGTGAATCAAATAAAAAAAAAATCCCTTTATGTTATCATTGCACTTTAATATTTCAGCTAACTTCTTGGCTATACAGTTTTGGGCCAGAACCTTCTCCTTCAGTCAAACACAGTGTTTACTCTTTTCTTTATTAGTTCAAATATTAAATCTTCCTAGCAGTCTTAAAATCACTTCATATAGACCATGTATAAAGTGAATCTTTTTTAACATAATGATCATATGGCAATTATTTATGCTGTCATACACTCATGAGTGTGCCTTTATGAGGACAGCCAGAAGTTATTAAAACTGATTTAATTGTCTTCAAGTTAAACTTGACCCATTATACTTATGCAACCCTGTGTTATTTGTCTTGGTGATACAAGAACAAAAGTGAAACAATTGTTGTTTTAAAGTAGCTTCCATTTGGGAGTGAGTGGGACACAACAAAACACACACATATACATACACATACACATATACACATGATTTTGAGGGAGAAGATAGCAATATACTGCAGAAAACATAAGGAAAAAATTCCCAGAGGCAGTGACTTGAAGGAAAAAGTTTGAAAGGCAAAAATATAGGCAGGAAAACATTCTAAACATCAAAAACAAATGGTGTGAATGAATGGAATATGGATAAGATAGATTATAGGATGCTTGAGGATGAGTAATGCAAAATAAAAATATAAAGGTAGGTTGTAGATAGATTGTGTAGGACTTTTAAGTTGTTGACAATTGTTCCAGAATTCCTCAACTGAATGTATTCCTTTGAAGTTATCAATTTGGGAGATATATAATTATTACAATAACTGTTTCATTGTTCACGACATTTCTGAAATTCTTATTTGGGAATTGTATTCAGAATCAATATAGCATGATTTTCTGGGGATTGAATCTTATCTGGATTACAGTGCTGTGTTTGGGGAACCATTTTTTTATTATGTCATATTAGTTTTGTGGAGTTATCTCTTTGTCATTGTTCAAGTAGGTTCTTTGTTCCATTTTCTCTCCACTTAACTGATTTCTGTTAATGCACCACTATTCTTCTAGTCATGAAGGCTTAAAATTTATTTGCTTTCATTCTTTCTCCTTTATCCCATTTCTTTGAGACTAATGACATGTTCAGTCCTTGTCCTTTTGAATCTACATTAAATATATCTCTTTCATCTGTCACATTATTTTCATTCACACTGACACCACCCTACTACAGGCCCCCTTCTCTCTTCTGACATTGTCATCACCCCAGTGCAGCAACACACTTCAAGTATGTAAATTTGCAATAACATGCTGATTGGTCTTTGTGTGATCAGTCCCTTCCCATTTTCACTTTATCCTCTATTCAGTTTCCAGTGATCTTTCTAAAACTGATGCCCAATTATGCTATCCTCCTGCTCAATAAGCTCCAGCTGTTTCCTTCCATGTCTGGGATCAAATATAAAATCTTCTGGTGTTTAAAATCCATAATAATCTGCAGCTCCCCCTAACCTTTCAGTCTTCTTATGCCTTTACACTCTTTGATGTTATTGTTGTTGTTTATCCATTTTCAAAGAGGACCAATGACATCGCAGGATGACTCTTGACTTGCTTATGAATTGGATTTAAGTGAAACAGTTACAAAAAATTCTTCTGCTTCTGTCTTTTCCAGAGTCATCAAAGTCCAGTGGCAAGTCAAAAGTCAAGATGACTGGCAATGGGCCATGATGCAGTGGATTACCTTGGCATCTTTGATGTCTAACCAAGCTCTAAAACACTCCACAGCACCTGCTTCAGTCACCTTCATGGCCATTGGAACAAATTGTTCTCATCTGTCATTGCACCATGTGTTTGCATGCTTGGAGTAGACATCCTCCTAACACACCAAAGGGTTTCAGGCCTGTCAATTACCCTTAATCTGGTTTAGCCAATCTTTGGAGCCAGGTTTATCAGGGTGTGGCTACCGCATATATTGCAATCTCAGGTGAGAGTTGGGTGAATCAGGTAGACACCAAAGGTGGACGAGCAGTTCTAAAAAGGATGCAGCAAGCCCTCACAATAGGGTGGGTAGTCCTTCCCACACGCCCTGTCCTCCATGTATACTGGCCTTCTTGCTGTTTCTTGAATAAAATATTCCATCTCCCAGCTTTGCATATATTATCTGACTATCCCCCATAACTGGAATTCTCTGCCTCCTCATCTCCACCTCCCAGCTTCACTGGCTACCTTTCAAGTACCAGCAAAAATTCTGTCATTTGCAGGAAGTCTTTTTGAATGCCTCTTAATTCTATTGTATATCCTCTACTTGATGATTTCCTATTTATCTTGGATGCTTCCTCACAGTCTTCCCTCTCTTCTAACTTCCCTTATCCTCCCCTTATCCCCTTTCCCCTTACTTTCTTGTAGGGCAAGATGGATTTCTATGCCCTATTGCCTGTATGTTTTATTTCCCAGTGGTGTGTGGAAAAAAAAAATTTTAACATTTGTCTTTAAAACTTTGAGTTCCAGATTTTCTCCTTTCTTCCTCCTCATCTACTCCCATTGAGAAGACAAGCAATTCAATATAGTTTATACATGTGTAATTATGCAAAACATATCCATAATAGTAGTTTTGTGAAAGACTCACTATATTTCCCTCTATCCTATCCTGCCCCATTTATTCTATTTTCTCTTTTGATCCTGTCCCTTTTCAAAAGTGTTTGCTTCTGATTACCCCCTCCCCCTATCTGCCCTCCCTTCTATCTTATACCTCCTCTTATACCCTTCCCCCCTACTTTCCTGTAGGGTAAGATACCCAATTGGTTGTGCATGTTATTCCCTCCTTAAGTCAAATCCAGTGAGAGAAAGATTGACTCATTCCCTTGCACCTTCCTGCTCTTTCCCTCCATTGTAAGAGCTCTCTCTTGCCTCTTTTATGTGGGGTAATTTACACTATTCTATCTATCCCTTTCTCTTTTTCCCAATATATTCCTCTCTTTCTTCTTAATTTTAATTTTAGATATAGTCCATTGATATTCAACTCACCCTGTGACCTGTATGTATACATATACACATATAAACATACATGCCTACACATATATACATATACTCTTCAAATATACTAATACAGAGAAAAGTCACATGAGGCACAAATATAGTCTTTCCATATGGGAATGTAAATAGTTCAACTTTAATAAGTTCCTTATGATTTCTCTTTCTTGTTTACCGTTTTATACTTCTCTTGATTCTTGTATTTGAAAGTCAAATTTTCTGTTTTCTGGTCTTTTCAACAAGAATGCTTGAAAGTCCTCTATTTCATTCAATATCCATATTTTCTCCTGAAGTATTATACTCAGTTTTGCTGGGAAGGTGATTCTTGGTTTTAATCCTAGTTCCTTTGACCTCCAGAATGTTATCTTCCAAGCCCTTCAATACATTAATGTAGAAGCTGCTAGATCTTGGGTCATTGTATCAGCAATGCCATATTCACAATGCCTATGGAGTTTACAGATATGCTGATAGAATTACCCATCACAAAATACAGCATGCTTGCCATATGGGGGAATAAACTAGAAAATTTATTAAGATACCAAAAGACTGAGTCCCAAAACCAGAAAGTGAAAGCCATCAGAGTAGTTATGACATTGGCACAGGTAGATAAAGTAGAAAGCACCCACATTTTCAAGCCTTTAAAACAGAACAGGCTTCCTCAGGCAAAGGTCCTCGTCTCCCCACTCACAGCAACCACCCAGCGTCCGGGAAGCGCGTTCCCAGCAGCTCCAGCCCCTGGCAGTCCTCAGCAGGAGTCCTTAGCAGAAATTCTGGCTAACTCAAAAAGGGCTTCGCGCTGCCGCTGCCTCTGCTGCTGCTGCCACCATCGCCACCACTGCCAGCCACCGCAGGAACTCCAGTTTGGCTTCCGCTTCCTCTTGCTCCGCCCCTTCCTGCTACATCAGCAAGTCCAGTGGGGCATGGAAGATCTTTTAATCCCATAACCCTTACAGTTATCTTGATTGTGTTTCCACAATACTCAAATTGTTTCTTCCTGACTTCTTGTGATATTTTCTCCTTGACCTGGGAACTCTGGAATGTGGTGATAATATTCCTAGGAGTTTTCTTTTGGGGATCTTTTTCAAGAGGCAATCGGTGGATTCTTTCAATTCCTATTTTACCCTCTGGTTCTAGAATATCAGGGCAGTTTTCCTTGATAATTTTTTGAAAGATGATGTCTAAGCTATTTTTATCATGGCTTTAAGCTAGTCCAATAATTTTTAAATTATCTTTCTTGGATCGATTTTCCAATCATTTTTTCCAGTGAGACAGTTTACATTGCCTTCTCTTTATTTCATTTTTTGGATCTCTTTTATAATATACCGATTTCTTCATAAAGTCATTAGCTTCCATTTGCTCCATTCTAATTCTGAAGAAATTATTCTCTTTATCAAGCTTTTGGACTTCCTTTTCTGTTTGACCAATTCTACTTTTAAGGCATTATTCTCATTGGCTTTTTGAATTTCTTTTACCATTTGAGGTAGTCTATTTTTTGAGGCGTTATTTTCTTCAATATTTTTTGGGTCTTCTTTTGCAACCTGTTGACTCATTTTTCCAGATTTTCTTACACCAGTCTCATTTCTCTTCCCAATTTTTCTTCTACTTCTCTTACTTGATTTTCAAAATTCTTCTTGAGCTCCTCCGTGGTCTGTGACCAATTCATATTTTTCTTGCAGGCTTTTGATGCAGGGCTTTTGGCTTTGTTGTCTTCTTTTGGATGTATGCTTTGATATACTTTGTCAGCAAAGAATGATTATATAGTCTGATTTCTCTTCCCGTGTTCATTTTGCCAGCTAGTTTACTTGACTTTTGACCTCTTTTCCCTGGCAGAATTCTGCTTTCAGAGTAGAGAGTATTGTGTCCCAAATTTCTGGGGAATCAGAAATTCTAATTTTCTTGTTTCTTTACCAAGAGTAGCAATGGGGAATTTCTTTTTTCCATAGGTAAGATTTTGCTCTCTCTACCTCAAACCACAGATTTATAGGATTAGAAAATACATTTTATTAATAATGCAATTTACTATTAGTGTTAAAAAACACAAATTATATTTGCCTTCCCTCCCAATCTGAGGAGAGAGTAGTGTTCTAAAGATAAGAATTAAGAATTTTACCTTTGGGGCGGCCAGGTAGCACAGCGAGTAAGAGCACCGGCTCCAGTGTCAGGATTGACCTGGAGATCGAATCCCGGGCTCAGACACTTAGCACCCACCCAGAAACACCTGGCCATGTAACCTTGAGCAAGTTACTTAACCCCAATTGCTTAGGGGCGGCCAGGTGGCTCAGTGAGTAAGAGTACCGGCTCCAGTGTTGGGACGACCTGGAGATTGAATCCCGTGCTCAGACACTCAGCACCACACCCAGAAATAACTGGCCATGTAACCTTGAGCAAGTTACTTAACCCCGATTGCTAAAAAAAAAAAAAAAAGAATTTTACCTTTCATAAAAGTGGAGAGAATGAGGATAGATTAAGGAACTGTTAGGGGCTTTCATCACTTTGGAAATTGAGGGGAGGTGCATCAATTGAGAAATAGCTGGACAAGTGTGGTACATGATAATGATGGAATTATAGTGTGCTATAAGAAATAGTTAACATGATGGTTTCCAAAAAACCTAGAAAGACTTGAATTGATGCAGAGTGAAGTGAGCAGAACCAGGAGAATATTGTACATAGTAACAGCAATATTGTGTGATGATCTACTGTGAATGACTTAGTTATTCTCAAAAATACAATTATCTAAGACAATTCCAAAAGGTCTCATGATGAAAAATGCTATCTATCTCCAGAGAAAGAACTGATTTAGTCTGAAGGTATATGAAAATGTACTATTTTTACATACTTATTTTTGTGTTTTTTTAAATTCTGTTCTTTCATAGCATGACTAATATGGAAATATGCTTTGCAGAACTGAACATGTATAACCTACATCAAATTGCTTTTTCATGTAGGGGACTGGGACAGAGGGAGAGACAGAATTTGGAACTCAAATTAAAAAAAATGTTAAATTATCTTTGCATATAATTGAAAAAAAATATTTTAAAAATCTACTATATGCCAGATATTCTTTTAAGTGATGGGGAGAAAAAAGGAAGGGAAATGACAGTCTTTGGCATCAAAGACCTTATGGTGTAATTGAGGAGACAACATGTAAACAACTATGTAAAAGCAATAAATAACAGAAATTGAGTAATTTACAGATTATTTTAGAAATATATTTTTAAATTTACATTTGACACTCTCTAGTGAAGCATTTTATAGCATATATGATCTGTGTTATTCCATCTATTACTGTAAACATTCATTGAAGGGAGCTATTGTTTTTTGTTAAATTTTGTACCTTCAAATTTATCACAGTATATTTTACACAGTAGGTAATTAATAAAATCTTGTTTAATTAAGTTAAATTATGCCTGCAAGTCCAGAGGAAGCCTGCAACAAATAATAATCAAGTCATTAATGAAAGACTTCTAATGAGATGGAATCCACTGCATCCTGTAATGGCCTCTTCCGTTTTGATATGGCTATACTTTTTCAGAAAAAAATTTCCCAACACTGAATTGTAAACTCTCTTTGAAACTTCTATCTATAACTTATAGTTCTTCCCTCTAAGGATATAAAGAAGAAGGTCAATTCATTTTCCACTTGTCATCTCTTTAAACACTTGAAGTCAGCCATCCTCTCCCCATAAAGTGCCCTTTACTACATAATAAATAAACTCAAATGGCTTAAATTGATATGGCATGATCTTGAGATACTTAACTGAGTTTGTTCCCATTTAAATAATCTTACCACTGTTCATCCTCAAATATTGTGTCTGGTAATCATAGGACTGATACAATTCAGACTATTTTTTAATAGCAGAACTTCAACAAAGAGCCTGAAGAGAAGGAAATGTATGGCAAATCTTTAATAATAAACTGAATCAAAATTATAAAAATAACTCTAAAAAGGGAAAAGCTTTATGAAGTAATATCAGAGAGCCAAAATTCTTAATGGTACCAATCATCCAAAGAGAGTGGATTGTCATGCACTTTACAATAGAAGTGGTGATGTTGATTTGATTATCTGTCCCTATGGACTGATTCATGTGGATGAGGGGAGAGTGATGATAGAGCAGGTGGTGATAGTTCTGTGGTCATTTCTGAAAAGTCAAGGCAGTAAAAAGTAAACCAGTTTCTCAGGTCATGGTTTCACAATGCCTCCTATCTAAACTCTGTGCCTTTACACTGGCTATCCTAAATACCAGGACCTTCCCCTATATCCACCTCATGGATTTCCTAGCTTCCTTCAAGACTTAGTTTCTATCCCACCTTCTTCAGGTGTCCTTCCTCAGTTCTGTTTACTACTTGTGTCTTCTCTCTGAAATTATCTTCCATATATATATATACATACTTGTTGCCATTTTGACTTCCTCTTTAGAATGTAAACTCCTTGAGAGTAAGGATAATGTTTTTTTGTCCTTTTTTGGGCATAGCTTGCTCTTAACATATTTCCTGGTATATAGTAAGAATGTAATAAATGCTTATAGATTGGTTGCCAGGAGTGTCATATATGATAGTTAAAATCTAGGTTTTCTCTGAGTAAACCTGTAGTTGAGAAAAATCTATTCTTGTCCTTATTTGTTTTCATTAGCAAAAGGCTTTTTATTGTCTATTACTTCCATAAATTTCTGCACCTTATTCTGAAACAAATGGTCAGTTTTTTAAAAGCCCAAATTTTCCAGTGATGTGACAGAAATGCAAATCTTAGAAAACAATAGTGGTTCTAAAGAATAAAGTATATGGTCATTTGAAGAGCAAAAATGAGGTTCATAGAAGCCATAGTGAAGAGGCAGTATTATCAACAAAGTTTCACAAAAGAATCAGCAAAAAATTTTGTCAGAGAAAGGTACGACAAGAAAAATGGTAGAATAGATAGAACGTACATTTGTACAAAGATTTTCCTCATTGAGAATTATCTATAGTAAAAACAAACAAACAAACAAACAAAACAAAAACAAAAAAGTTCAGCCTTTACTCTCTGAAGGTGGGGGAAAGAGTAACGTATTTCTTAGGCCATCTAACAATGTACTATAAAGAACATTCAGTTAAGAAGAGCATCTGTATTTGTTAAAGGTTATACTGGAGAAATCCAAGAGGTGTCACAATTTTATGGCCAATCTCTGTTGACCTCAAGAGATACATAATTTAAAATAATACAGATGGACTGCTGAAGATATCTATCATTAGAAAACTTGGATCATGGAAACAATCAATCAGTCCTTTATGAAGCACCTAACATGTGCCTGACACTATTATAGACCCTCAAAATTATTGTTCTAAATGAATAAATAATTGCTCATTCATTTGAATACAACAGGTAAGGTCAGTGTCATTAAAATTGAGATGTTCAAAGAAAATTTGATAAGAAATTGGGAGATACCACTAAAATTCTAGAAGAGTGTTACATTAAAGAAGTCAAACATGAAGGCATTATAGACTCCATTGAAGATGTTGCATTGATGTGTGTGTGTGTTTGTGTGTGTGTAATAAAAAGAATACAAAAAATAGGATTATCCCAAGAGACATCATCACCAAAGGAAAGTAGATTGGCATTAATTGAAGGAAAAAATGTAAAGGGTATAAAGCATCTTAATATTCTTCTACTGAGATATTTGTAAAAATAAAGGGAAAAATCTATCAGACATAAGGTAAGGATCTACGAATCAGTTAAACCATAGAAGAAAGATGAAGTCAGATAGTCTCCCTGCCTTCCAAAATTAGATTTTGAGAAAAATGACAAATGATAAAAATATTTTGAATTTCAGTAATGGGGAAAGAGAAAAGTAAAGAACAAATAGTTCTTGTAAGAAGTCAGTAAATAATGAAATATATCTTAATCATAGTAAGATAATAGAATGTAGGACTGTTAATACTCTTGGAGATCATCTATTCCCCTCACCCCATTATGCATATAAAACAGCTGAGACCCATAAAGTTGAGGCAGCTTATCTGAGTTTATAAGAAAGTTGAGATTCAAAACTAGGCCCTCTAAATCATATTACAGGCATTTACTATACTATGTTACCTACAAATATCTGATAGAAAATCCCATTTTCAAATTTCTTTTAAAACAAATATAAAAAATAGAACAAGTCAGAGCTTTCAATTTTTTTAAAATAAAAGATGACATTAAAGAACAAGTGAGAAATATTTGGAAGTACTCTCTTTTCTTAGAATATAAAATAGGAATGTGGGAAAGGGCAGATAGATCATCACTTTTGGGATGCATTTTCTAGGTAGATAATTTTACATATCCTAAATAGTAATGGTGCAAATGACGTTAACTTAAATCTGGAGACAAAAATGGCCCACACACATAGGCTATGAACTAGTCTAGTCTAGATATGGCTTTACCACCCTACATCTAAGTAGTAATTTTTCAGAAATTCAATTGCAGGATATTACATTTATACATTTGTCCCTATTGAATTTAATATTTTTCTTCCCTATGTTTTTATCACTTCAGCCTACAATATTTCCATCTCTCTCATACAATGTATTATTAATTTCATTTCATCAAAAATGTGATGAATATGCTATTTATTATTTTAGGTAAGTCACTGACAATGATGTTGAAAAGAAAAAAAAAGATCTTGACAACTGAGTCCAAAGCTTTTGTTAGCTTGGGCCTTTGATTTGATTGTTTTGGAGGCAGATACAATTCTCTGGTGTTGAGATTTACAGATAGGGATGATCAAAAATCTTGTCTTGTAGTAAAAAAAGAAATGGAAGAAAGAAGGAAAACATTAACAAAGGCAGGGTGGCAGCTGGAAAGAACGAGTTATCAATAATGTAAAAAGGAAAATAAAATGATCATTTCAAAGTAAGAAGCTTAAAAAAGAAGGTAAAGTTATTTATATAAAACACATTAAACACTTGTGTTATGCAGGCACAAGACACATATATGTATATATGTACATGTACCAATATTTATATAATTATGTACATACAGTCACAAATTATGTGTTGTTTAAGTCTTGATGGGACAGGTAGGTAGTGCAGTAGACAGATAGAGTCCCAGGCCTTGAGTCAGGAAGACTCATATTCTTGAATTCAAATCTGGTCTCAGACAGTTACAAGCTGTATGACCCACGGCAAGTCATGTTACCCTTTTCTCTCATTTTCTTCATCTGTAAAATTAATTGGAGAAGGAAATAGCAAACTACTTCATGATCTTTGCCAAGAAAACCCAAAACGGGGTCATGAAGAATTGTTTGTGATTGAAAATGACTGAACAAAAATGTCTTACTGTAGATTTAAGCCTTAGTAACTTAAAATGACCCTTAGATTTTTGAAATACCCTGTATATTCTCCAAAGATTGCTTAAGATATAATTCAGGGCATGGATAGATGATTTATTTTCTCCCACTATAAAATTCCAAAAGCAGCCTTATTTAATGAAATAGAGGCAAAATAAAAATGAAATCATAAAGGCCTTTCTCAGAATATCCATCTTCAGTTCCATATGTCTCAAGGGATTCTAATATCTAGCCACTCATTAGGGATGGGGAAATGAAAAGAAATTCAGAGATCAACTAGTTTTAACCCTCTGCTTTTACCTATCAGAAAATTGAGGTTTAGGAGACTTTAAATGAACATCCCAAGGTCATATCATAAAGTGGAATATTCAGGATTCAAGCCAAACCTTCTATTAACAAGTGTAGTATTCTCTCCACTCTACTACACATAAATATTAGAGTAAAACACTGTGGTTTAGAAGTTGTGTCAAAATTTACATTTGATGTGAGTATGTAATCATTACTTTTGATCTAAGTTGAACATTTTACTTAGATCTTAGATGAAAAACTAATTGAATGTGCTCCATTTTCTCCATTTCCCAGGAGTAATGTCTAACATGTAAAGAGGCTATCTGCTAACATTTTTGTCATATATACATGCAGTGCATATATAGTATATATTAGTTCCTTAGTTTACCACTCACGCAGATAATATAGAAAGACAATATACCTGAAAGACCTGTCATTTTTCATGTTATTGGTAAAGCTGATTTCATTGTATTCAATAGTTCTTTAGCATTAGTGCTTTCTTCCATGCTTTCAATCTTAATGTGTGTTAACTAGTTACCAACATTCTCATATTAAACATACATGAATACAGGGTACTACGATAATGAAAATTCTGAAGAAAATTTGAAAATATCTTTTCTAATTGATGATAGGAGACATTGTATCCTTATTAATAAACTCCTTAAAGGAGCTACACATTAACTATTCAAATACTAAATAATTGCAATAAATAGCATTTACATAATGCTCATTATGTGTCAAGTACTTTGCTAAACTTTACATTTGATCCTCATAACAACTCTGGGAGGTAGATGTCTCTGTTTTACAGATAAGGAAATTGAGGCAAACATCAGTTAAGTGGTTTTATCAGGGTCACACAGAATAAGAACCTGAGGTTGGATGCAAACTCAGACCTTGTTGATATCAGATCCTTTGCTCTAGCCACTGTTCTACCCACCTGCACCAAATGAATGCTTTGCCTCTATTTTATATGGATGTTGAGAGAACAGAGAAAGAACTGACTGTGATTTTTTGCTGGGTGACTCAGGTTTTGATCAACTTGGGCTCTCTCCAGCTTGGATGGCTTTATCTTCTAAATGGTCTTCATGTTCCTGCTCTGTGTCACCTATACTTTGACTCACATACTCCTACGACCCTGGAGCATGAACATTCTAAAATCTCATGCTCCTATTTAGGAAAATTCACTCTCCTACTTTTCATTCTCCTCAAAAATTCACTGTGGGAACTTGGTTCAACTACCCCTCTCCCTTTATTGTCTGGCCAGTGATGCCTTCTGTCTTCATCAATGTATATGATATATTCCCCTTCCATATATTTGTAGAATTACATCAGAAATCCTACACTGCCCCCATAACCTCCACCATGGGCTTCTAGTCTCTGTCTTCCCTTCCATAGGCCCTTATTGCATCTCATCTATCTCTTTATTCATTGTCACCCTTGATTATCCAGAGAGGCTTTGGGACCCCATGCTCACCTTGTTACCTCTCTTCCCTCTCTACACTTCCCCCTTACTTCTCCTTTTTTTCAGAGTGATCACTATATTTTTACAGGATGGTAAGGCTGTTGCCCAAATGTGTCTATCTGTCTCTCTGTCTGTATGTCTCTCTCTTTCTCTCTGCTTATAAACTGTAAATCTTGAAAAGAAATCATTGACTTTGACAACAAAGATTATCAAACATTTTAGTTTTCTGCAGTTAAGCTATTAGCATTTGTATGGAAAAGAAGAATATGATGTGTATGTGCATTTGCTTAAACAAATTCCTCACTACAGTTTCACTCAGCTCCTTTTCTATTTCTGGGAACATAGGTGGTATGGATGAAAAGTGAAAACTAAATGAGTTTCTGGCCATAAGTCCAAAAAATTGAACTGAGAGTTATTAAAGTTCCAGTAAATGGAAGAATAATTAAAAAGAAGACTTCAAAGGATAATGATAATTGTAGTCTCCATTTGTTTGTAATCTTATGCATGCTAGCTGTTTGAGGAGAAACAATTCATAACTGATAACTAAGAAAGCTACAGAGAGTTGAACTATAGTAATCTCAGTGAATGTAAATATTTGAAAACTCTGAATACAGTACATTAGTTGAAGTACAATGGGGAACAAATAACTGTAGTAGCCCCCTCCTCAAGGGAAAGGAATATTGCCCTAAAGAACTCCAAGTAGATAGTGGAGGTCACTGAAGGAGCTGACAGAGTTGTAACCCTTTACAGGGGAGAGTCTTACTAACCATAACACTTGGTGGATACTAGATAGGTCATTAGTTAATTAGGATAGAAGGAGAAGTGCATCCCAACTGAGGGGGGGGAAACATGACACTAGGTAGGGAGTGGAGGAGAGAAGAAGCCTGGGGAGAAGCATTAGATAACAACCTTTGGTGGGAAGAAGACCCAAATGACTGTTTACACAGTGACATGTCTAGGATATATTCGTAGCTTTGCTGCAGTGGAGATATGAATAACCCCTCCACAGGTGTGCCCTCGGTATACATGTACCCTATATATACACGTGTCCAAGTTAATTCTCTGAATACGTGTGATCTTGTTGTGTGTGTGTCTCTATGTAATTACTATGAATTTCTACTCATCCCTTTGAAGACATAGGTTTTTTTGTGGGAGAGCACAAGGTTTGTGGGTGTGGGATGTTCTGTTGTTTTTATTAATATGACTTATAATTAAATGTCTTTATTTGAAACTGTTTGTTCTGGTTGACTAAAAAAAATAAGGTAGTAGTGGGAGCTAATGAACCATAGTTTAAAGCATATGCTGGTCCACAAAATAGTAGAACTTGGAGTAACTTTCTGAGGGGTGGGTACGTGGAAGAAGAAAGCCGTAAGTACTGAAAAAGTATAAGTGCAAGTTTGATTTTTATCATACATTTAGAGAAAATGTTAAAAGTACCATTACTTGAGACTCAGATGGTTAGAATATATATATATAAGGATTCATTCAGTCTATATGCATATAAATGTATGATTGGTTATATTAACCTATTGGCTTAATAAGTCTTTTAATACTTGATCTCATTTCTCATATTGACTGATAAAAATTATATTGCTATTGATCTCTGGCATGCTAGACCTACTAAACTTTTATTGCTTCCTATGCCCATCCGTGCACGACAGTGTTTTATTTATTACTTGGCTGGTTTTCAGTTAAGACTCTTGTCCTTATTCAATAATTTGTTTCAATTGCCAGGACATCTCTTCTCCCCCCACATGTGTATAAACTTGCTAAAATCTCAGTCAGAAACACACTTCCTTGTCCATAGTTCTTGCCTCTTTACTTTTCCCTCATGAACTCTTGGGCATTTCAGTCAAACATTTTACATTTGCACTTTAGTGCTGTGTGATTGTCTTAGGATTTTATGAGTCACTCTAGAGTATCCACCACATGTGGCTATTTTTTAAGCTATTGAGTACTCTCCTATGGTAGCTGTCATATTTTACTTATGTGTAAAGTGGCAAGCAATTACTGAGCTTCATGTTTTAAACTATCATAAATGAGGCAAAAGATCTCTAGATTAATATGAATGTAATGCACTTAAAACTCCAACTTGGGCTGTGCTCACTAACCTTATTTGGAAAAGTGGTAAAAACTGAAAGCATAAACTTTATATTTGAGGTATAATATAGCACCAAAATAGAATGGGTTCTGTCATCTTTGGTTTAGGGGAAAGAGCAATGTATATGCAGCACTCAAACTTATGTTCCAATCCTGGCTTTACTATTTACTGCTTTTGAGACCTTAGTCAAGTCATATCGTTTGGCCTAGAATACATCTAATAACCTATCCAGTTCTAAATATACTAAATTTATCTGTGATCACTTAAATTACAAATGGTTTATTAAGAAACATTTCTTCCACAACTAATGCCACTAATTATCTCTCTAATATATCTCCCATAATTCTCCCCTTGAGTCAATTTTATTAATTCATCATTAACCATTCCTGTATTCCAGCCTGTCCTTGGTTTGGGATATCTTTTCACCACAACTATTTCTTTTCTTTTTTTAAATTAATTTATTTTAATGCTTTATTAACTTGTGATTTACATCATTCATTTCTGCCAGATTTTGAGTTACAAATATTCTCCCCGTTTTTTCCCCTACCCATCACCCCAAAATAGCAGTCCCACAGGATATCCCCTCCTCCAATCTGCTCTCTCCCATATTTTCTCCCAAACCCCTTTTGACTTTTCCAGTGGATCTCTATGCCTCAGTGCCTGTATATCTTATTTCCCAATTACATCTAAGATGGTATTAATAATAGTATATATATATATACATATGTTTACACACACACATATAAATACAGATGTATTTGAATATTTGATTTTAAAACTTTCAATTCCAGATTAATTCCCTTCCTTCCTTGTCACCCACCCTTACTGAAAAGATAAGCAGTTCAGTGTAGGTTGTACATGTGTAGCTAATGCAAAACAATAACATAGTAGATATATTATAAAAGACTGACTATATTTCCCTCCCTCCTATCCCACCTCCCACTTGTTCTATTCTCTACTTCAATCCCGTCCCTTTTCAAAAGTGGGTGCTTCCAACTTCCCTCCCCCCAAGCCTGTCCTCCCTTCCATCATACCCCCTCTCATACCCTTCTCCCCCTATTCTCCTGGAGAGTGAGATACCCTATTTAGTGTGTATTTCACTCCCTCCTCAAGCCAGATTCAATGGGAATAAGGTTGACCAATTCCCTTTTGCCTTCCTATTCTTCCCCTCCATTGTAGCCATTTCCCTTGCCTCTTCTGTATGAGATAGTTTACCCCAATCTGTCTCTCCCTATCTCCTCTCATTATATTCCTCTCACCTCTTAATTTCACCTTTTAAGTATCATCCCTTCCTGTTAAATTGGTTCTGTGCCCTCTATCTATGTATACCTGTAAACATGTATACACACATTCACATATGTATTCATATGCCCATATACTCTTATATATATATATATATATATATATATTTCTTATCCCTTCAACTACTGAGAAAAGTTAAATGTGTTACAATTATTGTTTTTCCATGTAGGAATGTTAATATTTCAACTCTGATAAGTACTTTATGATGTCTTTTCCCTGTTTACCTTCTCATGCTTCTCTTGCTTCTTGTATCTGACTGTCAAATTTTCTATTCAACTCTGGTTTTGTCAGCAAGAATGCTTGAAAGTCCCCTATTCCACTGAATGACCATCTTTTCCCCTGAAACATGATACTCAGTTTTGCTGGGTAGGTGACTCTTGGTTTTAATCCCAGCTCCTTTGACCTCCGGAATATCGTATTCCAAGCCCTGCGATCCCTCAGTGTAGAAGCTGCCAGATCCTGGGTTATCCTGATTGTGTTTCCACAATATTCATATTGGTTCTTCCTGGCTGCTTGTAATATTCTCTCCTTAATCTGGAAATTCTGGAGCCTGGCTATAATATTCCTAGCAGTTTTCTTTTTGGGATCTTTTTCAGGAGGTGATCGGTGGATTCTTTCAAACTCTATTTTGCCCTCTGGTTCTAAAACATCAGGGCAGTTTTCTTCGAGAACTTCCTGGAGGATGATTTCTAGGTTCTTACTTTGATCGTGGCTTTAAGGTAGTCCAACAATTTTTAAATTCTCTCTCCTGGATCTATTTTCCAGGTCAGTGGTTTTTCCCATGAGATATTTCACATTGCCTTCTATTCTTTCATTTGTTTGGATCTGTTTAACAGCATCTTGATTTCTCATAAAGTCATTAGCTTCCATTTGCTCCAATCTAATTCTGAAGCAATGATTCTCCTCATTGAGCTTTTCAGATTCTTTTTCCATCTGGCATATTTGGCTTTTGAAGGCATTCTTCTCCTCATTGCCTTTTTGAGCCTCCTTTGTCATTTGAGTCAGTCTGTTTTTTAAGGTATAATTTTCCTCAGTCAGGCTGTTGAGTCTAATTTCATAATTTTCTTTCATTGTTCTCATTTCTCTTCCCAATTTTTCCTCCACTTCTCTTATCTGCTTCTTAAGGTCCTCTATGGCCTGTAACCAGCTTGTATTTTCCTTTGAAGCTTCTGGCGCAGGAGTTCTGACTTCACTGTTTTCCTCCTGTTCCATGCTTTGCTCCTTTATGTCCCCAAATAGGAATGTAATGTTGAAATCTTCTGTCTGCTTTGTTTCCTTTGCGTGCTCATTTTGCCAATCAATTACTTGACTTTTGAGCTTTTTGCCACAGTAGGACTCTGCCACCAGACAGGGGAGCTTTTGTCCCAAACACTGGAGTTTTCTCAGCTGCCAGAGGTATTAGATGAGTGCCCTCTCTGAGGTCTCTCTACATGCTCTGGCAAGCTGGGCACACACCCCAGGACCTCCACCCTAGACTGAAATCCAGATCCAAGCAGGTTAAAGCAAGAGCGATTACCCCTCAGACTGGTGCTTGGTCCCCCTACACTCTGCAGGCCAGGAGCTTAAGCTGCCACGTGGCACTGGCTGGATGTGCCGGCATCTCAGCAGCTTCTCGCCTAGGGTTAAAAGTCATGCACTTCCACTTACTGGTCCCAAAGTCCAGACTGCACTGACCTCTCACTTTGTCCTTCGCATCTATGTGTTGATAAATCTGGAAACTGCCACCGCTGCTGCTGATCTGGAGTCCCTCTGGCTGGAGGGTCCTCAGGCCCGCCCTGGGGCTAATGCCTTGGAGTGGGGCTGGGCTCGGCTCTCAGAGCCCTGATCTGGATTCCTGCTGGCCTGCTGGGATTTCCTCAGCAGGAAGTTAGCTTCTCTGTGTAATTTTGTGGGTTCTACAGCTCCAAAGTTTGTTTAGAGTCCCTTTTTTACATGGATTGGGGAAAGTGGAAGCTGGAGCCATAGGAAGGTCGTTCTACTCTGCCATCTTCACAACTATTTCTTCATGGCCCTCAACCTTAAATTTCTCTCTCCTCTGAATCCCTAGAGCACTTTCAGTTATCTTGCATTATTACTTTTTATTCTTTACATTTATGTTCTACCTCCCCATTAGATTGTAATCATTTTAAGGGTAGAGATATGTTTCATGAGTTCTTGTATCCACAGTGCCAAGAAATGTGTGCTTTATATCACAGACACACAAAAATTGATGATGATAATGATGAGTTAATTATGTCTTCGTTATGATTTGTCTGAGGATTAGTAATGAAATATTATGCAAGATATTCAAAATTACTCTTATAGCACATGAACTTTATTTTGAATGTAAGGGTGATGACAGTATAATATAATTCTTTAAGGATCTTATAAAGCATAGATTTACAATGTAATTTGACTATCCATTTGAATTCGAATTCCATGGGGGAAAAATAACTCATTTGGTTTCATTCCTGACTTAAGTAAGAATAGTACAAACCAAAAACTACTGAATTGAACAGAAAGTTTTAATTTTAAATTCTGATTGCTACATATACATTTTAGAAAGAACTCCCTAATATTTTTGTTATTACAAAATAACCACACAAGGAAAAATATCATTTAGACTTTCCTACTGACATTCCCCTCTTGTCCCTACCTTCTACTCCTATATATGCTCACAGTTACACTAAGGCAGTGCAGGAAATTATTGGATCATATTCACAACTTTGTCGACAAAAGATGGAAAAAAAAGTTCTTCAGAGGGAATTTATACTCTGTTTTTTTTTCTTATTACCACTTTTTTTCTCAGTACCACTCCAAAAGCAAAGAAATTCTCAAGTCAAGAGGTAAGATGAGAGAAAAATTCTATGAAGAATTCTTGAGACCTTCATATTAAGAAGCTAGGAATCATATTCTCTCATGATTATTTATTAAAATAAAGTTTGAATAAGATAGTTATCGTGGCAAATTTGTTCTGAAATCATGTAAAAGAGAAAATTAAATATACTATATCCTGCTTACTTATATGTATCTGTTGATTAAAATATATTAGCAATAAAAAAAGATGACATCTTGGTATCTTGAATATGAGCATTTGAATTCTAGTGGTAGGGATTGGTACAGGGGAGTGGGAGAAGGGGAATTAATGAGACCTTGGATTTCATTGGTATAGGGAATACCTGCGTAAGGAAACTCCCTCAACTAATGCAAGTTGCTACCTTTTCTGAATCTTAGAATATTTTCTAGTGCATAGGTGTTGATGAGGGTGGTAATGGTGGTGTAGAACACTTCCAATGCTATTCAAACCAGCTTAAAAAGTCTTTGGAACTACTTAAAATAAATTAAAGATATGATTCAATAAAGATAATGTCATTTTGTGGTTTTCTAAGTAAAGAGGCTATCTGCTATCTCAACCTGACACCATTGGCTTGGAACACAGAGAGGTAAAGTGACTTTTCAAAAATCAAACAGACTTTATGTGTTACATGTGAGATTTGAATACAGGTCTTCTTGGCTCTGAGACTAGCTCCTTACAACAAAAACTCTATTTGGGCTAGGCCCGTGTCATGGAAAGATCAGCTCTCTGTCCACTGAAGGTCATTAGAGCATACTCATTGAATCTGATTTGAATTGAAATTTCAAAGAATATATTGACTCCTGCTAGACAGGGATTGTGTTGTGAATTAGACTTCCTCTTCTTGGCCTCCAGGAAGTAGAACTAAGAAAGACAGGAGCATATTTTTGCTCAGTATACCGAAAAACTTGCTAACAATTAAAATTGATCTGAAGTATCACAGACTTATACTCAGGTGACAGTGAGATAATAAAATAATACAAATTTATAAAGTGCTTTAATTCAAGTAAGAAAGGCTTTGAGCACAAGCCTCATCAAACACTGTATCTGTCATTTATTCAGCAGCTCAGCTATGTTTAGAGAAGCTTATCACCAGAGTTGGCTTGTGAGTGATTAATATTTTGACCATTGAAACTCATGTGAAGGTATCACCAATGGCATTATGCCTTCCCCACACATATAACTTAGAGCTGGAATGAAACTTATGGATTATCTAATGTAACCCCTTCTTTTTAAAGATGAAAAAAACTGAGATCAGAAGGTTGCTTGTTCAAGGTCACACAGAGAGAAAGTGACACAGTTAGGATTTAAATCTAGGTCCTCCGAGACCCAAGTCAGCATTCTCTCTGCAGTATCATTTTGCACATTGCTGAAACCATGCATTATCTGAAGGAATCTCACTAATATGTGACAGATTGGACAATCCAATCTGAAAGGGAGTTATAAATTAAACATCAACTTGATTTTAAATATAAAGAATGAATTCTCCTACTGACCTCATTGTAAATGCTTGAAAAGCTGTAGATGCTCGAGAAGACGCAAAGTTTATGGCAGAAGGTAGGTGGGATAATTCACAAAAATAGGAGATAGTGTTAAAAATAGACACTGTTCTGAAGTCTGTAAATCCACTAAGACCATCAATTATCTTTACTTGGCAAAGGCAAGGCAATAACAGTAAAATGCATATCGGCACCAACTGTGATGTGAAATTTAAGGCTCTAAAACTCCATTAAAATCAGGCTGGTAATGATGTACCATATGCACCGATCTAAGTTGCCTGAGGATCTCCAACCTGTAGCGCCTTTTCTTCTGTCACATCACCTTGTTTATAAGGATGAGTTGTGAAATTTTGTTTAAGCATTCAGTAGCTTAGAGATGGCATAAAGTCTGGCTCTTTTTAGGACATATATTCGTTCTTTCTTACCCTGATGATTTATAACATATATCTGCTTCAATTTTCCATGCATGCTTATTTCTTAAGAAAGTCATAAATGTGACAAATAAAGATATTTCCATACACGGTAAAACAAATTAGGCATGCAGACCTCCAAATTATGTATCCATCCTGGAGAGGGAACAGACATCATCAGATGATTATAGAGGCTTATTAATCAACTAGCTGATTAGGAATCCTAGACAAGGGCTCCATATTTTAGCACCATCTTCCAATTCATCCTGTTTCTTTACACTTCTTCACTGTTCACCTTTATAAATAATTCAGTGCCTATTTTCTTCTCATACACTTTCATAAGTTTCATTAACACCCCTGAAAGTTGTGATGACATGCTAGATAGAGGTAACCTAAGTCTTTTCAGATGTAGGAGAGATTTTTCAATTTAGGTTAGAAGGAAGTTTTGATAAACAAATTTGTGTTTGAGATAAAATAACTTTTGTTCCTATATGAATGTTCTCCTCCACTATTTTTATTATCTGTTATTTCTTCCTTTTGATGTTGAATACTTTGTTTTTAATCCATATGTTGCCAGTACGCTTGGCCCAGCAGGAGAACACTTGCTATGACTGAAATAGCTTTATAGTTATAGTGTAGAACTTGTAAGCATACTTCTAACAACATATGTAAACTTGTCTTCTTTATTATGAACCCATCGTCTTTGGGGATTGATATAGAAAATAAACTTTTAGAGAAGTTAGATTCACAGTTTTAATTTTGGATTCATTTATTGAAACTCTTTGTATTTTGGTGTACAGTATAATATAGTATAGTGTAGAATAATATAATGTAGCATAATATAGCATGATGAGAATGAGATGCATCTATTATTGAAAAGGAAGTATGTCATGCCATTAACAGCATGACTACCATAATTCATTTCATAATAGTCAATCAGTCAATAAACATTTATTAAGTGCCTATTATGTACTAGGCACGATGCTAAGCGCTGGGCATATTGACATGACAAAAGAAAGCTAGACGCTGTCCACAGAGAAATGACAATCTAATAGGGGGAGGCAAAACATAAAAGGTTGAAAAGTCAGAGAATTTTCAAACTAGTCCAGTCAGGTGAAAAATATTTCACTTCTTTTGTCTATGACCTTTCCTATAAGGTACAGAAAGGTGTATTTTGCTGGTTGGATTCTGAAACTACAAGTTTCTTCTATCTTTTGTGAATGTAAATAAGTTGACATTGTGAGAAAATATATACATGAATATATACATTAGTAATTGCCTAGTGTTTCATATCATAGAAGTGATTTACCCTAATATATGAATTAGTGAACAGAAAGCCTCACTTGAAAATTAAATTATTAACTATAAACTAATTATGGAATCTCCCTAAGTGTCTGAGATCTGCTCACCCTCAAACATTTGTTGACAATGATAGACACATTCTCTCATTGATGTATTCATCTTGGGACTGCCATTTTGGGAAGACACCTAAGCCACTCAATCTTCATTCTTCTTCTGGCTCTACTCCTAACTGGATTTTGACACCATGACCCTAAATATGTAACTCTTTCCCCCTCTATCCAATTCCCTTTCATATATTGTCTTCCTTTGTAAAATTGTAAGCTTGCCAAAGATAGGTGTTGTTTTTTTCTTTTTGCTTATATTTGTACATCAGTGCTTAGCACAGTGCCTGTTACATACAAGTACTTGGTAAATACTTGTTGTGTTACCTTTAGAATCTGGAAACTGAATCAGGAGACCTAAAAATAAAATGAGGAATTCGGATTAGGAATAAAATTAATAGCATTTTTTTTCTTTGCTATTCCATGAGACTAATTATGAACTAATGGCCATCTGCGCCCCTGGACTCTGGAATAATTTCTGGAAGTCCAGTCAAGATCATGAGAGCAAGATCCTATCTTTATGAGAACAAGACCAATGAATTAGCCATGCATTGGGTCAGAAACTCTTTCCTTCTTCACCCCTTCAAACAATTACAATGTTCAAGATCTCAAAATATAGATTGAGAACAAGGGCAACAAATAATACCTAACTTTTTTAAGAAAGTCCACATTAGGACTCCTGGGAAGGAAGTAGTAGAAATAGGACCTTTCCTGTATAAACCTGGAAGTAAAAACTGGGAAGCCATCTTTGGAGCAGCTAATCACTCTCATATTTCATCCATATTCTAATTGCAAGAAGTTTATCTGAGACTAGAAGATATCTAATTACACCTGTTCACAGCCCACTTTGGCTTTGTTATCAAAAGAATTTTTTTTATTAAATAAAACTCATTCAGATATTTATATTTTGGAGAATGAGCTTTAAAATTCAATCATTTGGAAAGATATTTGCTTCCAAATATAGAAATTAGAATGGGTAGGAGGATTCACCAATTTTCTTATTCAGTCCAAGAAAACATAAGTCAGACTTAGAAAATATCACTAATTCAGAAAAGCAAGTCCTAATTCTATTGTCATATTTGATAGCTGTCTATTCATTTTTCATGATTATTTTCCCTAAACTCATGTCACAAGAAAAAGACATAACACACTTGACAAATGGTAAGAAAATTTCCCCTGATTTCTCCTTTCCTTTACCCTACTTTTTTTCTTGCAGGGTCAACATGGAAGAAAGGTAAAAAAAAATGCACATTCAGAAGTATGTCAGGTGAAAAAAAAAGCATTTCTTTTCTGGCTATACCCATTTATAATCCCCTTGACATCTTTTCTTCTTAGATTAAGACAAGAGAATATTTCTGGACATGTTGTGAATTGGGATATAACTGCTTAAGAATACATGCATTTCAAATATTTTTTCCTGGGAAAATGTTAATGGTAATATAAAAATATTCTTTAGGGAGTGTGGCTGACAGTTTTAAGGAAATATGCCTTCCTTGCTCATTACCATTTATAACACATTTATTTTTGGGAAAATTGAATCATGTACTCTTCTTACATGTTTTCTATTATTTGAAAGGGTGATTTTTGTTTATTCATGTTACAGAAAGCAGCATTCTTTAAAAATAATATAAAATAGTTCACTTTAGAGAGTAAAGCTAAATAGTCATGTTCAAGTCTAGCTTCTATCTGTCATTTTAAAACAGCAAGAAATATATAAGTCCTGCCTCTGGTAGGGAACGGTAGCACAAACCTGAGTGCTAATATCTTGGTTCTCCAGGAACTAAGATTATAAAGATCAAAGGATATAAAGATTATATGATAAAATATTTTTCAATCTGTATTGGTTGAGGGAATTTCCTTGCTGGGAATTCACCATAGTGATACTATCACATGCAGAAAAAGAAACCAAAAATAAGAAACAGACAAAAACAATAAAACAAAACACTTGACACTCAATCAATACCTTCCATTTTGCTAAAAAAAAATACACCTTTCATCATGGAAAATTTTATTCAATTTTATGGAATTTTTAGGGGGAGGACAGACAAATTTCCATTCTTTCCATTAATTTCACATTGTCATGTATTCCTGAAAGATTGATATTTTTCCCTCAATATGTGAAGGACTCCATCATATCAATTTGAGAGTGTACTGTGTTGAAGACCTGAAATTATTTTTCTGTTATGTTAAAGTTGGATACCTTTCTGAAGATGTTCATCACATTCTATTATTCTGTTCCTTAAATTCTTTTTACAATTAGTTGGGGAAATTTTCTTGTTTGCCATGATGAAATATGGTTTTCAGACTTCATTTCATTGTGATTTTGTGAAATAGCAACCATAATCATGTTACCATACTCCTTTTTCTCCCAAGTAATTTTCTTTGGCTTATAAATTTGCTATCACAACATTTTTTTCTGAAAATTTTTAATGGCTCTATTTTGGTTTAAATTTCTCATTCTTTTGTAGAATGCTTATTGCTTTAATGAGATTTCAATAATTTCTTCTAAATGGTCAATTTTCTTTTATGTCTTTTTGAATTATTTTTCAAGAGCTTTAATTTTTACAATCATTTCTTGCTTTCTTTTCCTCAAATTCTAATCCACTCTGGTAATTCTTTTTAAAATTTTTAATAATTTTATTTTTTCTAAAACTTAGATACACAGTAGGAAAAGAATAATTAACATATTAACTTAAATATTAAAACTTAAAAATGAAATAAGGAAAGAAAAAACATGTCATGTGCACAGCAGAATGTAAGAAAGGATTCAAAATATATAGTAATACATTTCCATTTCAAGAAAGTCGTCTATGTAATAATTACTATGTGTTGTATTGAGAGCTATCTATCTTTGCTTCATTGTGAGTTTTCTTTTGTTCTCCTCTGAGCACTTTTTACTATTTCTTATTCCCCCTTTCCCTCCCCAAGAAGTCTACAATTAAGTGTGGACATATTTATATGTAGATAAATACATAAACATACACACATATATACATACATACACACATACACATACATACATACATAGATAAATACATATACATACACACAGAGACACACACTTTCCTTAGCAAATTCTACTCCTGATATTTGTTTTATGTTTGTGTATGTCTCATATTTCCTATTCCTTCTGACTCCGCTACTTCACTTCTAATCACTACCTTACCCTCCTATTACTTAATCTACTCCCCTCCAAGGATCCTCCTTTTATCCTCCCATTCCCATTAGTGTAAACACCCATCTATAACCCCTTTAACCTATTCCCCCTTCCCTCTAGAGTCCCCAGCTTTATCCTCTCCCCTCTCCTTGTCTCCTTAGCATTTTATTTTTTGTAAAATTAGAAGACACTTATGCTCTTCTAAATATATGAATATTTTCCTTTTGAACTCATTCCCAATCAAAATAGAACTACTGGTCCTCCTCCCCCACCTAATTCCTGCGTCAATTCTTCCTCTCACACCTCATTTGTATAATTACTCCTTTTAGGTATTCCAAAAGAGTTTTACTTTTTAAAGTCATATCATACTCAGATCTGTCCCAATCTTTCTTGCAAACTACCCAAAAATAACAATTTTAGACATATATTTTACATTTTACATACATAAAAAGTAAACATTCTGTCTACCTGGGTCCCTGGTAATTAATCTTTGGTACGTAACTTATATTTCTCTTGGCTCTTGTATGTCAAATCTATTATTTTTTTTTAAAACAAAGTCCTGAAAGTCTGACAATCCATTAAATTTCAATTTTTTTCCATTCAGGATTATGCTTAACTTTGCTGGGTATGATATTTTCAGTCAGAACCCCAGTTCTTTTGTTCTTTGTTATACAGTGTTCCAAGACTGGTAGTATTTAATGCTACCACTGCTAGGACTTTTGTGATTCTAATTGAAGTACCACCATATCTAAATTGTTTTTTTTTTCTTTTTGCTCATAATATTTTTTCCTTGATCTGGGAATTTTCAAATTTTACTATAATATTCCTGTGGGTTTTCCTCATAGGATCTCTTTATTTGGTGATCAGTGGATTTTTTCTATTTCTACTTTCCCTTTCTGTTCTAATGCTCCAGGACAATTTTCTTTAATTATTCCTTGTATTATTGTATCAAGATTCTCTTTTGATCATAGATTTCAAGTAATCCAATTATTCATATGGTTTCTCTGCAATTCTCTTCTCAACTTTTCATTCTTTATATATATATATATATGTATACACACACACACACACACACACACACACACACACCCACACACACATATATATATATATAAATTTTGGAAGAGCAATTGGGGTTAATTGACTTGTCCAAGGTCACATGCCTAGTAAGTATAATGTGTCTGAGGCCAGATTTGAAGTCAGGCCCTCCTGACTCCAGGGACAGTGCTCTATTCACTGCACCACCTAGCTGAACCCATTATTTATATTTTGTTTTACTATTTCTTGATCTTATATAAGTAGCTAACTGACTTCCCCTTGGACAATTTTGATTTTTCAAGAAGTCATTTTTCTTCCTTAAGATTCTGAATCTCTGTTTCTAATTGGATAACTTTCTTTTCATGATCTTCTTGTTTTTCTTGGATTGCTCTTATTTTGTCCTCTCAATCTCTCTCATTTGATTTCTAAAGTCTTTAAAGTTCTTCTATGAATTCTTTTTGGGTGTGTGACCATTTGACATTGCTCTTTGTGACAAAAAAGGGTGTCTTTATTTCAGTGTGCTCTTCTGAAGATGAACCCTGGTCTTCTCTATTGCTATAGTAACTCTGTGATTGAATTCTTTCTTCTTTGCCTGTGCATTGTTTTTTTTTTTTTATTTGTAGTAGCTTAGTTTTTGTAATCTCCTCTAGTCTTAGGGTATGAGGAATGATACCTCTGGCCTCAGATGTTCCTTTAATTGCCCTGTATATCCTGAAACCAAAACTAAGACCTCCAGCCTCCTGTAAGTGCCCATAGCCAGCAGCATCTCCACATCACTGCTTTTGTACTCACTGTGTGTGCTTGTTTTTCTTGCCCTGGCCATACTGCAGCACAGCTGAGTCTAGCATTACTTGTCATTAGGGGTTCCCTCAGGCTTCTCCAACTCAAACATCCATCTCCCTGCACTGTTTCTGGGATAAAAGTTCCTATGACTGGGGCGGCCAGGTAGCACAGCGAGCAAGAGCACTGGCTCCAGTGTTGGGAAGACCTGGGGATCGAATCCAGGCTCCGACACTTAGCTCCCACCCAGAAACACCTGGCCGTGTAACGTTGAGCAAATTACTTAATCCCAATTGCTTAGGGGCGGCCAGGTGGCTCCGTGAGTAAGAGCACCGGCTCCAGTGTCAGGATGACCTGGGGATCAAATCTGGGCACAGATACTTAGCACCACACCCAGAAATAACTGGCCGTGTAACCCCGATAGCTTATTAAAAAAAAAAAAAGTTCCTATGACTGGGGTAGAGGCAGCCTTCCAACACTGCTAACCCCAGGGTTTGCTGCTTGTTGCTTGAGCTATACCCTTCATAGGAACCAAACCTCCTAGGATTTTTCTTCATATTTTCTCAGGTTGTCCCAGAGAGATCACTGTTCTTCCCCTACTCTTACTTATTTTTCCCATTTTATGCTTGCCCTGAGGCACTATTTTATCTTTTTGTGTGGGGGAAAATCTTGAGGGCTTGGAATTTTCTGACCTTCTTTGCCAGAATTCTTAAAAATATACCTGGAAATTCTTGAAGTTGCATTATTCTTATTTCTAATTGATAATTTATTCTCTCATTCTTTTAAGTTTTCAGTTTCTCTTAGTCCAGTATATTTCATAACTCGATGGAGGTCTCTTCTAAAATTTTTACTTAACTATTTTGGGGTTGCTCTTCTGGATTTAACATGATGCTTTCCTTCAAAAAAATATTTCCTTTCTGATGTTCATCTCCAGAGAAAGAACTACTAGAGCCTGAATATAGATCAAAGATACTTTTTCTTTACTATCTTTCTTTTTCTTTGTCTGTATTTTCTTTCCAGAATTACTTTCAGTAGTGGCAAGCACCCAAGCATCCCCAGGATGGCTGCCAATACAGGTTCTTATATCTGCTTTTCTAAAGGAAAGCAACTCAAAATGGGTTAACAATCTTTCTTGTAGCTAACATATCATTTACCTAGTTCAGGGAAAAAAGGTCAGCACCCCAAACTTCAGAGTATACAGACAGAAACATTTCAAGGAGACAGGCCTCCAACTGTCCAACCATTACATCCATATCAAATCACAGTTACCAGAGAGGGAAGCATCAACATCTGGGTTTTTCAAAGCCAGGGGCTCTCAATGGCTGCCCAGAGTCTCATCTGGTCAAATCACACAACACTTCTCAAAGTGAGCCTGTAAACAAAGTCTCACATCAGGGGTTACATAGCCTTCTCCTGGGTCAGAGAATGTTAACAATCCTCTTGACCCACTGCGCAATCACAAAGCACCAAGGTGTGGGCATTCCTGAAAAACAAGCCTCCCACCACAGGTTCCAGATGCACTTAACTTAGGGGCAGGGAAGATCTTAAAAATTTACATTCCTATAACACTTTCATGGAAATGAATCTTGCATGACTACACTTGTGTAACATACATAAAAGTGCTTGGCTTCTCAATAGGCAAATGCGGAAAAGATAGGAGAGGATTTAGAATACAAAACTTGAAAAAAATGATAAAATTATTTTTGCATGTAATTGGGAAAAATGAAATATTAAATAAGAAAAAATTATTTCCTCTACATTTATTTCATTTGTATATTTTGTATGAAATTACTGTAAATTTAGTGTCAAAATCATTTTCTTTTTATTTGGCACATTTTTTTTATCAACATATCTAAAAAAATTCCATTTGATTTTATTTTAATTGCATGTTTTATAGTTTTCTAACTTTCCTTTTTTTAATCTTTCTACTAATTTGATCTATGCTCTACCAAGTCATTGGGCTGTAAAACAAAGATCAAATTTTGAAAAGTTTTCAGAAAAAAATATAAAAATGAGAAAAAAACTATGATTCACAACTAAATCAAATCCAAACTGAATGATTTAGGCAAATTATTGATAATAAAAATGGGATATGGGAGACAGTATATTATTAACACAATCTTAGTAATTCAAAACAAAAATTTACCTGATTTAAATTGATTGCTATAGCAACTCTATGAGAATAATATAAACATAGTTTGAGGAAATTAGTAGCCAAATTTCCACAAGGAATATTCTATATTAAATTATATCTTATCATGAAATTCAATGATGTAGAGGATATAAGCTATCAATGGACTTATTTTTACTGATTGTAAACAAGCTTTTAATTTGACAGAGTAAAATATCACCTCAAAGGCTACCTTCCAACAAGATGTCTTTCATGCATACACCAAAATTCTATGATTCCTAAAAGATATGAAAACAGATCTAACATTCTCCAGGAACGTCTTAATAGCAGTACTAGGTAAGATGTACATAAGTAGGATTAATGCTTGCCAAAGGTATTCATCACTGCCATGGAGGAGATTGAGCACAGAGATAAATTTGAAGATGGATTCTGAAAAGATAGTGAGGACCTCCAGAAGTTTCTATTTGCTTATAACAGTATATAGAAAATTAAGTCCCAGAATACTTAAAGTATTTGACCTGGCAATGCACACAGGGCAATACAAGCAGATGAGGAATGACTATTGCCCATATTATGACATTTGTATTCAGTATAATGCATCTCCATGATTGAAAAGGAAGATTAAGTATCAAGTGTTGGTGATAATTGGTGATGAAAGTGTTCACTTTGCTTATATCCTCAAGGTGTCATGAAAAATCAGCCCTCTGTATGAGACCCAACACGCCTAATGAATTTGACTTAAGTCTCTCAGCCAAAAAAAGTTAAGTTTATTTAAAAAAAGGAAAGTTTATTAAAAGTTTGCTTATATTGGGCACAGAGTAAGCCTGTGCTGGGTCATTCTATGGCACTCTCACTATTCTATGGCGCTCTCACAGAACTCATTGACCTTGTTAACTTCTCCTGAAGACCCTCTCCAAACTCCTTCCCTAGACTACCCCTAGATTCCTCCCACAACCTTCTGTATATAAGACCCCATCCTGTTTTCATGTTTGTGAGAGTTCTGTGATAAAGAGGGTTAGGGTTGCTCTGGAGACCCCAAAATACCAACATGTTGGGTCCTGCCCAATGAATTCAACTCAAGTCTTCTCTCATCCAAAGAAAAGTAAAGTTGATTAAAAGTTAAATTTCATTAGACACAGTAAATCTGTGCTAGGTCATTCTATAGTGCTCTCACTATTCTAAGGCACTCTCACAGAGCTAGAAGTTAACGAGGTCAATGAGTGATCACTCACTCGTGAGTGAGTTTCTGGAGGCCACTTGGAGACCACAAACAAAGTCGGGCTAGGCCAGTTCAAGGGTGGATTGATAATTCTGATGGGCTCAAGGGTGGGAAGTCTGGTAACAGAGGGTGAAAAGTCTAGTAATGGAGGCTTGGGCTCAGCCACAATGAAGGACTTATTGCCTCATGCATATGACTCATCAAATGAGAAGATTCAATCAGAGTTCAAAGCCTGTAACTCAAGGACTCAAGGAGAGCTCAAGACAGGGCTCCCAGAGCCCATACCTCATCAATCCCACAAGTGGGATTCACAAGCTCTGGATTCTAACACTTAACCCAAAAGCCAAGACAACACAAGGGGATCTTTAAATTCCATTGCCATTAGAGTAGGTGGGAGAAAAACTGAATTAGTTAGATTTATAAGACATTCCATCAAAATTTTAAAGATCAATTAATCCTTACCAAATAAGCCATTCCCCCAAATAGAAAAAGAGCCACTCTATCTATATCTCTAATATGAGCAGATATGATAGTAATATATGAATTTAGGAAGGGTAAAGCAGATAAACTGAAATATGAGCCACCATCACAGAATCATAGGTTCAAAGCTAGTAATATATCACAGGTATCATCAATTTCAACCTCTTAATTTTAAATATTCCATATAGTGACCCAAAGAAATGTAGTTACTTGCCCAATGTTACATAGACAGAAAGTAGCATATTCTGGATTTGAACTCAGTTCTTCAAATTCCAGATCCAGTTTTCTTTCCACCATATATTTTACTAATGATAATTAATTAAAACTATTTAAGTTAAACATTAGCTAAGAAATTGCATAAACATATGAAAATTATTTTTATGACTAAATTGATATATGCCAACCTTACAAGAATGATAACAATAGAAAAATATAATATTCATCATATAAGTAACAAAAATATAACATCAATAGCTGCAGAAAAAATCTCTTGTAATAAACAACATTCATTACAATTTAAGAAACTTTCCTTAATGGATCACTTATCTAAAAAAAAAGCAGAAACCAACATAATTGGTAGTAAAAAAAAATTGGAAAATTTTTCAGCAAGCTCAGGGAAGAAGGAAGAATGCTTGCTATCTCCACTATTCTTTGACATAGTAGTAAATATGATAGCTATGATAAGGCATGAACAAGAAATTAAGGGAATAAAGATTGGCAAAGATGAGGAGAAATAATCACTATTGTTGTTATAATGAATTATTTGGAAAGGCTTAGAGAATTAAAAATAAAAGGATTATAATAATCACTGGCTTCACTGAAGTATCAAGATATAAAAGAAAAATCCCCAGACTCTAGCATTTCTGTATATTAATAATTAAAGCAAGCGGGAGTGGCTAGGTGGAGCAGTGAATAGAGTGCCAGTCCTGGAGTCAGGAGAACCTGAGTTCAAATCCAGCCTCAGATACCTAATACTTACTAGCCATGTAACCTTGGGCAAGTCATTTAACCTCAATTGCCCTGCCTTCCCCAGCTCCAAAAAGAAAAAAAAATTAGTTAAAACAATAATGGAATGATAAAGAAATTGCATTTGAAATAATTACAAAATGCATAAAAAACCTACAAGTACACTGATCAAAACACACACAAGACATATAAATGAAATAAAAAATAAGAAAAAAAGGAAGACCTAAATAATTCAATAAAATTTTTCCATGTCCATGCTTAGGCTGTGTCAACATTATAAAAATAATGATACCATCCAAATTAGTCTACTGATATAACATTAGGCCAATCAAATTATCAATGGTATCCTTTATAAGCTTACATGTAACAATTCACATTGAAAAATAAAATATCAAGAACGTCAAGAAAAAATGATAAAATTAGGAATTATGGGTGTCTAGCTTTACTAGACATTAAAGTATTTTTAAAAGTAGCAGTTACCTGAATTAGATGAAATGGAATAAAAACAGAAAAGTGAATCAGAATATTATATCAAATAAGCAAGATACTGAAGTGACATGCATAGAAACCTAGAAAATCAAGAATACCAACAAAGCATGTAAAAAGTCTATTAAGGACTTCTATAAAAAATTAAATTCAGTTTAGTAGAATATAGTCTTGTAACATAATTTTATGCCACATACCATACAATATTCCAATCATATAAAAGTTGAAAATCCTCAGTGATACATAGGTTACAAGACATGAGACAAAATAGGCAATATTGATGACATAGAGTGGGAGGGGGGAGTGATGTGTGTTTAACACATTGAATTGAATTGATTGAATGCAGTTGGAAACAGTGCCAGTAGTAGTCACTTACTACTGGAAACTTGTGCATCTCATGACCTCATCACCAACACTGTCTTGCCTTTACCTAAATGCAATAAAACTCCATGGATGCAGCCTTGCAACAAACATTGGAATTTAATAGACCATGCCATTGTAAGGAGAAGAGAAAGACAGGATACGAGAATGATGAATGCAATGTGTGGTGCTTAGTGCTGAATCAATCATAGACTTATCCTCTCACAGCTAAATATTCACATTCAACAAAATCTGTGTCCCCAAGGCAAAATGACTACCAGGAGAATTATTGTCAACAGATTAGAGCCCTTCTCTGAGTAGAAAGAGTTTGTTGCTAACTTGGAGGGAAAATTGAGCCAACACCCAGTTGGCAACAGTGGAGCATAAAAGAAGTGTACAGCTTTCAGAGATTTGGTGTATAGCTCTCCATTTGTGTCGGAACACTCACAAACAGCAAGACTGTATTGATGAAAATGTTGGAGAAATTCAGAAGCTGCTAAATAAAAAAGAGAACTTCACAGGATTTACTAGCAGTATAGTTTGTCCATCTCTAAAAAGGCAGAATTTAATTCCATCTACTACTTGGTTTTAATGGAGCCTCACCAATTAGTGATAAGGACATAACTTCAGAGAGATGGGCTGAACACTTCCATGGTATTCTCAATAGACCATCATCAATTAATTCTGAAGTCACAGACCTTTTTCTTCAGGTTGAAGGCAATCTCTCCCTAATTGAAGTTCTGAATGAAGAAGTTTCGAATGCCATTGGGCTTCTTTCATGTAGCAAAGCAATTGATGCTTATTCTATTCCAGCTGAGATTTACAAGGTGGGGCATCCATGGCTCATTCAAAAGCAGACTGAAATTTTCTGGGATATATGGCAAGAAGAGGTTATTCTATGGGGTTTCAAAGATAACTCCATTATCCATCTCTATAAAGGCAAAGAAAATAGATTGTCCTATGACAAGTAAAGATTCTTGCCAGAATCCTGCTCAATAAGTTAATCATTCACATGGAAGATGGTCATCTACATAAGAGACAGTGAATCTTCAGAAAGGGCAAAGGGATGGTTGATTGGTGTTTGCTGCCTGACAACTCCAGGAGAAAAGCCAAGAGCAGAACAGAGGTCTCTAGTTTTGGTCCTCCTCCAGAACAAAGGACAAGAACCAACCAAGAGTGCAAACTATTGGTACAGAAAGAAGCACATGCTGTCAGACATGAGTAATAAATTGTTTTGTTTTATTTATTTTCTTTCTTTCAGGGGAAAGATTTATTGAGAAGTAAAGATGCAAATAAAGATACATTGTATATAATACAACACTAAATTTGACAAAACATAGGTCAAGTAGAATGGACAGTGTTAGTTACAAATTACTAATGTTAAAGCTCCCTTTCTTCCTTTCTGTTAATAGACATCAAACTACAAAAATATGATATGACAGATTGTCAGTTACAATTACTTTATTAGAAAGTTTTGTTTAACTTTTTGGGGGAAGATATTATCAGGAAATTATTTTTTGGGAAGTGACTAATGTGACAAAACAAAATGTGACAATTTTTAAAAAGAACAAAGAAAGGAAATAAAAATTTTAAAATCTTGAAGCAGAATGAGTTATTTTCCAAATATCTAAAAATGGGAACATGCAAAATCTTAAACTTAAAAAAGACAGGGAGTCATTTTTATAAGTACAAGAGAGGAGAAAACAATCAGACACCACTTAATTAAAAAAAAAGATCTGAGGGGTGTAAACTGATTAAAAGCTCAAAATTAGTTATTTTATTTAGCAATGAAAGAAGTTAATAAGTTCTTTGGCTTTATTAATAGAAAAAGAGTGCCCTGACCTGGGGATGTGATAAGCCAATCTGTTTAACTCCACCATGGTCATACTACAAATAAATAAATTCATCACACTATTTAAGATTTTATGATATATGCAACAGATATGTATTATATCTGATGATATCCCTTACTTGGGAAACATATATTTTGAAGGATTCAAGAGGAAACAGGACAGAGACCTAATACCTAAGAATTTCTAAGGATATTTGATCCAAGAAACTTGGGAAGCAAATAATGCTGCTAAACCAAGCTAGAGAAAATCATGAAACTGTCCTGATTGGGTCCACTACAAATTTCTATAACATAATCTCAACTGGACCATCCCTGTCTCTAGGCAATCCTTTTATACCTCCAAAATCAACTCACTATCTTGCTCACCACAGCAGCTCTTCCAGACCCTTTCATCCCTCCTCAAAACTTCGCTGGTGCCGCTTCTCTATATCCTCACAGCTGAGAAACTTGTCTCATAATATTGCTGTAAAAAATGAGGTCATTCATTGAGTTTCCTCTTCTCCCTTCTTCCTAATCTCACATAATTCAGATGTTCTCTGCCATTATTTTCCCCATAATCCTCATCTCACATGAACAGTTGACCTTTTTCTTTCTCATGGGAAATCCTTTTACAAACACAAATGATCCCATCCTATCCCATCTTCTCCAGGAGGTTGCCCTCAGTTATCCCTACTCTCTCACTAATCTTCCATTCTTCCTACAAATACATCCATGTCTCCCATATCCTCAGAAAACCTCACAATTCATCCCAACTATTAGACCTTATCTCTTCTGTTTTTGTATAGATTCCTAAGAAAGGGTGGTTATAATAAATTATTTCATTTAAATAAAAAAATCATAATGCTCTGTTATATGCCTTCTGACCTCAGAATTTAATCAAAACTGCTCATTTAAAAGTTACCCACATCTCATAATAGCCAAATTTATTGACTTTTTATCTTCATTTTCTTGACTGTTTTGTAGTCTTTGTCATTACTCTCTAGGCCTTCTGGATGCCCCTCTCTTCCATTTCTCCTCCTACTTGTCTGACATTCAAATTCACTTTTGCTAAACCTTAAACAAAATCTTTTCCATTAAATAAAGATTAAATACATTATAGTATATTGCTATACTTCTTTGTCTTAGCCATTTCCCAGAAGAATCCTTCTACTATGTATCCACCAAAAGTAAGTATTCATTTCTCAATTGGCAGGGGACAGTGGAGAGGTTGCTAATAACTGCAAGGGTCTCGCTTGGACCCTGCTCTCTTTTCTCTTTATTTAATTTGGTGATTTCTTCAGCTCATATGGATTCAAATATCATCTCTATATTGATTATTCTCAATTATGCTTACCCTGCCCTAACTACACTGCTGATTTTCAGACTCACATCTCTAACTGCTTATTGGACGTTTTGAACTGGATATCCTATAGATAACTTAAACACAAATGTCCAAAACATTGTTCATTATCTTTTCCACTGAAATCCTCTCCCTTTCCTCTTTCCTGTTAGTGCTGAGGGCACCACCATCTTTATAGTCACTCAGGCTTATAACCTAAGTGTCACTCTTAACTCCATACTCTCTCTCTCACCCTCTATACTGTTATCAATTGGTTGCTAAAGCCTGCTGATTTTATCTTCATAACATCTCTTGCATCTGATCTTTTTGTTCCATGACACTGCCACCACCTTGGTGCAGCCCTACAATTGCATTACTATTAACAGCCTGTTGGTTGGTCTCCCCGCCACAACACTAGACCCACTTCAGTACATCATTTACCCAATTATAAAAGTGATGATTCTAAAATATAGATCTGTCACCCCAGTGCTCATTAAACACCAGTGGCTCCCTATAATTTATAGGATCAGATACAATAACTGCTGACATTCAAATACTCTACCTCCCTTTTCAGTCTTCTTATATCTTATACCTTCCTTCCTACCCTCCAAACACATACTCCATAATCTAGTGACACTGGATTTTTTTCTGCTCCTTTCACAAGAAACTCTATCTCCTAACTCTGGGCATTTTTTCTGTTTATTGTCTTACCATGCCATGTATGAAATGCACTCCCTCTTCAGCCCTTACCTCCTATCTTCCATGGCTTCCTTAAAATCTAAGAAGGTGGTAAAATCTATTTCTACAGGAAGACTTTCTTGATCCTCCCACAATTCTAGATCTGGGACCCTGTTCTATTCCCACAATTAGAGCCAGAAAATTACTATTCACAATTTCTTATTCTTGCCCAGTACATGGCTTCAGGCCTACCATTATTTCTATTTCTTATCTGCCTGTCCTAGGTGTTTGTCAAACACACATACACACATCATTAAGCACTGGATCTGTGACTGAGATTTGTGGTAAAAGTGGTAGAGCTGCCATGTAACACAGGTTCACTATAAATGCACAACACTGAGGTAATATTGCATAACCCCAGACCATTGTTCCACTTCCCTCTGCTGGAAAGTCCTACATCATACCTTCTTTTCTTGATCACTTTACTAGTGTCCACAGACTTCTCTATTTATTTCCCTGTGCCTATCTGGACTGGAAAAAAAAGATTCACTGGAATTTTGGATTTTCAGATCAAGATTTTATTGGCTCATTACTTAGGTCTTTTTTAGCTTCATTGTGGGAGTGGGTTTGGAAAATACATTATACTACATTGTTATACTTCTTTGTCTTAGCTATTTCCCAGAAGAATCCTTTCTACAATGTATCCACCAGAAGCAAGTATTCATTTCTCAATTGGCAGGGGACAGTGAAGAGGTTGCTAATTCAGAAAACAACATCGAAAGCTCTACTTTTCAGGGAGTTGTAAATGTTGTTATGAAATTATGGAAAGATATGGACATAGATGGTGGCATAGCAGCAGGAAAACTCCCTGAGCTTCCCACATATCCACCTCAAATACCTATAAAATATGACTCTAAACAAATTTTAGAGCTACAGAACCTGCAAAGTGACAGAGAGAAACAGATCTTCTGCTGAAGGCAACCCAGAAGGCCTATAGGAAGGGTCCATCACAGCATGCTGTGAGCCAAGCCTAGCCCCACATGAGTCTGTGGTTTTAGCCCCAGGGCAGCCCCAAGCAAGAGCAGCTGGAGTGGACTTTGGGAGATGGGATCACCAGCAGGTTTGGTGGTTTCCAGAATTATCAACACATAAATGCCAAAAACAAAGTAAAAGGTCAGTGTGGAACTCTGTTGGAACTGGGGGGAATAGAGCATGGTCTGGCCCCTACCTCCAGGGCAAGAAGCAACAGGAGGTACTGTGGCCATGCAGCCAAATCCACATGGCTGCTTCAGAGCCCTGGGCCTGCAGATTTTAGTGAGACCAAATGACCATTCAGAGACTAATCACTCTTGCTTTACCCTGCTTGGATCTGGATCTCTGTCTTGGGTGAAGGTCCTGGGGGTGTGAGCCAGAGCTAGTGAGGGCTGCAGGGAGGGTGCCCAACTAATAGCTTTGGCAACTGCAAAAACCCCAGTGATTTGGGACAAAGCTCCACTCTCTGGAAGCAGAATTCTATTGTGGCAAAGAGCTCAAAAGTTAAGAAACTGAGTGGCAACATGAGCAAGCAAAGGGAGAAAAGTAAGCACAACAATCAAACCTTAGATTCCTTTTTTGTGGGGGACTAAAAGGATGAAAGCATGTGGAATGGGAGCAAGACAACATAGTCAGAAATCTTGCACCAAAAGCTTCCAAGAAAAATATGAATTGGTTACAGGCCATGGAGGAGCTCAAGAAGGATTTTGAAAATCAAGGAAGAGAAGTGAAGGAAAAATTGGGAAGAGAAATGAGAAGGATGCAAGAAAATCATGAAAAGAGAGTCAACAACCTGGCTGAAGAAATAACACCTTTAAATATAGACTAACTCAAATGGCAAAAGAGGGCCAAAAGCCAATGAGGAGAATGCCTTAAAAAGACAAATTTGCCAGATGGAAAAAGAATTTCAAAATCTCACTGAAGAGAATACCTGCTTCAGAATTAGATTGGAGCAAATGGAAGCTAATGACTTTATGAGAAGTCAAGATACTATTAAACAGATCCAAACAAATGAAAAAATGGAAGGAAATGTGAAATATCTCATTGGAAAAGCCATTAATCTGGAAAATATATCCAGGAGAGATAATTTTTAAAAAATTATTGAACTATCTGAAAGCCATCATCAAAAAAAGAAATTAGAATTCATCCTTTAAGAAATTCTCAAGGAAAATTGCCCTGATATTTTAGAACCAGAGGGCAAAATAGAAATTGAAAGATGTCACTGATCATCTCTTGAAAAAGATCCCAAAAAGAAAACTCCTAGGAATATTATAGCCAGGTTCCAGAATTCCTAGATGAAGGAGAAAATATTACAAACAGCCAGGAACAAACAACTTGAATATTGTGGAAGCACAATCAGTGTGATACAATACATTAAGGGATTGAAGGGCTTGGAAAATGATATTCTGGAGGTCAAAGGAGCTAGAAATAAAAGCAAGAATCACCTACCCAGCAACACTGAGTATAATGTTTCAGGGGACAATATGGTTATTCAATGAAATAGAAGACTTTCAAGCATTCTTGATGAAAAAACCAGAGTGGAATAAAAAATTTGACATTAAAATGAAAGAAGGAAGAGAAACATGAGAAGGTAAACAAGGAAAAGAAATCATAAGGAACTTATAAAAGTTGAACTATTTACATGCCTACATGGAAAAATGATAATTGTAACTTATTAAACTTTTTTCAGTATGAGGATAGTTGAAGGGAATATAAATATATATGTGTGTGTGTGTACACATATATGTTTATATAAGAGGGCATATGTGCATATGAATACATATGTGTGTGTATATATGTGTACAGGTATACATAGATAGAGGGTACAGGATCGATTGAATAGGAAGGGAAGATATTTACAAAATAAAATTAAGAGGTGAGAGAGGAATATAATGAGACATGATAGGGAGAGAGAGAATAGGTTAATTTATCTCATATAAAAGAAGCAAGGGAAAACTGTCACAATGGAGAGGAAGAACAGGAAGGCAAAAGGGAATGGGTCAACCTTACCCTCACTGAATTTGGCTTAAGGAGGGAATAACCTACACACTAAATTGGGTATCTTACCCTACAGGAAAGGGGGGATGATAGAAAGGAGGACAGGTTGGAGCAGGAGAGTGTTAGAAGCACACACTTTTGAAAAGGTACAGGGTCAAAGTAGAAAATAGAACAAGTGGGGGGCAGGATAGGATGGACAGAAATATATATAGTCAGTCTTTCACAATATATCCACTATGGAAATGTAACTATATAACTACACATGTACAACCTATATTGAATTGCTTATCTTCCCAGTAAGGATGGGGGGCAAATGAATAAGGGAAAGAATCTGGAATTCAAAGTTTTAAAATCAAATGTTTAAAAAAATTACTATTACTATTTTTTACATGCAACTTGAAATAAGATACACAGGCACTGGGGTATGGAGATCCATCTTGCCCTACTGGAAAGTTGGAGGGAGGATGGGGGGGGATCTAGGAGAGAGCAGATTGGGGGAGGGGGTGTTCAGTGGTATTACTGTTTTGGGATGGTGGGTAGGGGACAGATGGGGAGAAAAATTTTAACTCAAAATCTTGTGGAAATGAATGTTGTAAACTAAAAATAAACTGAAAAAAATTAAAAACATTAAAAAAAAGATAGACAAAGACAAGAGTCATATAGAATGGACAGTCATGGATGGCTTGATATCTCCATTGCTAGATAAGATACTAATACTTATAAAGTCACAGATCCATTAGCATATTCAATGATTATTAAGAAGTTTTTGTATATAACTAATTATGAATTTATTTTACTAAAATTTACACATATTACTCTTAGTACTTCTGTTAGGATCCAAACAAACAAATAAACAAAACCCAACAAGGCCAAGAGTTAGGACAAAGGGGGAAGCTATTATTTTCCCATGTGAAGAAATTTCCTGATAACTGATTGCTGGGATTAACAACATACTTCTAGAGCTCCAACCAATAAGAAACCCACAGTTGTTTTGCTTAGACTCAAGTGTGGGTCAGGAACTTGCAAAATTTATAATAGTATGGTAGCAATCAGGAAACTTTGGAAGCACTGAAGGCATGCCATTTCCTAAGCTATGACATTTCTGATTTTTTATTAGCACTCAACGCCTAGAGAAATCATCAACAAGACTCAAGAAAGTAACACTGATCCAAAGAAGATTCAGAGTGTCCTTCAAGAGTTGTGTAGAGCATGTCTGCAATGCAAAGTATTGATTTGGGAATTAGTGCTGGAAAAATGAATGAACAAACAACAACAACAAAGAATAACCCAACCATACAAAGCTATTATTATGTCAGGGACACCCAAGGCACAAACCTAGAATAAGAGAATTATTCCAAAATTTCCATATGGAGAGGGTAAAAGAAAGACACAATTTGGTAACACAGAAAATTAGAATCCCTTAAAGAAATTAAATAAGAACTTATTTAAGTTAAAAATTATCTTATAAATGAAATGACCACATTAAAGGAAAGAACTGGAGAAGAAATATGAGTTATAGAGGACAGGCATGGGAGGAGATTTAACCCATTAGCTCAAGAATTTTAAAACCTTACCTAAGTAACAGACATCTTGAAAATTAGAATGGACCAAATAGAAGTTAATGACTGCAAGCAGCCAGAAGGAAAACAAAAATCAAGAAATAAAGATACATAGTCAACATCAAATAAAATTAACAATAAGGTAGCAATGAGCATAGAATATGATATTTTATAAAGAAAAGATTAAGACTTAAAACCAAAATTAATTTACACAACACAACTGAGTATAATGCTACAGTGAAAATGTATGAAAGCATAAGTGATGGAAAAAATTTACAATTCAATTAAAGGAAATCCATCACTCAATAAACATTATAAAGACCCTACTATGTGCTAGGCACTTTGCTGAGTGCTGGTTATACAAAAAGAGACAAATGGTAGTCCCTGCTCTCAAGGAACTTATAATCTAATGGAGAACATACCATACAATTAATTTATGCAAAGCAAGTTTTCTACAATACAAATAAGAAATAAATAAAAGAAAGAAGAGAGGTTGGTAAATGATTGTAATAACAGATGAGATTTTAATCAGTACTTAAAGGAAGCCAGGGTAGTCAGTATTTGGAGATGAGGAGGAAGAATGTTATGGGCCTGTGGGACAAGAGAAAATTCCTGGAGCTGATAAATGGAATGTTTTGTTCATGGAATAGTCAGAGGGTCAATGCCATTGGATGAAAGAATACATGTTAGCAAGTAAGGTCTATAAGAGTAAAAGGCAGGAGGTGACTGGGTGGGTTTTGAATGCGAAAGATAGAATTTTGGTATTTAATCTTGGTGGTAATAGGGAGCCAGTGGAGTTGAGTTTATTGAGCAGCAGAGAAGTGACATGGTCTAATCTGTGCTTTAGGAAAATCACTTTAGTGACTGAATGGAGGATGCACTGGAGCAGGGAAAGATTTGAAGCAGGCAGATCCAATGGCAGGCTATTCCAATATTCCATACAAATATGACAATAATGAGAAAATACTAACTTTTTTTCACATATAACCAAAGTAGTCGTTAGGCAATAATGATATTATCAGCAGAAGAGATAAAGAGCAAAACAAAAAACTTGGGGGGAAAATACAGAAAAACTATATATATTAAACACCAATTAAAGAACAAAATATAAAATTTGAAAATTAAAGAAGAAATGAACAAAATTGAAAATAAAATTAATGTAAAACAAATAAACATAGAAAGTGTTTTACAAGCAATAAGTAAAATAAACAAAGCATTGCCTAATTTGATTTTTAAAATAAAGAGAAAAACAATTAACCTTTATCAAAAGAGAAAAAGAACAAATGAAGAAAATTTTAGAAAGTACTTAACACAATCATATTCCAATCAAACTGACAACCTAAGTCAAATGAATATTTGCCAAGATTAGCAGAAAAAGAATGAGGATTGAAATAACTGTCTCAGAAAAAATTAGAAAAGCCATAACTATGGCCCCCTAAACATAGAATTTTGCAAACACTTTCTATCAACATTCAAAGAATAATCATTTCCAATAATATGTAATCTATTTAAATAACTTCAATGGAAGGGATCCTGCAAATTACTTCAAGGATATTAAAAAATGAGAAGAAAGGACCTCACTGTACCAGATGTCAAACTGTACTACAAAATAGTATTAATCAAAACAATTTGATTCTTATAAAGGAAGAGAGAT
This sequence comes from Petaurus breviceps papuanus, assembly GCF_028583685.1. Lineage (NCBI taxonomy): Eukaryota > Metazoa > Chordata > Mammalia > Diprotodontia > Petauridae > Petaurus > Petaurus breviceps. The sequence goes on along the minus strand of NW_027186304.1, from coordinate 100,206,632 downwards.
TGATCAGTGGAACAGATTAGGTATCAAATGAACTCTGCTGTCTAGTGAGAGACCCCGGCTACTATAGTAAGAACTCAACATTTGATGGAACTTCGGCAAAGACCAGAAAGTAATCTTGCAGAAACTACATATAGGCTGACAGCTCAAACTTTATATGGGCATAAACTCCAAATGGATACATGACTTAGCCATAAAAATGGTTTTAGAAACAAATTAGAGGAGTATATGGAGGAAAAACTATCTATTAGAGACTTGGTAATGTCCTAAATCCTAGGAACACAAAGAAAGACAAAAGAAAATAGTCTCTACTTTCAAAGGGTTTACAGTCTAATGGATATATTAGCACTTTGTTGGCGCTGTCAATTGGTCCAGTCATTTTAAAAAGCAATATGGAGGGGAGGCTAGGTGGTGCAGTGAATAGAGCACTGGCACTGGAGTCAGGAGGACCTGAGTTCAAATCCGGCTTCAGACACTTGACATAATTACTAGCTATGTGACCTTGGCCACGTCACTTAACTCCAATTGCCCTGCCTTCACACCTCCAAAAAGAAAAAAAAAGCAGTATGGAATTATGTCCCCAAGTCATTAACTATATACATCTTTTGATCCCACAATACTATTACTAGTTCTATGCCCTAAAAATATTCAGGAAATTAGAAAATGCCCCATATGTTATACACACATGCGTGTATATATTTGTGTGTCTACACACATACATATATATGTATATGTGTGTATATATATATAATGTTTGCTCAGCAATTCTCTCTATTGGTAGATAGACAGACAGATAGAAAGATAGATAGATAGATAAATAGATAGATAGATAGATAGATAGATAGATAGATAGATAGATAGATAGATAGATAGAATTGCTGAGCAAGCTAGGAATATACTTGTATCAAATTATTCATAATCAAGTGAGTAGAAACAAGAAAAATATGTCATAACATTATAGAGACAAAAAAGTATGAAAGATTTAAACTTTTTGTTCAATGCAACGACCAGCTAAGGTCCCAGAAGACCATTGATGAAACATGCCATTCACTTCACATTGACAAAGAGATGTTGGGGTTAAGCTGCATAGTGAGATGCATTCACACACACACACACACACACACGCACACAGTCATACACTCATACACAATATATCCCCTAGGTGGTTATTGTTTTCCTCTGATTATTTTTATTTGTTAGTAGGTATTTGTTTTTACTTTTTTTTCCTCTTCTTTGAGGTGTCTTGTCTAATTCCAGGTTGAATGAAATAAAATATAAGGTTATTTCCATCCCTGGGATCCTGTGTTTCTCTGATTCTGTTTTTCTGTGATACCCAATTCTAATTTTGGCTTTGAGTTTTTCTACCAAGAAGAAATACCTTTGGTTTGAGAAGGGAAGGAAAATAAAGGAAAATGGATCAACAAACAGTTGAAATTACAAAGGAGCAGGAACAAATGAGAACATTCATTGCCCTTAGGTACTTCTCCTTGTCAGCAAAGTCCTAGAGTACTTCAGCAATTTAGATAACAGCAAGAATATCAACAGCAAGAACAACAAACATTGATATAAACCTTAAATTTCCCAAAGGGCTTCCAATATAGTATCTCATTTTATCCTCAGAACAACCTGGTGATGTGGCTGATAATTTCCCCCACTTTGAGGTTTAAGTCATGTCAATTGGCTTGACTTGCTATTAAGTGACTGAGGCAGGATATGAACTATGTTATTCATAACTCTAAGTCTAGTGTTCTGTCTACATTGTCAATTACTGCTTTAGGGCTATTAACATAAGGGTCATCATTTTAATTTTCATTCTTGACAAAATTTTTAAAGGCGTTATTAAAGAAATAGGTCAAAGACAGTTAAAGGAAAGAAATGATTGATAATAGCCAGTATAGGTTCACCAGGAACAATTCATGTCATATTAACTACAGTTCTTTTTTTAAAAAACAGGATTGATATCTGGCAGATCTGGAGATTGCCATAGTCATCATGTACTTGAATTTCAGCAAGTATTTGACAAAGTCTCTCCTGATATTCTTGTGCAAAATTTGGATGGGAAAATAGTATAATTAATAATGGCAGAAATGATTGACAAAGTGGATTCATTGAATTGTAATTAATATATCAATGTCAATTTGAAGAAAGACTTTGAGCAGAACCATAGGGCTCTGTCCATGGTTCTGTTCCATTGCACAGTTTAGTTAATAATATAGATGAAAGCAAAAATAGTATAGCTATAAAATGTGTGAACAATAGTGTTTGGGATTTCTATAATTTTGAATGACAGAATCAGCGTCCATAAAACTTTCAGCCATTTAGAACACTGTTGAATCTAATAAAATAAAATTTAATTAACTATTGGGCTAGAGTCAAGTTGACAAATACAAAATGGGGAGTGAATGACTAGGCAACTTTTTAAGTGAAAGAAATGTGAAAATTTTAGTGTACCTCAAGTTCAAAATATGTAAAGAGTATGACTCCAACACAACAGCTAGAAAACCTTATGCAGCATCTTAAGCTGAATTTGGTAATAATAGAAAGAGCACAGGAAAACAATAAAGGATAGTCACTTTGTTGTCCTCTGCCCTGGGTAGATCATATTTGATTGTTAGGTTCACTTTTAAGTATTATAATTTATGTCAGACCTTAATGTCATGTAAATGGAAAAGTGTGACCAGGATGGAAAGGTGACTTTAAATCATGCTATAAGAGGATCAGTTCAAAACTTAGAAGAATATTTAGTTTGGGATAGAGAAGGCATGACATTTTGGGAGGGGGATTATTTTTCTTTAAGAATTCCAAGAAAAGGGTCAGCTAGGTGATGCAGTGAATAGAGCACCAGCCCTGGAGTCAGGAGGACCTGAGTTCAAGTCCGACCTCAGACACTTAACCCTTACTAGCCATGTGACTTTGGGTAAGTCACTTTACCCCAATTGCCCTCCAAAAACCAATGAATGAATGAATAACAATTCCAAGAAATTGTCATTCAGAAAAAAGTTTAAACTAGGAAAGGGTGGTGGAAAATACAGGAGGTAGATTTTTGCCTTAATATGATAAAATTCCTTAACATTACAACTGTCCCCAAATTAAGTAAATTACTTCATAAGGCAGAGAGTTCACCATGATAAAGGAATTCATAAAGAGACTATTTGATCATTTTTTGGAGATTTAAAAGAAATCATCCATGTTTTATGTTTGGGTTAGTCTAGATGATCTGCAAGGTTCCATTCAGCTATGAAATTCTGATTTAAAAAAATCATGAAAAAACATACATATCCACATGACATGTTTTTGACTAGAAAAATCTATGAAAAAGTAACGTGATTGGAAAAATATTTTAAAATATTTTGGGAGATTTCAAAATTTTTTCCAATTTTTATAGGGAGGTAGATACAGAGCCACTAGGAAAACATAAAGAGTATGAATAACTGTACTGGCAGGAAGACTCGCCCTTGAGTCATTGAACCATAGATTCTAATCTGACAGGGACCTAAGAAAGTATCTTGTCCAATTAACTCATTTTACAAACTGGGACCCAGGAAGTAAATAGCAGACCCCATGGATTCAAACTCAGCATTGGGATCACTATGGCACTGCTATTTTAATACCTAATGTAGGCAACTGATCTCAAAATATTTCCTTGATAGCAGTGATCAGAAAGATCCTTATCTGGTTTTAGTGGTTTTGTTATATTGGTCACTTAGATTCATGTCTCTTACCTATGAAGCAGGTCAATCCTGTGCTGAGAAAACAGGCGTGGGGAAAATGAACCAATAGAGAATAGGATTAGGATCCATTAATTCAAGATTCAATAAATGGAGCCAGAAGAAACCTGCCTGGACCTTTTGAAAGAAGGAGTTGAGGAACTTTCAGACTAGTAAACCTCTCATTCTCCTTATTCAGAATCATACAATTACCTGAAAATGAATACAATATGTGACCTACATATTTGTGGTGATCTAGCCTTTGTGGAAGGACATCCCATTCAAGAGACCCACTCATATTTAAATGATTAGTTTCTGCTCTAAATTCTACAAATCACTACTTTCCCCAGATTTCCATGTTTCCTAAATCAGACTATCCAGGGTCCCCTTGTAACTAGAGACCCTGATGTTTACCTGATAGTTTGACTTCAGACATACTATTTAAACTCTCAGGGTCTCAATATTCTCATCTACTAAGTCTGCCCTTCCTGACTCACAGGAATTTTGTGAAGTTTTAATGAGATATAATGAATGTAAAACATTCAATGCATGTCAGTTATCACTTTTGTCAGAGATAAGAGATACTTTATTTTCTATATTATAGAATCTGCTTAAGTATTTCATTGTGTGGGGAAACTCTTAGTGTCAGAGACATTGAGTTCTGTTTCTTTTAAATTTGTATCTGTACACCAGAAAAAATATTGAGGACATAAATCCATATCTTCAATACTTTTGTAAGCATCCTTTTTCCCCTAGTCATGTCTAACTCTTCATGAACAAATCTCTACCAGCTGAGGACATTTGGAGCAATTTTGGGACAATCTTTGATTATTTCCAAATCTCTTCCCCTGAATCACATACAACCTTCTTTTGCATTTCCATAGTGCTTCAATGTACTGTAATAATTTCACTTACTAATTAATTGGTTCATTGGGGTTTCTCAGGTATACCAAATAGGTTTAAAATCTCTCTTTTAAATCACAGAAAAGTTCAGAAAAGATAGTGGAGTACATGCTTACTAATGAATTACCTCACTTAAAATGCCCAAGATTTTGGATATTCTGATTTTTGAATACACAACTTTCATAGACTTCAGGAAGAAGAGGCCAGGTTTTTTTTTCCTTCACTTCATTGGTCTGCATGTAATGTGTCCCATAGAGGCTACAACCTTTAATTCTATCTGTTGAACTTTTATCTCTGGACTAGCAGAAACATGAATATGATGGATAATCCCCTACAGAAGTTATAGAAACTTTGTGTTTTTCCCCTATTTTGTATTATTTCTGAAAAATTCTGTCTGATAATCCATTTCAGGGAGTAAAATCTTTTTATCTATTGTGACATCCTTTTCTTAGAATAGAAATAAATGAATTTCACTTAAAGTTTGTCTTGATTCATATGACGTATTTTTGTGTGTATATGTATATACATACAAACATATGCATATGTATATATATGCATATGCACACATATATGTGTGTTTATATATATATATGTTTGTGTATGTGTGTTTGTGTTTGTATAAAGAGAGAGAGTATATTTTAGGATTAAAGTTAGACTGATACTTAGTATTTTATTAGTCCACAGCTAATTGTGGACCAGTAAACAAAACAATAGGACCTCTCTCAAACATCTTTTCCTTGAATCCTGAAATTGCCTCTTTTTGTAGCATGAGTGTATGCTTGTATGTATACTCAGGAGCTAACTTGTAAAAAACGTTTTTGCCCAAGAAATCATACTACAGAGGTTCCTTTGGAGAAAGAAAATCCTTATTGTAAGGATATTAATCAAATTTCACAAGGAATCATGTTCCTCTTATGCCAAGAAAGGGGAGAGCAATATTATGGCTTGAACAAAAAATTAATAACAGAATAAACTATGTAGACAAAGCCTAAGTAGACTTCTTTTTCTTTACCCTGTCATTCAACATGGACTATAGCATTAACCTCTTTTCATTTCTCAAAATTATCTCATTTCCTTCTCCCTGAAGATGGAAAACTCTTGTTTATTGTCTTATGGGTAGGCAATGTTCAAGGAAAAGGCAGCCAGAAATTTTCTGAAGGTTCATTTCTACTAAAGTAGACACTGTGCTATTGTCTGGAGCCACTGAGATTAGATATAGGAAGGAAGTAGAAAAATAAGAAATATTATGCATGTTTGCAAGCAAATAGAATGATATAAATCTATAAGAAAAAATGGCAAATAGGAAGTCATGGAAGTGTATTGTTATACCAGGGTAGAAATGCTGAAAAAGCTCTTAAAGATATGAAGTTTTTTTTTCTCATACTACAATTCTACCTACTTTCTACATACAAATCTAGTGAATTTCCAAGGTGAGTGGAACAGAAATAAAAGACAATGGTCTCAAAGAAGATGTCAGAGTTAGGTCGTCTTGATGATAGTGATATATTGATAAGAGCCTCCTGTCTGGCCTGTATCCTCAGACTTCTCCATTTGCAGATACCTTTACAAGGTACTTTTACCTAAGCATAGTAGATACAGTAAAGGCATTCTTTGCATATATCTTCAGGTTCACAGTGGCCTACTTTTTCCTTTTGATGAAAGAATTGATAGAATCTGAAGAGAGTTGAGCCATGTGGCTGAGGCTTTTGGGGCACATAGCTGTCCAAATAGAAGTTATCTCCTGAGCTATTTAGAAAATATCAAGATGCTTTCCTTGAAGCTGGTGTGTGAGAGAAGCTGTGAGTGATAGACAATATCCCCTGGTATGTGAGTAGATGTGAGCAGGTGAACAGACTCTGAGCAGAGGAATGTGGTTGTGAAATGACAGTGTTGAGAGTATTCAGTTAGTTCTAGGAATCAGATGAGAGTGAGATTTGGGGATAAGGGAGAGATGGAAGGTAAAGGAAAAGGGGGAGGAAGAGAGAGAAGGGAAAACAATAGAAGAAATGGGAAGAAAGTGAGGAAAAGTGAAAAAGCAGGAGGAGGGAAAAAGAGGAAGGAAAGAAAGAGCAAATTGAAGAGGGAAGAAGAGAGGGAAAAGAGATACCAAGGAACAGAGACAAAAAAAATGGAAGCATGAATGAGTCAGCTCAGAGTGGCAGGGCAGGCAGAGCCAATATGGTGGATAAAGGCAGGGACTTGCCTTTGCTGCTCCTAAACTCCCTCCAAATACCTTTAAAATGACTCTAAACAAATTCTAGAGCAGTATTAACAACAAAAAAGGGAGAGAAATAAATTTCCAACTCAAGACAACTTTGAAGGTCAGCAAATAAGGTCTGTTGCTCCAGGGTGAGAAAGGAGTAAAATCCACTGCAGGCAATGCCAGCTAAGACTGGACTACAGCACAGCAGGAGCAGGTCTCAAGGCAACTGAATCACTGGCAGAAGTGGCAGTTTGCAGACCTCTCATCCTACAGATGCCAAAGGCAACTTAGGAAGTCGGCAAGAGGAGTCTGTTGCACCAGGGTGACAGTGGAGCATAGTCTATTGCAGGCTGTGCCAGCACAGCCCTGGCCCTAGCAAACCAGGAGCCAGTCTTGGTGGTGACTGAGTTATCAGTGGCAGTGACTGCTTCTGGAGTCTCAGACCCCAAATGGTGAGCAGGTAGAACAACTGGTGAGAAGGAGATTGCAGGTGTCATTTTGCTAAGAACTGAGGCAAGAATCTGTTGCTTTGTTCATACTTAGATATGGATTGCAATCCTGGGTGGCAGTCCCAGGGTGAGGAGGAGCACTAGTATAGCAGAGCTTGTATTTACAGTGGGGGGGGGAGTTTCCAATTCAAGGAAGGAAAGAGTGTTTTTTTCATCAAGAATGCTTGAAAGTCCTTTATTTCATTGAATATCCATTTCCATCCTGAAAGTATCATACTAAGTTTTGCTGGTTAGGTGATTCTTGGTTATAAGCCTAATTCCTTTGCCCTCCAGAATATCAAGTTTGAAGCCATCTAGTCCTTTAATGTAGAAGTTGCTAAATCTTGTGTTATCCTGACTGTGGCTCCAGACAAGAGCACAGACCAGGAGAGTAGTAAGTACCTCTCCTTGGGTCAACCACATTGAAAAAAATGAAAACTTGCAGGTCCCTAGAAGTATTTTTGAAAATAGCTGCACACAACCTCTGAAGCTTGGGATAGTGTGGCCTTCATCCTGGAAGCAGAGCTAATTTAACAAAGGCTAAGAAAATGAGCGAGCTAATAGGCTAAGGAAATAAGCAAACAGAAAAAAAACCCTCTGATTATGAAAAATTGTTATGGAGACAAAGGAAGCCTGAAATACACACTAAGAAGAAAACTATAAAGTCAAAGTTCCTACATCCAAAGACTCCAAAAAAATATGAATTAGTCCCAGGTCATGGAAAAGCTCAAAAAGGATTTTGAAAATTAAGAAAGATAGGTAGATGAGAAATTGTGAAGAAAAATGAGAATGATGCAAGAAAATCATGAAAAATGAGTCAGATTGGTAAAGGAGACACAAAAAATTTATTGGACTAACTGAAAGCCATGATAAAAAGGGGGGAGGGAGGATTAGACATCATCTTTCAAGAAATTTTCAAGGAAAATGCTCTGATATTCTAGAACCAGAGGGAAAATGGACATAGAAGGAACCCACCGATCACCTCCTGAAAGAGATACCAAAATGAAAATTCTCAGGAATATTATAGCCAAGTTGCAGAGTTCCCAGGCTAATGGAAAAATATTGTAAGCAGCCAGAAATAAGCCACTCAAGTATCATGGAGCCACAGTCAGGATAACACAAGATTTAGCAACTTCTACATTAAAGGACTAGAGGGCTTCAAACTTGATATTCTGGAGGGCAAAGGAGTTAGGCTTATAACCAAGAATCACCTAACCAGCAAAACTTAGTATGATACTTTCAGGATAGAAATGGATATTCAATGAAATAAAGGACTTTCAAGCATTCTTGATGAAAAAAAAAAACAGAGTTGAATGGGAAATTTGACTTTCAAATACAAGAATCAAGAGAAACATGAAAAGGAAAATAGGAAAAAGAAATCATAAGGGACTTAAAGTTGAACTGTTTACATCCCGACATGGGAAAATGATATTTGTAACTCATAAGACCTTTACTATTATTAGGGTAGTTAGAAAGAGTATATATAGACAGAGAGCAAAAGTATGAGTTGACTATAAAGGGATGATAGCTAAAAATAAAATTAAGGGATGACAGAGGAATATTTGGAGAAAGAGAAAGGGGAAGGTAGTATGGGGTAAATTCTCTCATGCAAAAGAGGCAAGAAAAGGCTCTTCCAGTAAAGGGGAAGAGGGGGAAAGTGAGGGGGGATGAGTGAACCTTACTCTCATCAGAATTGACTCAAAGAGGGAATAGCATACACACTCAATTGGGTATAGAAATCTATCTTACTGTACAGGAAAGGAGGAGGGGAAGGGGCCAAGAGAAGGTGCTGAGTTAATAGAAGGGAGGGTAGATTGGGGGAGGGATAGTCAGAAGCACAATATTTTTGAAGAGGGAAAGGGTGAAAAGAGAGAATATAATAAACAAGGGGGATAGGATGAAGGGAAATAGAGGTAGCAATTATGAATGTGAAAAAAATTGAAGCAAGTTTCTCTGATAAAGGCCTCATTTCTCAGACATATATAGAACTGAGTTAAATTTAGAAAAATAAAAGCCATGCCCCAACTGATAAATGATCAAAAGATATGATCAGTTTCAGATTAAGTAACTAAAGCTATCTATACCCTTATGAAAAAAAAAACTATTGCCATTGTTGATTGGAGAAATGAAAATTAAAATAATTCTGGGGTACTACATCATACCTATTAGATTGGCTAATAGGAGAGAAAAGGTAAATGACAAATATTGGAAGGGATGTGGGGAAAATGGGACCTTAAAGCATTGTTGGTGGAGTTGTGAACTGATTCAGGTATTTTGTAGGGCCATTTGGAATTAAGCTGCAAGGGTTATAAAAGCATGCATATCCTTTGACTTAGCAGAACCACTACTAGGTCCATATCCAAAAAGAAATAAAAAAACTAAAAAGAAAAGGACATATGTGTACAAAAATATTTGTAGTAGCTCATTTTTGGGGGCAAAGAATTAGAAATTGAGGGGATGCCCATCATATGGGGAATGGCTGAACAAATTATGGCATGTGATTCTGATGGAATACTATTCTACTGTAAGAAATAATGAGCAGGATGCTCTCAAGAAAAGCAGGAAAGACTTGCATGGGCTTATGCAAAGTGAAATGAACTGTATACAAAGTAATAGCAATATTGAAAGATGATCAGCTGGGAATGACTAAGCTATTCTCAGAAACACAAGGGTCTAAGACAACTCTGAAGGACTTATTATGAAAAGTGCTATCCATCCCCAGAGAAAGAACTGATAGCATCTGAATACAAATTAAATCATCTATCTATCTATCTATCTATCTATCTATCTATCTATCTATCTATC
>NW_027186304.1:100193291-100196519 GCF_028583685.1 Petaurus breviceps papuanus | reverse complement strand
ATCTATCTATCTATCTATCTATCTATCTATCTATCTATCTATCTATCACTTTATTTTTTGAGGTATCTTTGGTCTAAATTTTCTTTTTTAATATGACTTATGGATATGTTGTGCATGACTACACAGGTATAACATATTGAATTGCGTGCCTTCTCAATGGGGGTGGTAAGTGATGCCTGCATCAAAATGGGCATAGGCTAAACCAAAGAGTGTGGAATGATTGGACATGAGCCAGGCAGGATCTGTCATAGCAGTTCCAATTTATTGATCAGAGAGCAGGGTTTATATAATGAATGTAAAGCAATTATCTCTTAGATTCCCAAGAGAAAATGTTTAAGGTTCTTGTTCATTTACGTATATTCATGTGTTTTAATGTCCTTGTTCACTTACATAAATTTATATGTTTTAATATCCTTGTTCCCTTGTATGTATCTGTGTCTGGGTCACTGCTTGGTTATCACATCCTAAACTCCTGCAAGTCAGGGAGAGATGGTGAGCCAATCTAAAGATATAATATAGCCTTCACGGGGAGCTGGCTCGGGAGAAATACTGGAACAGACTCTTCCCATTTATGGACTGGGTCAGAGACTGGCCCTCAACATCTCCCCCTTTCTGTACAAGTAACTTAAGAGTGTGAACCTTGATTCCCAAAGCCAGGAAAGACCAGTCAAGCATGTGAATCCTCATAGGTGCAACAAGGCACAATATCACCTGTAATCATGTGACTGGAACAAAGTCTTAAACTCTTAACAAAGAGTTAAGATTATTAAACAGATTATTCTGGTTTATCCAAATGAAATATCTGATTGGCTATGTCTTCAGCATCAATTTCTGAAATATGACTTTGTGTAATTTGTTCAGTCATATAGGACAATTAATTTATATTCCAGGTGAGATTATGGCTATGCAAAGTGCCATTAAAACTATTCCTAATTTGACTCCAAGTAACATTAGAAGTTTCATTATTCTAAATACATGGGGTTACATAAACATAAGTATAGCGACAGTCACGCTGCAATTTTGCATTCTACTATCATTACATACTGTTAACTTCTAATAATACATTATGTGAGATTATGATTTCTTCAAATACATCCCAATATTCATCCTGACCTTTAAAAGATATGTTCATGCATTTAACTTGATAAATTTTACAAAGGCTGTGATATTAGTCTGGAAATAATAGAATAATCAATACAGGTAAAATATGTAAAATCATAGACATCAAAATAAAAGGACAACTTTGCCAACATTAACAATATTGTGTTGGCAATGTTCCTGGATCAATTCCAGAGTGAAGACAATTTTAGATGTTTTCTGATAATATTTTTTGTAATATGTTTGCAATTATGTAATATTATTAATACATAATATTATTACATAATAACAATTTGTAATATGTTTGTAATATTTGAATCATATCAAACACTAAGAAGTTGTACATGTATTTCGTCCCATAAAACATTAGAATTAGAACTAATATATAATAAAAGAGTTACACAAATATGTGTGTATATTTAAAATCACATCTAAATAACAATTGAGTTTTAAGGCCTTTAACTCATAATGTAAATACCATACTCATTGTTCTAATACATTGATTTTATACAAAAAATCCTTATCTATATTCTTACATGTTGTAAAGGCTGCAGAAACATTGTTTATAATTCATTAACATATTATGCAGGTTTTTGGATTTTTCTAAACAGAGAAATTGTAGTCACAGTGGTTGAAATTATCAATAATAGTAGAATAATAGTAGGTCAGTAAGTCTAGGAACAAGAAGTCTGAAAAGATGTCTGACTAACCTTATAGTAACAAGAAGTCTGACAAACCTTTTCCCCCTCTTTTAAGAAATCAGAAATTTTTATGTAATGGAGTTAAAATTAGTTGGAAAAAGCAAATGAAGATTGCTCAACAATTACTACAATGAATCTCTACCAGTTAAACATTGAGTAAAAAGCACAATTAATGCATAATATTCCATACAAAAGAGTCATACATAGATAGGTGTATCCATAATTACATGTTTTTTTAAAGCCAAGCTAACACTCTTTGCCAATTCAGTCATAAATTGAGCAGTTGGTATTTCACTTAATAAATAAATAGAAGACACAGTTGATATTAAGAGGGAGACTGTGGAAGTTAGTCCTGTGAATAGAAGTCTTTTTTGTAGGTAGAGATTAAGATATTACTAATAGTTCAGGTTCCCCCAAAGTCTGAAACCAAAAGAGAGTGGTTGTATAAGCAGGCTATAGTACAATAAAATATAATATTGACTTATATCATCTGTAAATGATTCACATTAGTAGAAGTAAGGAAGGCTTGAGGGGGTCAAATACATAGTTATAGGTTATATATGAAACAATTGATAATAGGGGTATATATCTCAGGAATGAAATCAGTATGTAACCAGTTCAGTTTGTATTGAAATCAGAGTGATCATAGCAAGAAACACAAATCCTGGGGTAACAAGATTCAGTTCTTTGGCTTGATATAATAAATGTTTGATCTGCCCCCATTTGGGCAAGCTTTTTATGTAGTGGTCACATTAGGAAACCTCTTCTTTATTTCCATGTTCTGTCTCCTTGATTTCTTCTGTTGCTGCCAGAGATCTTTTCATCTTTGGGTGAGCTGGAGTATACACCCCAACATCTCTTTTGGGCACTCACACTTGTCATTCAATGGCTTCTGGAAATCATAAACATAGTCTCACTCCCCATCCCCCCCCTTAGTTAAGGGGCAGGCCCTTCCCATATCTGTGTTTGGATGATTTTCTTTTGGGAAGAATGCACCTTTTCATATTATTTTACTGCTGCTGTATACTCACTTTTAGGGATGAAAAAAATTTGAGGGACGTATATAAAGCAGTAGCTAACTGCCTTTATAGTATATTGAACCAAGTTCCTTTTTATTATATTTGTAAATAGGTTTTGATATCTTTATTCCATTTGTCAAGATTATAAGGGTTATGTCTGTAATTAATATAATTTCAAAGTGGTCACAGAAAGAGTGCAATAATTTGCTGGTGTAGGCAGGGGCATTATCAGTTTTCAATTGTTTTGGAATGCCCCTTGAAACAAATGTCTGTAATATAATGTTTAATTACTTTTTTTACTGCTTCCCCTATGTAAAGGAAATGTGGAGGAGAAATTATATATATATATATATATATATACACACACACACACACACACACACACACACACACACACACACACACACACA
>NW_027186304.1:100154831-100193281 GCF_028583685.1 Petaurus breviceps papuanus | reverse complement strand
ACACACACACACACACACACACACACACACACACACACACACACACATTGAGGGCAGTTTTTAATAATCTGTCTAGCTTGTTCCCTAGTAACAGGGAATTGTTTATGTAGAATATGTGTATTTTGATGAAAATAAAAGTGAGATAACATAGCTTTATACATATTTTGGAAAAAAAAAGAGTTGGAAAAACTTAGTGAAGTGAATAATGAGCTGTAATATGGGTTAATAGCTTTTGACCTCATCTTATGAGAGTTTATAATCTTAGAAAAAAAGTTAAAAGGATCTGTACACTGTGTGTGCTTAAGTTTAGCAGTATCAATATGTGGGCACATGTACGCTGAATATTTGTTATGTGACACAATATTAAGGGGAAAAGAAAAAGTCATTTGACAATAATATCATAGCAGAAAGCTGTGTCTAGTGGGAAGAAGTAAAGTGAATATTAATAACTTTATCATTATTAGAATTAATGTAGTAGTTTGGATATCCAGGACTGGAGCCATCAGTGAAAGCTCTTCCACAAAAGAAGTTCCTGACTTTAACCTTACAACTGAATAGTAGACATCCTTGTTTCAGAAAGCTTGTTCATCCTCTGATTATATTTATTTTGGAAGAAGAGATATTTCAGAAATGGAATCTTTTACCTATAATAAGTTTAGACACTACTTAACTCTTGCTTAGGCCATGGAATGGCTATACATTGAAATCAAAACAGCAAAATTTGTTCTAGTTCAAATTGTCTTTGAAATGAAAGTTTTAGTAGACCTCCTAAAAATCATACTAGGGATTGAAAATAAACTTTATAAGTATATTCCCTTTATTCAAAAGAGTTTTAAGATTCATAAATGATCACAAAACTTTTATGAAGAAGATTAATTGAAAAGTTTTAAAATGATACCTGTTGTATCTTAAAGCAAAAACAAAACTTATAAGGTTGAGATTCAATTAAACCAAATTGGTGTAAAATACCTTAAGTAATATAAATTCTCAAGGTATTTATTAACAAATTATTGCAGAATTTTAGATATCACAAAGATTTTTAGTCAAAAAGTGTATGGTAATTGAATCTTTATATTGGCAACAATTAAGAAACTGATCAAATTACTTACAAAAGCTATTGGTATTAGAATCCCTCTAAACAAGGGGAATATCATAAAGTGAGCCTAAGTAGTTTGTATAAATTTCTGTATACATTCTAATTCTTGATAAAAAATAATATTGGATTTCCCATAAAGCTAACACAAAAGAGTTCATATCTTTTACTGACTAATTATTCTGATCATAGAAATTTTGCTACAGAAAGAAAAAATAAGAATGTGAATTAAATATAGTATTAAATGTTTTTTAAGTAGCAATTTTTCACCAATCACAACTAATATTCAATTACATGTTAATTATATTCCCATGGAGCTGTAAAAAACAATAAAGATTTACTAGGTTTCTCCTATATAAAGAATTTCATATTTAAATTTCTCAAATTTTAACATGTCCTGGTGTAAAAGCCAATTGCTAGAAAACCTTTTAATATTTTGCAGCTTTCTTAGCAAGTTAGATTCATTATTTAGGAACTACATAACTAAAACAATTGCCTTTCTAAGGCTGAATAAACTTGCCTCTAGAGATAGTTTCCTTGGCAGTTTTACTAAATAAGAATACCTGAGATGGACTTTAGGGAGGGGTTGGGGGTGATGTCCCTGCTTCATCAAATCTCATACATCCAGGAGGAACGGTCTGAATGAGAAGAAATAATGCAAATAAAATTTTCGCCTGTCTCCTCCTTTCTACACACAGTAATCAATTAGCAACTTTAGGTTTTAGCATTAAAATAGTAAAGTAACTTAGGTAATAATTTCCATAAATAATAGCCAAATTGTTTTAGCTGTAACCTCTTTTTAAACTACAGGTTAAGATGTAAATAACTGGTTTTCTACATGGCATATATAAACATTATAAGACATAAGTGACATAACTGTTTTTACACAAACTTTTCCTCTATCTTTTACTTTCAACAAAATTCATATAAAAAAATTTGCTTATCTAATGCTATGTTTGGCTTACAATGATCCCTCAATTTTCAAATCAGAGAATTTTTCTACAATTTAAAAAGAATACAACAACATAATGACATCGTGACATTAATTGTATTTCCAAATCATCACTTGCTAAAATTATTGATAGAAAATTGAGCTTATTGAGTGCAAAGATTTTTCTCATCTCCTCACAGCTGCAGAGCCTGATTCTGTATTTAAGGGTTTTGAATGGATTGTTTGCTTAAAAGTGTGGGTTTCAGTGCCCCAGGGCTGTTGCTAGTGGGGTCTTTGATAAATTTATAATGCTTTCTCCCTTTAGTGAGATTGGGAGGGTAACTTAAATTCCCTATTATTCTTCAGCATTCTCTATTTTAATCCAATCTGGGGCAAGAGACTTTAATGAATTTTTGTAAAATGTTTTCAGCTGATTTAGCTTTTACTCCAGTAAACTTTATTTATGTGCCCACTCCTTAAAACCTTCTTTGAAAGTGATAGCTTTGAATCCTCCAGGGAAAGTGAGGTAGGAGTGGCACCTCTCCCACTACTCTCCCCCACTAGAGAACCCCCAAAGCTCATGTTTTTTATCAGATCTTAGGAAATATCCCAATTTGTCTAAATAACAAATATTATAATAAATTGTGACTTATCTTTAGCATCAAATTAGGAGTAACACATTTTTACTTTTCACATGAATTCAATTGACTTACAGTTGCATTCTGATACACACATTTTTTCTCTAATAAGTGAGGCAGGAAATGGTTAAATGGTTGTTCATATGCCTCTTTGATCTGAGGGAAAAAATTTCTCTCATTTCTTATCGTTTTCTTCCTCAATCAAATTGGACAGAGTTGAAATGGGAGGGGAAAAGATTTTCAAACATTTAAAAATCTTAAAACTTCTGTCCACACTTTTCAATGCAAATAGTTTTTGCCTGATACTTTTTTCTATATTCTATGACAATATTATCATGATATAATCTATATAAAAAATTTACTCTCTCTTTGTCTCTCCTCAGCCAAGCAGCTGCCTGCAGCCAGCATCAGGGAAAGAAGGGGGAGGGAAAGAGATAAGGGCATTCCAAGAAAAGTCCTGCAGTCCAGCTTCATTTTAAAGCTTACATGGTGTCAGATTACTCATTTATACTCTCTCACACAGAGACACTTAAATAAAACAGATAGAAAAGGACAGGAAGAGTGAACTCAGAAATTGTTAAAGATCATTTGCAGAGGGAGGAATCAAGAAGGCAGAGTAGAAGCAAACCTCCCCATTGCGCTGGCTTTCACCTTCCCAAATCCATGTAAAAGAGGACTCTAAACAAACTTTGGAGCTGCAGAACCAACCAAATAACACAGAAAAGTTAACCTTCTGGTGAGGATAGCCTGGCAGGCCAGCAGGAATTGGCCAGCACAGAGCTCTGGGAGCCAAGCCCAGCCCCAAGCCGAGGCTTTAGCCCCAGGGCGGGCATGACCAGCCGCCAGACAGAAGGACTCCAGATCAGCAGCAGCTGTGGCCATTTCCAGAATTATCAACACATAGATGGGAAGGACAAAGTGAGAGATCAGTGCAGTGTGGTTTTTGCGACCCAGTAAGTGGAAGTACTTGGCTTTTGCCCCCAGGGCGAGAAGCCGCTGAGAAACCAGTACAGCCAGCCAGCACCACATGGCAGCTTCAGCTCCTGGCCTGCAGAGAGTAGGGTGACCAAGCACCAGTCTGAGGGGTAATCGCTCTTGCTTTAACATGCTTGTATCTGGATTACAGTCGAGGGTGGAGGTACTGGGGTGTGTGTCTAGCTTTCCAGAGTGTGTGGAGACCTCAGAAAGAGCACTCATCTAATACCTCTGGCAGCTGAGACAACACCAGCATTTGGGACAAAAGCTCCCCTGTCTGATGGCAGAATTCTACTGTGAGAAAAAAGCCCAGGAGTCAAGTGACTGAGGGGCCACATGACCAGGCAAAGGAAACAAAGAAGACAGAATATTCCAACATTATGCTCCTATTTTGGGGACAAAAAGGAGCAAATCATGGAACAGGAGGAAGACAGTGAAGTCAGAACTCCTGCACCAAAAGCTTCAAAGGAAAATATGAGCTGGTTATGGGCCATAGAGGACCTTAAGAAGCAGATCAGAGAAGTGGAGGAAAAATTGGGAAGAGAAATGAGAATGATGCAAGAAAATTATGAAATGAAATTCAGCAGCCTGACTGAGGAAAGTAACTTAAAAAATAGACTAACTCAAATGTCAAAAGAAGCTCAAAAAGGCAATGAGGAGAAGAATGCCTTAAAAAGCCAATTTTGCCAGATGGAAAAAGAATCTGAAAAGCTCAATGAGGAGAATCATTGCTTCAGAATTAGATTAGAGCAAATGGAAGCTAATGACTTTATGAGAAATTAAGATGCTGTTAAACAGATCCAAACATATGAAAAAAATAGAAGGCAATGTGAAATATCTCATTGGGAAAAACCACTGACCTGGAAAATAGATCTAGGAGAGATAATTTAAAAATTATTGGACTATCTGAAAGACATGATCAAAATAAGAACCTAGAAATAATCCTCCAAGAAGTTCTCAAAGAAAACTGCCCTGATGGTTTAGAACCAGAGGGCAAAATAGAAGTTGAAAGAATCCACTGATCACCTCCTGAAAACGATCCCCAAAAGAAAGCTCCTAGGAATATTATAGCCAGGTTCCAGAATTCCCAAATTAAGGAGAGAATATTACAAGAATCCAGGAAGAAATAATTTGAATATTATGGAAACACAATCAGGATAACCCAGGATTTAGCAACTTCTACACTGAGGGATTGAAGGGCCTGGAATATGATATTCCAAAGGTCAAGGGAGCTGGGATTAAAACCAAGAGTCACCTACCCAGCAAAACTGAGTATCATGTTTCAGGGGGAAATATGGTCATTCAGTGGAATAGGGGACTTTCAAGCATTCTTGCTGAAGAAACCAGAGTTGAATAGAAAATTTGACATTCAGATACAAGAAGCAAGAGAAGCATGAAAAGGTAAACAGGGAAAAGAAATCATAAGGAACTTATCAAAGTTGAAATATTAACATTCCCACATGGAAAAACAATAATTGTAACTTATGAAACTTTTCTCAGTAGTTGAAGGAAATAGAAATATATATATATATATATATATATATATACATACATATATATGTCTATATATGAGGGTATATGAATACATATGTGAATTTGCGTATATATGTTTACAGATATACATAGATAGAGGGCACAGGACCAATTTAATAGGAAGGGATGATACTTACAAGGTGAAATTAAGAGGTGAGAGAGAAATATAATGAGAGGAGATGGGGAGAGACAGAATGGGGTACACTATCTCATATAGAAGAGGCAAGGAAAAATGGTTACAATGGAGGGGAAGAATAGGAAGGCAAAAGGGAATGTGTCAACCTTATTCCCATTGAATTTGGCTTCGGACGGAAGGAAATACACACTAAATAAGGTATCTCACCCTCTAGAAGAGTAGGGGAGGAAGGGTATGAGAGGGGGTATGATGGAAGGGAGGGCAGGCTGGGGGGGAGGGAAGTTGGAAGCATCCACTTTTGAAAAGGGACTGGATCAAAGTAGAGAAAAGAACAAGTTTGAGGTGGGATAGGAGGGAGGGAAATATAGTCAGTCTTTTATGATATATCTACTATGTTATTGTTTTGCATTCGCCACACATGTACAACCTATACTGAACTGCTTATCTTCCCAGTAAGGCTGAGTGACAAAGGAGGAAGGGAATGAATCTGGAATTCAAATTTTTAAAATCAAATATTCAACTATATATATTATTATTATTAATACTATTTTACGTGTAATTGGGAAATAAGATATACAGGCACTGAGGCATAGAGATCCACTGGAAAAGTCAAAAGGGTTATGGGAGAGAGCAGATTGGAGGAGGGGATATCCTGTGGGACTGCTATTTTGGGGCGGTGGGTAGGGGAAAAACGGGGAGAAAAGTTGTAACTCAAAATCTGGCAGAAATGAATGATGTAAATCAGAAGTTAATAAAGCATTTGAAAAAAAAATAATAGTAAATGCAGCAAAAAAAAAGATTATTTGCAGATATCATACATTATGCTTGGTACTTCAGAAATGAGGCCAGGTAAAACTTATTTGATCATTTTCTTTTTATCTGTTTCCAAAAAAGACAGCTGCATCACAGTGAATGGTTTGAGCCACCCCTGGCACTTTCATTTTTGATGTTAAACATAGCATTAATATATTCCATAGGAAAAAAAAAAACAGAAATGGGGAAAAGCTGGACTACCCCCTCCATAAGTCTCCTACTCCTCTGTCTCCCTGTTGTAACCCCTATTACCAAATCTACTGTCCACTTCTACTCTACACATTCCAATAATTCTTGTGGCTGAGTATTGGTTATATGTAATCCTCCTTTAACTATTCTTTATAAAAGTCTTAGATAAGGGGTGGCCAGGTGTCTCAATGAGTAAGAGCACTGGCCCCAGTGTCAGGATGACCTGGGGATCAAATCTGGGCTTTGATACTTAGCACCACACCCAGAGATAACTTGCTGTGTAACCTTGAGCAAGTTACTTAACCTCGATTGATTTAAAAAAAAAAGTCTTAGATAACATTCTCAGTATCTACTTTCATTTTGTAACTATCCCATTTTTTTTTCCTGAAAGCTTTTTTCTGAGACCAGGGTCCTCTTTGCTTGTTTGTACTTTCTACTAATCCCTATCACATACTCATGTTAGCCTGGTGAGTTACCCTCTCTAAGTTTTTAACTTAATAGAAAATCTGACTTTCATGTTGTACTTTTAGTTATGTTCTTCAGAGTTTCAGGAGGTCACTCCTCTATCCACTACTTTTATAAAGTCCCAGTCTGGGGCACCACTGATGCCTGCATCAAAATGGGCATGGGCCAAACCAAAGAGTGTGGAATGATTGGACACAAGCTAGGCAGTATCTGTCATAGCAGTTCCAATTTATTGATCAGAGAGCAGGGTTTATATAATGAATGTAAACAATTATCTCTTAGATTCCCATGAGAAAATGTTTAATGTCCTTGTTCATTGACATACATTTGAATGTTTAATGTCCTTGTTCACTTACATAAATCCGTATATTTTAATATCCTTGTTCCCTTGCATGCATCTATGTCTGGGTCACTGCTTGGTTATCATGTCGTAAACTCCTGCAAGGCAGTAAGAGATGGTGAGCCAATCTTAAGACATACTATAGCCTTCACAGGGAGCTGGCTTGGGAGAAACCCTGGACCAGATTCTTCCCATTTATGGACCAGGTCAGAGACTGGCCCTCAACATGTAAGGAAGGGAGAAAGGGAGAGAATTTGAAACTTAAAGTTTTAAAAATAAACATTGCAAATTTTTTTTTTTACATATAACTGGGGAAAATAAAATACTAAATATAAAAAGGAGAATCCAGGAACTTGGAGATAAAACCCCACCCTTGAGTTGATAATAGGAGGAGTAAGTTTGTGTTAAGGAGGGATTTGAGTGAGGAAGTATATGGGAGCCTGAAACTTCCTGTGTTTATTTGGAATACGGCAGAACATTCTTGGGCTAATGTAAACAGTGACTCTCCTTGGTTATGCACTGTACCCTGAAGGAAGGGAAATTGAAAGCAGTACACTAGGTTCTGGTATCTTTTGATGTATCCAGCAGTGTCATTTCTGGGAAGCAGAGATGAGGATGCTCCAGACAGATTAAATTGGAACATTCCTGAACTTCCTTTGACTTCCATGGAGAAAAGGAGGAGGACGATGGGGTGTAAGTAAAATCAGAACTTGGCTACAGAGTGAAATCATCTGCAATAACATGATTGCCAGTCAGTGGTTATCAGTGGTCAGTGAAAAGAATTAGTTAATTCTTCCATACCTCGATTTGCCTATGTAATTTTTGCGTGAGATAATTTGTAATAATGGATAAAGAGCTGGCCTGGGTTCCAAGAAGGCCTAAATTCAATTCCTGCTGCAGACAAATATTACCTTAGGCAAGTGACAACCTCACAGTGATTCAGGCAACTTTCTAAATCTTACAGATGCAAAATAAATGCCAATTTGTACTGGTATTCATTGGGAATGTTCTAGGCCAAGGAAATCACACATCCTGTCTAAAACAAAGTACATTATTTGGGATGAATTCTATAAAATCAACCATCAATGAATGGTAATGAAACCACACTGTATTTTAAGATCACTGGCATTGGGAGGATGAACTACTTCATTCTTAGATTATTTTTTTTTGGTGTTCCAGAACTCTTTATTAGAAGAGGCATATCAAATATTAATAAAGTTATCCTTTTGAAGAATTTTAATTAAACCTTTGGGTAGTTTTACACTTTACTGTCTTGCATGATTTCATATCTTTAGGAAAAACCTGAATGGAAAGGGCATGCAGCATTCATGTTTTATTAAAAGTTGTAGGTTAACTCAGTCAAAACAGATGTTCTACTTTCTGCAGTGCTATTAGAGAGCACAGAGTAGCAAACCCCAGGAGTAGTGATCTTAGCCCTGAGAAACTCATCATCACTTCTCATTGGAGGCATGCTTTTGTTTCTATTCTATATTCATCAACAGAAGGCAGCCAAGCACTTTTGTTTTTATAGTGGTTAACATCATGCAGCTGTTTAGTATACTGTAGTGCTGGGTTTTCTTTAGGGCCTTCTGATTCTATTCTCCCTTGTTAGCTGTCAGAATCTCTTCTTGACTTTTCCACTACTATGTTTGAATTTACTGGGAAATATAATGATAGTCATTCTTTCAGTAGTTGGCAATGACTTGCTGCAATCTTCTTTGAGCAGGGATGTACCTCCCACTCTGATCCACAGAAACTAATGCAACTAGCTCTTCCTCCTCTTCTTTGAAAATTAACTGAGGAAAATAGGAAACCAGTAAGCCAACGGACAAAGTGTGGGAGTGTCTTCCCAAATCTCCAAAAGTCTTTGTAAAAATTACTAATTTGGTAGAAGACATTGTCCAGAAATTAGTTTTAGGGAGAGGAAATAAATAGGACAGATTCACTCTAATATGGCCAACAAAGGGAAACTGAGATTTAGTTAAGTGAGATAAAAAGGGTATAACTTCTCTAGTAGCAGGAAAAAAACATTATTTGTAGGTTGGGGCTGCAGAATCTCCAGCATAAAGAATTGAAAATTTAAATATCCCAGAGCTATCCCAGACACAGAGGGGAGAAAGGGTCATAAAACTAACTATCCATAAGTATTCCAATGTAATCTTCCTAAGTCTAGTTATTTAAAAACTGACATAGTCTCCTGAGAAGTATAGTCAAAAAAAGTGGAAAACAGCAAAGCTGAGCTGAGGACAGAGGCAAGAAGGATCCACAATTTCTTTGAGAAGTGCTGCTTCCATGATGAGTAGTGGGGTTGTATAAATTCTGACCTTCCTTCCCATAGCTTCCTTCATAATGGTATCATGAACCAAAGGACTATATAGATCTTTGGGACTATGGAAGAAAATGGTGACAGTTGGAAAGCAAAAGCATATTCACTCTCCTATACTTGAGTTCAAGCCCTTTCTATATTTCTTACAAAGCAAATAATATGTATTTAATGTTCAATGTCTGTGAGCCTAAGTGCTTAAAAGGGGGCCTGTTGATACTACAGAGGGAATTCCAGGTATTTATCTCCTTTGTTTTATCTGAATGATGGGAAAGAATCAAAATAATTAAGAAGTCCTTAAAATGTGCCTTAGGCTCTTATAGTAGAAGGGAGTCAGGAGCCTCTGATACGAGATAATATTGCATTCATTAAATATCTATCAAATGCTAACTACATTATTATGTATTATTAAGGTAGTGAAAGAAATAAAAAAATGAACATATATGTCCTTTGTCCTCAGGAATATTGTATTCTAATAGAAATAGTTTTCTAATTTGTCTCCTTACCTTGAGTTTGTCTCCCCAAATCTATCCCTCTTCCACTCAATTTCTGTAACGCCAAGCACAAGCAACTTCCAGGTTCAGATTATTAGCCTAGCAAACTCCATTTATTCAGTGACAGATTAAGGCAAAACATTCACAGAAAATCAAAATACAGTA
The DNA here is from genome assembly GCF_028583685.1 of Petaurus breviceps papuanus. Taxonomy (NCBI): domain Eukaryota; kingdom Metazoa; phylum Chordata; class Mammalia; order Diprotodontia; family Petauridae; genus Petaurus; species Petaurus breviceps. The sequence continues at coordinate 100,183,186 of NW_027186304.1, read as the reverse complement.
TTCACCATGTGTAACTCAATAATTTAGTAAGACCTCAATTCAATCACTGGGCAGTACATTCATTTAGTCTATCACAAAGTCTTCTCTCTATTCAACTGGAGATTAGTTTCCAAGAATAAACAAAGTACATTCATTTAGTCAGTCACAAAGCACAAAAATCAAAATATTCTACGCCTGGATCACAACTGAATTACAATTATCATCAGTTACCACCAAGCACCTTCTCAAAGGATGAGTGGAGAGCACAAAGGCCATCTACCCCTAAGCCACAAGTTTATGATATCATCACAGCATTCAATGCCAAAGGAGAGGTCTTTTCTTCATCTTGACCCACGGCAAGTTCTCAGCAATCTTGATTTCTGGGAAGACAAAGCTTAACGAAGCCACAATATACATTGCCAGCATCCTCCTCAATTCACTCTCTGCCTTCAGAACAGTCTCAGGACCCCTGAAAACATGAGCAAGACCCTCCTCCAGGATTTCTGTGAACATACCACAAGAAAATCCCCTTCAGGGCTTCTGAACCAACAGCAAGGTTCTCGGACGTCTGCAGGAACAACACTGTCCTTTACCAGCAGATGAATCTAGTAAAATAACATCAAAACAGACAGAAAAAAATGCCAGCACCACAGTCATGCCATCTCAGTTCTCTGCAGCTCTAGGTGGCAGTTCTCAAAAGTCCTGGGCAGCTCCAACTGGCCCTCAGCAGTCTGAGTGGTTTCAGCTGGCAGTTTTCTCTCTCTCTCTCAGCAACTCTGGCCCCCAGAAATTCTCTCTCTCCTCTCTCTCTCTCTCTCTCTCTCTCTCTCTCTCTCTCTCTCTCTCTCTTTTTCTCTCTCTCTCTTTCTGCTTCCACTATGCTGCTCCCAAAAGTTCTTCTGGCATCTCTCTGATTGGGCCTCTCTATCCATAGCACTAGCTCCTCCCAGTTCAGCCCCCTCTCTTCACATCAACAAGTCCATCCAACAAGTGGGATTCACAAGCTCTGGGTTTTAACACTTAATCTGTAAACCAAGCCAATACGAGGGGATCTTTAAATTCCATTACTATTACACCTTCATAAATCTACATCTGACCATATATAGCAGCAAGCACCCCAAGTGTCCTCAAGGTTTGCTGCCAATACAGGTTCTTAGATCTGCTTTGTTAAAGGAAAGCAACTCAAAATGGGTTAACAAGCTTACTTTAATCAGTCAAACATATATCGTTTACCTTGTTCAGGGGAAAAAGGTCAGCACTCCGAACTTCAAAGTATACAGGCAGAATTATCAAGACAGAAACAGATCTAGTAGACAGATTTCAAACTGTCCAACCATTACATCCATACCCAGTCAACATCTGGGTTTCAACATCTGGGTTTTTTCAAAGCCAGGGGGCTCAGGACAACGGCTGCCCAGAATCCATATCAAATCACAGAACACTTCTCAAAGTGAGCCCCCAAAACAAAGCTACACATCAGAGCTTATATAGCCTTCTCCTGGCTCAGAGAATGTAACAACCTTCTGGACCCACTGACCAATCAAGAAGTATCTACTGAAAAACAAGCCTCCCACCCCAGGCTTCAGGTGCACTTTAGCCTAGGCACAGGGAAGATCTTCCAAATTTGCATTCCCATTACACCATATCATTCCCAGCCCAATATCTAAAAAAACACGAGTGGCCATGCCCTTTATAATCACATAAAAATCATGTTTTTCATTTAAAGCCCTTTTCATTTGGTGGTTTTCTACTTTATATTCCCCTTCATACACTCTATGACCATGACATAGTGACCTACCTGCTATCCATTGAATATGATAACCCATTTCCCTTTTCTCTGCGTTTTCACTAGCTATCCCCCCATACTTATCTCCCATCCCTCTTCACTTCCACTTCATGCCTTGTTGTAATGCTAATGGGGAGTTGAAGATCTTCCCTGTCCCTTGTATTAGCAAACAGGTACTAATCACCTTGTTTCAAGTTCATGATTGTATCAAGTATTAAGACCCCAAACTTGTGAATCCCACAGTGGGATGGACTTGCTGATGTAACAGAAAGGGGTGTAACAGGTAAGAGCTAATACCATATATATGGAAAAGCCCAAGCTAAAGAGGCAGAATTGCTGTGAGAGAGAGAGGGAACTGCTAGGATCCTGAGAACTTCGGAGAACTGCTACAAACGGAGAACAGAATTGAGAACAGAACTTTTGGTGGCAGAAAGGAGAACTGAGAATTGAGATCTGAGATACTTGTTCTATTCACTTAGCCACTTAGCCACCCCTTTATGTTGATTTCACAGACAGAAAGTGAATTGATGAGGATGCCAGCAATGTGTATAAATGTTATTGTGAACAGAACAGAACAGAACAGAACAGAAACCGTGAAGGACTTGAGGTGGACTGGACACTGTGAGCTTCAATATGGAACAGGAACTGAACAAGGAGCTAAACAAGGAACTGAGAGCTGTCTGTCTTTGAACTCAGGTGACAGTTGGGTAGATTTTGGCAGGACTTGGGACCATGGAAGAGGAATCTGAGAGCCTGCCTCAAATCAAGATGAAAAGACCTCTCCTTGTGCATTTAACACAAACTTAGAAGATCATGGTTCACTGTGGCCTAGAATGGAGAACTCTTTGCCCTGTATCCTGTACCTTTTCAGAATGATTGAATTAAGAATGACTGGAAACTAATCTCCAACTAAGGAAAAAGAATACTTTTTGGCTGAGATATTAAGAAAATGTGACCTGGGATGGAGAAATCGAACTTTGTGTCTATTAAGGAGGCTTGCCTCCTTAAGAATGATGGAAATGAGGACTTACTAAATGATTGTTACTAAATGAGTGAGTTACCAAATGACTGAGTTACTAAATGAATGTACTTTGTTTAAAACTATGTGACAACTTTGGTGAAAACTACAAGGCCATTTTAGAGATAAGCTGTTAGTCTATAATATTGTGAATGCTGTACTTTTATTTCTGTGAATGTTTTGTCTTAGTTTGTTACTGAATAAATAGAGAGTTCACTATACTATGTAATGAGAAACTTGAAGCTGTTCATAGCAGCAGTCCTCTGGAAAGCTACTTGTGCTTGGTCTTATACTTCTTTTGTTTTCTTCAAGACCCAACTCAAATCCACCTTCTGCCATAAGTCTGCCATAGGTCTCTCCTGGTTCTCCCTGCTACTAGTCCTTTCTCTCTGAGACTAAATTCCATTTACATGGTAGACATAATTCATGGTCATAGTTATTTTCAAACTGTCTTCCCCATTAGAATGTGAGCCGCTTAGGAGTTGATGTTCTATCACAAGTGCTTTATTAGCTCAGGGAATTGGATATAATAAATATTTGGTGACTTGCTCAAAGTGATAATACTGGTTGTCTAAAAAGATGGTCTAAAAAGATAGCAATTCTGAGTGCTTTACAATTACAAAGTATTTCTTTTAATGATTTTTATTTTGATTTTCACAATAGTTATGTGAGGCACATAATAAGAATAATTTGTCCATTTTTACATGAGAAAATTACAATTTAAGAGAAATTAAGTAATTTTCCCTAATAAGTAAAAGGTGAAGCTACCAAATGAACTAAATTGTTGTTACTTCAAGTTCAGCAATTTTGTTATACTTTACCCAACCTACCTTTTTTTTCTTTTTTGGAGAGGGAAAGGCAGGGAAATTGGGATTGTGACTTGTCCAAGTCACATGGCTAGTAAGTGTTAAGTGTCTAAGGTCATATTTGAACTCAGGTCATCCTGACTCCAGGGCCTGTGCTCTATTCAATGCACCACCTAGCCACCCTACTTTTTGATAAAAATTTTAAAAATATTTTTCCAAGTCTCTCCACAAAATTTATTTAACCTAATATGTAGTCAAAGTATAATATAGGGTACAATGAAAAATAATAGGCAGATGTATGTTTTGGTTATGATAATCTCCTTTGAGCACAGCAATGTCTCCAAAAAGTACTCCAGCAAAGTCAGCATTAGTCCTGGAATATAAACAGGTTCTGTTCATGATACCTATTTATCATCAATGACCCATTGCCTTCTCTCTTTCCCACTGCAGCCATCCCAGTACAGGTCTTTACTACAACCTGCCTGAGCTAATGCAATAACTTCTTTAGAGATTTTCCCCTTTCCATCCCCTTCCCTCTCCAAAATGAGTTAATGCATGCATGTGAACTTTAAAATGTTATTGTCCTTTACAGTTGACCCATTATACCTAAATCATATATCTACATCAGGTAATATCACTCTAATTATAAGAGCTAACATTTATTCATTTTTTAAATTTATTTTTAGTTTTCAACATTCATTTCCACCAGATTTTGAGTTACAAATTTTCTCCCTGTCTTTCCCTTATCCCCTAACCCAAGACAGAAAGCATACTGAATACCCCTTCTCCCAATCTGCTTTCTCTCATATCCTCCCCCATCCCCTCTCTAACTTTCTAGGAGAGCAAGATGGGTCTCTGTCCTCCAATGCCTGTATATCTTACTTCCCAGTTGCATGTAGAAAACAATTTTTTTAACATTTGTTTTTAAAACTTTGATTTCTAGATTCTTTCCCTTCTTCCCTCCCCACCCAATCCCACTGGGAAGATAAGCAATTCAATATAGGTTGTACATAGGTAGTTACACAAAATGTTTCCATAGTAGTTATATTGTGAAACACTAACTATATTTCCCTCCCTCCTATCCAGCCTCCACTTATTAAGTTTTGACCCTGTCCCTTTTCAAAATGTGAACTTCTAACTACTTTCTCCCCCAATCTGCCCTCACTTATATCACCCCCCATCTTGTCCCCTAACCCCCTACTTTCCTGTAGGGTGAGATACCCAAATGAGTTGTATGTTATTCCCTCCAGTAAAGCCAAGCATGAGCAGCTTTCCAGAGGACTGCTACTGTGAACAGCTTTAAGGTTCTGATTATATAGTATAGTGAACTCTCTATTTATTCAGTAATAAACTAAGACAAAAAATTGACAGAAACCAAAGTATAATATTTACAATGTTATGACATACCAAGTTATCACTAAAGTGGCCACATAGTTTTCACCAAAGTGGTCACATAGTTTTAAACAAAGTACAATTATTCAGTAAGTCCTTAACTCAATCATCCTTAGGGAGCAAGCCTCCTAAAGGGACACAAAATACAAAGGTCAAAGTTGTCCACCCCAGGTCACTTTGCCTTAATCTCTCAGTCAAAAAGTCTTCTTTCTTATTAATTGGTGATTAGTTTCCAATAATCTTAAATTCAATCATCCTGAAGAGGTACAGGATACATAGTACAAAGTCCTCCCACTCTGAGGCCACAGTATTTCATGATCTTCTCAGTTTACATTAAATACCCAAGGAGAGGTCTTTTCATCTTGACTTGAGGCTGGCTCTCAGCTTCCATGGTTCCTCTTCCATCGTCCCAGCTCCTGGACTAATCTACCCAAATGTCACCTGAGTTCAAAGGCAGGCAGCTCCCAAATCCTTGTCAATCTCCTTGTCTAGTTCCTGTTCCATATTGAAGCTCACAATGTCCAATCTACCAAAATTTCTGTTCCTGGGAAGACAAAGCTTAACAAAGTCATAATAACATTCATTCACATTGCTGGAACCATCATCATTTCACTTTCTAGCTGTGAAATCAACATAGACCCACAAATGAGGTCTAAAAATCAATACAAATAATCAGTATAGCCTCAGGACCTATCCTCCAGGGTTTCTGTAAACAGACAACAAGAAAACCCTCTTTCAGGGCTTCTAAACCATCTGTAAGGTCACAGGGCTTCTATAACAAGAGAAATTTCCTCTATCAGGAGACAAATCTGACAAAATAACATTCAAACAGACAGACAAAGTACTGGAGCCACAGCGATGCTTCCTCCCAGTTTTGCTCTCTCCTAGCCTGGGCTTCTCCTTATATATGGTAATTAAGCTTCTCCCTGTTCCACCCCTTCCTGTTACATTAGCAACAGTGGTTCACAAATTCTATTTCTTAACAAAAGACTTAATCATGGACAGTCCTTAAAAGAAACTTGAACCGAAGCAAGGTGCTAAATAACTAATAGCTGAAACAAGGTGTTAACTACTTCTTTGCTTGCTATTACACCTCCTTAATCCAAATTCAGTGAGAGTAAGGCTGACCCATTCCCTTTCACCTTCCTGACCTTCCCCTCCATTGTAACAATTTTCTCTTGCCTCTTTTATATGAGATAATTTACCCTATTCTATTTCTTCCTTTCTCCTTCTCTCCTTATATTCCTCTCTCACCACTTAATTTTATTTTTTAGATATTATTCCTTCCTATTCAACTGATACTGTACTCTTTGTCCATGTATACATGTATACACATACAGACACTCACATATGTACTTATATACAATTACACTTTCCTATACATACATTTATATTTATTATACATATATAAACATATATATTCCATTCAACTATCCTCATAATGAGAAAAGTCTCATGAGTTACAATTATCATTTTTCCATGTAGGAACAGAAATAGTTCAACTTTAATAAGTTTCTTATGATTTCTCTTTCCTGTTTACCTTCTCATGTTTCTCTTGCTTCTTGTATTTGAAAGTAAAATTTGCTGTTCAGCCCTGGTTTTTTCATCAAGAATACTTGAAAGTCCTCTATTTCATTGAATGCCCATATTTTCCCCTGAAGCCTTATACTCAGTTTTTCTGGGTATGTGATTCTTGGTTTTAATCTTAGCTCCTTTGACCTCCAGAATATCATATTTCAAACCTTTTGATTCCTTAGTGTAGAAGCTGCTAAATCTTGTGTCATCCTGATTGTGTTTCCACAATACTCAAATTGTTTCTTCCTGACAGCTTGTATTTTTTTTCTCCTTGAACTGGGAACTGTGGAATTTGGCTATGATATTCCTAAGAATTTGCTTTTGGGGATCTTTTTCAAGAGGCAATCTGTGAATTCTTTCAATTTCTATTTTGCCCTCTGGTTCTAGAATATTAGGGCAATTTTCCTTGAGAATTTCTTGAAGGATGATTTCTAGGTTCTTTTTTTGACCATGGCTTTTAGGTAGTGCAATAATATTTTAAATTATCTCTTCTGGATCTATTTTCCAGTTCAGTGATTTATCCAATGAGATATTTCACATTGCCTTCTATTCTTTTTCATTTGTTTGGATCTGTTTTACAGTATCTTGATTTCTTATAAAGCCATTAGCTTCCATTTGCTCCATTCTATTTTTGAAGGATTTATTCTCTTCAGTGATTTTGTGAGATTCTTTTTCCATCTGGCCAATTTGTGTTTTTAAGGCATTCTTCTTTTCATTGGCTTTTTGGGCCTCTTTTGCCATTTGAGTTAGTATGTTTTTAAGGTGTTATTTTCTTCAGTATTTTGGGTCACTTTTATCAGGCTATTGACTTGCTTTTCATGATTTTCTTGCATCATTCTCATTACTCTTCCCAATTTTTCCTCCACTTCTCTTAATAGATTTTCAAAATCCTTCTTGAACTCCTCCATGGCCTGTAACCAGTTCACATTTTTCTTACAAACTTTTGATGCAGTTTTGCCTTTGTTGACTTTTTCCAATTGCACATTTTAATCTTTTGTCCCCCAAAAAGTATTCTACAGTCTAATTTTGCTTCCTCTGCTTGTTCATCTTGCCAGCCAATTGCATGACTTTTGAGCTCTTTGCCATGGTAGTACTCTGTTTCCAGAGTAGAGAGATGTATGTCCCAAATTGCTGGGGATTTTGAAAATGTTGTCAGAGCTCTGTGGAGGGTGTCCTCTCTACAGACACCCCAAGCTCTGGCACACTGGCCACACACTCCAGGACTACAACCTAAGACCATGATCCAGATTTAAGCAGGTCAAAGTAAGAGTGATCACCCTCTGAATGGTTGCTTGGTCCCCCTACCATGGGCAGACCAGGACCTCCTGAGGCAGCCATGTGGAAGCAGCTGTAGCCATTGCACTTCCACCACCCCTCACTCTGGGAGCAGGGACCAGACTGTGCTCTTCTGTCACTGGGTTCCAACAGAGTTCCCCACTGACCTTTTACTTTCTCTTTGTCATTTATGGGTTAAGAAATCTGGAAAACATGGGGCGGTTAAGTGACACAATGAATAGAGCACTGGCCCAGGAGTCAGGAGGACCTGAGTTCAAATCTGGCCTCAGACACTGAACACACACACACACACACACACACACACACACACACACACACACATACACACACACCCTAACTAGCCATGTGACCTTGGGCAAGTCATTTAAACCCAATTGCCCTACCTTCCCCCCTCCAAAAAAAAAGCAACCCCCTCAAAAAAGAAGTCTGGAAAATACCTCAGCTTCATTTATTCACTCTCTTGAAGTCTACTCTGGCTCATCTGGGCCGCTGGTCGTGGCCACCCCAGATCTCAGACCACCCAGCTCAATGGGGATTGTGCTCGGCCACCATTGTGGTGTGATAGCCCCTTCCTGTTGGCCTGCCAGGCTGCCTTCAGTGAGAGATTTGTTTCTCTCTGTCACTTTGTGGGTTCTGTAGATCTAAAAATTTTTAGTCATATTTTGCAGGTATCGGAGGTGCTTATAGTGGGAGCTCATACCAAGTTCCTGCCTCTACTTCACCATCTTGGCCCCTACATTTTTTTAAAACAACATACTTCTTCCCTTAACAATTAGAACATAAACATTTTTCAACTAATAAATGATTAGAGAAGAAAAATTAATAGAATTATCCCAGATTGCTGAGATCTTGATGATCCCTTTTATTGTAGAGTGAAGGGTCTTTGCTGTAGGCAATCCCTGGATTTTGAAATTCATTTACTTCTAAGCAAGATAACCATTCCCTGCTTTTGCAGGAACACCTGCTCAGAGCCATAAAAATAAATGCAGCAATAATAACAACGACAATCCATTTTCTGTTCACTGATTTTTCCATATATGTATCACAAGTTCTAGAATGGTATGTTTCCATAATCTTAAAAATATCCAACTAATTTCACCTATCCTTGATCTTGCTATTGTCTTTCATATCCTTTCTTTGATTTCTTTTAAATCTTCCCAGATTCTAGCATTGTATTTCCACATTCCCTTCTATCTCTATCATGAATGCCAAGGTATCTAGTGTAGTGGTTCACATCTCTAATCCCAGCTACCGAGGAGCCTGCAACTGGCAGAGTTTTGGGGATTCAAAGTTTATGAGCTTCAGATAGCTCTGCTGATAAGGTATCCAACTAATATGGCATTAATATGGTGAGCAAATGGTCTTAGCACAAAAGTCCAAACTCCTATGTGGATCAATAGAAGATTATTTGCATTATCTCTGCTAAGGAATCTCTTCATTTTTAGCTTGGGTGAGATAGGGAGACCCAGCCTTAAACACACACACACACACACACACACACACATTAGGATAAAATGGCCTTATTTTTCCAAGGTTTCAATCATATATCAGTTACTACTTATTGGTCAGAAACAGATTCAGAATTGGCATTCCTCTTCACACTTTCTTTACTTTCTTAAGGAAGAAATTGTCATTAAGGTGTGTAAAAAATGTAGAGATGTCCAGCAGATAGCTGGGGAGTTGAAAATCACAATCACTACAATGTTCTACATCTAGGCCAGATTGCTGATCCCCTTGTCAAACTCTTTATTCAGTTAATCCTTATGGTCCAGTAGTCTGTAGTATGTTCCCACAGTTGTACCAAATCTCTTCTTCCATTTATCTTCATCAAAATAAGATCAGATTCTACTCATCATTTTCTCTGAAAAGAAACAAAAGTGATAATGTTGTAGAAGTATAAGGAGTAAAAGGGTAACAAATTAATCAGATTAGAAATGTAGCAGGGAACTAGCCAGTAATAGGGCACACACTTCTTATTGAATGAAAAGCTGAGTCATTGAACAATTCATCCCTCTCCTTGATTATAATTTTATCTTCCCACAAAATATTGAGAAATCACTTAAAGTAATTTCTGTTCTAGGCCAGATTGTGTCCAATGAACCAACCAACTAATTATTCAAATCTCATTTATTAAGTGAGGTCAGGGACTGTCTTTTGCCTCTTTTTCTTTTATCTCCAGTACTTAGCAGAATGCCTAACTTATAATAGACTTTTAATAAATTTTGATAGATAGATTGATTATTGTTTTCTCTGTGCCAGGCACTGTGAAAAGTGTTGGTGATATAAAATCCAAGTGACAAACTTTATTTTAATGAACTTACATTTTAATGGAGGAGATGTGACTATATCTATGTGTTCACACATAAATATGAATATGTAAATACAATGTAATTTGAGAAAGTAGACAATAGCAGCTGTGCATCTGGGGAGAGACCAGGAAAGGTTTCACATAGGAATTTGCACTTGATCTAAGTTTGTAGGGAACAATAGGTTCCAAGAGGTGGATATGAGGAAAGAGAGCCTCCTTTGATAGCTAGTGTGAAGTCACAAAGAAGAGTAATGGAGCATCATGATAAATAAACAGAGGGATCAATAGGAAATATCTATAAAAGTAGGCGTTATGGAACCTAGGGAAAGACTGATCTCAGAACTCAAAGCACATCAGGGAAAAGTTGGAAATATTCTTTAAAATATGCTCCAATTTAAGAGGGAAGATTTTAAGAGTTTGGAAAAAGGATAACTAGGTTACCAAGGTCTAAAATTCTACAGAAGAAATTAAATCAGCGGAATTGGTATGCCCATAATAACACAAATCTGCTCATACAGAAAAATGAATCCTAATGAAGAAAATCTAATGGACTCATATTTTTCTAATGAGTTCTATGTTAATTCAGAAGAAATTTATTTATTTAGAAGAAACAAACACACAAACATTAGGAGACTGAACTAAAGGCAAGTAAGGAAAAGTCAGTCAACTTGTCAAATAATAAACATTTATTAAGTGCCTGTTATGTGCCAGGCAGTGCATTAAATACTGGGGATACACACCCACACCCACATAGGAACACAGGCACACACACACACACACACACACAAATGAAAAAATAGTCCCTGGGCTCAAAGAGCTAACAGTGTAACAGGGATGAAAACAAGATAGACACAGAAATTGAAATAGTCTCATAGCATTAATTCTCAAAATGACAGAAAGTTTATGGTGAATATTAAGATAAAACAAAACTTTTTAAAGATCATCAGAGATCTTTTCTAAGATAGAGCTATTCTTTATCAAAGTGCAGAAGTTGGTGATAACAAATGACAGAAAAATGGCAGAAATATTCATCTTCTACCTTACTTCTATTTATATAAGAATATTCTGACCAGGAAGCATAAACCAAAAAACCAAGGCACGTGAAAAGATTGTAAGAACAACTGTGCCTTGGATGAATTCAAATCAAATGGCAAAAGTGTGAAGCTTAAGTATGAAAAAGAAAACTATTGAATTTGATTACTGTAGCAGCAAGCACCCCAGTGTCCTCAGGGTGGCTGCCAACACAGGTTCTTAGATCTTCTTTGTTAAAGGAAAGCAACTCAAAATGGGTTAACAAGCTTACTTTCATCAGTCAAATATGTATCATTTACCTAGTTCAGGGAAAAAGGCCAGCACCCCAAACTTAAGAGCATACAGACAGAATTATCAAGACAGAGAAACAGATCAAGAAGACAGGTTTCCAAACTGTCCAACCGTTACATCCATACCAAATCAACATCTGGGTTTTTCAAAGCTGGGGGGCTCTCAACAATGGCTTTCCAGAGTTTCATTTGATCAAATCACAGAACACTTCTCAATGTGAACCCCAAAACAAAGCCTCAAATCAGGGTTTATATAGCCTTCTCCTGGCTCAGAGAATGTAACAACCTTCTGGACCCACTGGCCAATCAAAAAGTATCTACTGAAAAACAAGCTTCCCACCCCAGGCTCCAGGTGCACTTTAGCCTAGGGGCAGGAAAGATCCCTAAATTTGCATTTCCATTACAATTACTAAGTCACTTTACCAGAAAAATAAATAAATAATCCTGGAGAAAAAGATTGTTCCATCCATGAAGATGGGCAAGAATAGTTTCAATATTCCAAAAAGGAAAAGGATAGAGTTTTAAAATCATCAGCCTATGAGGCTGACTTTAATTCCTGGTCAAATTTTAGATTGCATTATTAAGTGTTATTATTTAGTGCATGGCTTCTCAATATTTAGAAAGGTGATCCATAGAGTTAGCATAAGATATTTAATGAGAAGACATTCAAGATTAACCATTTTTGATCATGTAAAGTGATAGGTGAACTACCACTTAATTTGAGCAATATATTTGGGCAAACATCTCATCATGTCCTTATGGAAAAGATGGAAATATATGGGAATAGAAGATACAACAGTTATTTTTTATGATGGGGTCATATCCTAAATGTAATTACTAATTGATTCCTATGACTCTGTAAAGAGGACTATAGTGAATTTCCCAAGATATTGGTCATTGGTCTTGTTTTGTCCAACATGTTTTTGACTAATGACTTGGTATACATGGGATCTTATCAAAGTTACAGATTGCACCAAACTGGGAGTGATAGCAAAGATCCTGGATGATAGTCCAAAAATTTTGTATAGAACAGAATAACAGTCATGTTTCAAATAAATATTTGATTCAACAAGGGTAATGTTTTTTGTTATTGTTGGCAATGATGTAAAAGCTGAAATATTATACCAGATTGAACTTCCAGCAGACAAAGAATAATGATAGTAACTGAGCATACTAGTTTTCTGAAGAATATTTTCTATAGGCATATCAATTACATAATTATTGGATGCAGAAAGCATGGTTAAACAGTAGAAATCATGCTTAAAATCTAAAGACATTGGTGGACTACAGGCTCAACATTATTCAATGCTGTGATGTGACTTTTAAGGTACCTTCCATTTCTTTAAAAAAATACTATTTAATTTTCCACCCAATAATGTGCAAAACCAATTTTTGAAATTCTTTTTTTTAACTTTGAGTTCTAAATTTTATTTCTCCCTCCATTATCTTCCTCCTAAGATTCTATTTACTTCCATTTACACTAAACACATCTTGTGTGCATGTAGACATTTACTTGTGTGACTTATTAGACTGTGAACCCATTGAGGTATCTCATGTGATTTCTTTTTTGGGGATAGGGGCTGGAGTTCACACTATAGGTTTGGGTGATATATACTAATAAAGATTTAGTAGGAGTTAAAAGGGATTTTCTAACTACAAGTTAGATAGTTGCCTAGTACCGAGAACTATGAGTCAGCACTGGAATAAAGACCATCAAGAGTATATGCTTAATCACAGATTGTGGCCTTTTGTTAGTTTTCCACTTACTTCCTGTCTAAATATGGTAGTTTATTCCTCTAGGAATAGGAATAAAAACTGGACTTGAGATTTTATCTGAACTTCAGGGTGAGAAAACTCTCACTACTGATTTGGGATAGTGCCTTTGCTGAAAGTTATAATTTTAGTGAGCAGTGGAAGCTTGGAGGAGAAAGTGAAGGGCATGGACTTATGAATACTCAAGTTGCAATAGGGTCTTAGACACATGCTAGTTGTGTGACTCAGGACAAGCAGAATAACCTCTTTTTGCCTTAGTTTCCTCATCTGCAAAAAAGAGATAATAATAGTGCCTTCATCTCAGGGTTATTCTGAGGATCATATTGTAACACACTCAACCTAGAGCCTGGCACATAATAAGTGCTAAGAAAATATTATTTTATTATTATTATTACCTACAGCATTGTGACATTAAATGTATCATATTTATGATCATTAAGTATCATTAAATACATCAATATGTATGAGAAGTGAGACTTGAACTTAGGTCTTCCTGGAATTACATCTAACTCTCCAATCACTATGCATAGCTATTTCTCTGTAACTCTAAGCTATACACTAATATAATATTTTTCCTCTGTCAAGGAGAGGCACATTATTCATTGCATCTCAGTAGTAAGTTGTAATTCACCCCAAATAGGCTAAATAATTGAACAGGTCTAGTAGATTATAGGATATAATAGTTTGGTAACCACAAGACCAATAGAATTCCCCCAAAGAGATGAGATAATAGAAGAAATATTATACCAGACTGGAATTCTAGCAAAGAATGATGATAGCAGCTAAGCATACTGTTGTTTTTTTTTTCCTGAAGAATGAAAAGAATGAGTTGCTCCAGATCTCCTGTACCTTTGCCCTACACGTACCCTCATGTATGTCCTAGACAGAAGCACTCTTGTATGTTCTCTATGTGTTATGTCCTCCCTAATTAACATGTGAAAGAATTTGCTCTTGGTTTATATGGGAGGATGGTTTCTTGTCACTTATTTTGCCATGTTGCTTAATTAAATGGCTTTTGTACTGAAATAATGGGTCCTCTGTTTGGCTACTAAAAATAAACTTATTGATAGGGGCTCATGAAATGTGGTTTCAGTTGGATGTTGGCCCACAGGATGCCTTGGAACCTGGCATAGCTATCTGGTGTCTCATGAATGAAGTAGTCTCCAAGTGTTAAATCAAGTAGGGATTTGCCAGTTTTATATACTCTTCCTCAGGTAATTTCCATCTATCAATACCATTTTCCTATTCCTACAATCACTACTAAATGTCCTTTCTCCTGTTGAAAATGTTGCTTCCATATATTTATTCTATGGAGTACAGGAAACTACTTCTTTCTTATAGGATCCAGTCCCATACTCTCACTTGTTACATAGCTCCAGCAGTAAAGTGATCCTTCCTCCCTTCTTTCCTTATCACATTCTTTCACCCTTTCACAGGGTTATTAGTCCTATTCTATAACTTTTTCTCTTAAAGCACTTCTCCTGTTCTTTTAAGGACAGTAGAAAAGCATTTCTTGAGTCATTTCACTTTCTCGAACAGTGAGACAAACATGTCATTTTTTTTTACACACAGGCAGAAACAGATTTAAAATACATTTTATTTGATTGTTGCTTTTTTATTTTTTAAAAATTTCTCCTTTTTAAAAAATATAGGTTATAATAGGCTATGGGTTTTATGCAGTATCTTCATTGCTTATTTGGTATATTTATATGTTTTGTTGATGGTTATTAACTTTGTAATACTTCTTAAAGTCTTTTGAAGAGACCTCACTTTGCATCACTTTTAACTCCTTATTTTCTCTTTCAGGTCTTACCTCTTCACTGTGCTATCCTTTCCTTTCATCTATAATATCTTGATTATGTAATTATTAGTCATCTTAACTAAAATAACCAGCTAGATTTGTCAATTCTTTGAGGGCTCCCAAAATTCACTGAGGTGGGACCAGCTTCCATTGATATGTATCTCAACCAAATTATATATTCTTATCCTCTGTAATTCTTATCCTATGCTTTCTTGTAAAGAAAAAAAAAACATATATTATAACAGACTGAAAATGTG
This sequence comes from Petaurus breviceps papuanus, assembly GCF_028583685.1. Taxonomy (NCBI): domain Eukaryota; kingdom Metazoa; phylum Chordata; class Mammalia; order Diprotodontia; family Petauridae; genus Petaurus; species Petaurus breviceps. The sequence continues at coordinate 100,167,873 of NW_027186304.1, read as the reverse complement.
TGCATTGAAGCCTGAGAATAGCTTCGCTTTCTTTGGGTGGGCAAGTATACATATAAAAAAAACCCTGAATTTACAATCGCTAAATTTCTGATATTTCAGATTAAGCTGAATGATTAAGATGATTTTGACAGTTTACAGAACAGTACTTTATGAAATATGAAGTTTTCATACACTCAAAGACATCAATACTTTTGAAAACAAAATGCCCTTAATGGTTCTGAAAGATGAACAGGCTAAATCATACACTTCAGTAATGAAGTTAAAGGACATGAATTTAATATTATCAAGTTTTATGGCCTGGTGATAGAGCAGTCTTGAGACCTGTTATTATTTTGCCAGGGGCACATTGGAAACCATTTCAGTTCTTTTCCCTTTGGACAATCTGATGAGCATTTAGAATTTATGTAACTTCATCATCCTATTCACATTATTAGGTGGTCTTGGGTATCTGTGTTTGTTCATTAGAAGATAGATTATATAGTTCATATATTCTGTTAAGCAAAAGTGATTTATGTAGTTTATGGCATTGCTAAATGGTAAAATGTTTTGATGTTTGAGTATAATGTGGTACCTTCCATTTTTTCCTTTACTGAGAACACTGAAGTTGAATTTAACAATACCAGTGGGGAAAATAGTGGGGGAAAGCAGTAGCTTTTATGTATGTGGTCAGACACCTGGAAATTAAGAAAAAAAGTGGCAATTAAGGTACTTAGGTAGCATAGTGGAAAGTGTTGGATCTGAATTAAAATCTTGCCTCAGACACTTAATATCTATGTGACCTTGGGTAAGTCATTTAACCTTGTTTAAACTTGGTTTCCTCATTTGTAAAATTCTGATAAATAGTATGTGTCTCAGGGTTGTTATGAGACTCAAACAAGATAATATTTCTATGTATCAGACTGGACTTCAATCCAGCTGTTCTTAACTGCAAGGCCAGATTTCTATCCACTGTACCATACTCACACTTCATGTTCTTCTAACTTCATATAAAGCAAAATTGCTCTGCCATTCTCTCCTATTCAAGGGTTAAAAGGGGCTCTTCGGAAAGTGAAGTTGTAATTTCCATAAGTTGCTGTTACCTGGGATCCAATTTTATTTATGGGTATAATTAACTATGAGTCTAAGATTATCTGCACACATATAATAGAAATAGAAATGAATCACTCTCATTTATATACATATACAAACTTTGACAGAAACTATCATTTGAAATAAGATACAGAAAATGTAACATCTAGCTCTGTCTAGTATGATAAAACTGCTACTGACTAACTAGCTTTCCCCACCCTCAGACTCTGTGGAGATCAGTGAGACTAAGGTAGAAAAAGAATAAAAGAAAAACAGCAAGTCTGGTGGTAAAGAATCAGCTCCCCAGCACTCAGCAATAACCAACATTGATTGTAAGACTTGGAGCATTACAAAGGGTGTACTTTGATCTGTCCACTTGTGTTGTGGAAAGAAAGGGGTGCTTTTACTGGTTTGTGGTGGCCTGCCTTTTTTCAGAATGTGAGAGGTGAAGACAAAACCATGGGAGGTAGGAAACACAAGAAAGGGAGGGAAAGCAGAGAGGAAGGAATAAAAAACAGCAGAAGTAAAGATCAGACTTGGTGACATAGATGAAAGGAGCAGTAGCAGTGGCCAGTGGAAACTAAAAGAAGTGCAGAAGCGATGGCAAGGGCAGTGGAAATAGCAGAAGTGAAGGAAGATCAGAAACAATGATAGAAATAGTCAGAGAGAGGCAGCCATTATGACAGAAGAGAGCTAGGGAAGAAGGAGATACAGTAGAGTTTTGCCCTCTGAGGAAGAGGAGACAGCTAAATGTCCCTTCCTCATTATTTTAGCCCTAAATGGTGTGTGTATGTGCACACACATGTGCACATGGACACACACACATATAGTTGTTGAGCTGGGTCTGACTCTTTGTTCCTTTGCGACCTCTTTTGAGGTTTTCTTGAGGTTTTTTTGAGGTTTTTTTTTTTTACTGGAGTGGTTTGCCTTTTCTTTCTCCAGCTCATTTTATAGATGATGAAACTGAGGCAAGCAGGGTTAAGTGATTTGCTCAGGGCTACACTCCTAGTAAGTGTCTGAGGCTACATCTAAACTCAGATCTTCCTGACTCAAAGTCCTGTGCTCTATTCACTTCACCTCCTAGCTGTCATGTACACACACACACACACGTACTCACATATATGCATGTATATATATGCAGACACATTTATGTATACATACATATCCTAAAAAGCACATAGATACACACATACATGTATATATATGTATGTGTATGTATATAAAATATATGTAAGATAGGTGGCATAGTGGGTCACAAAGTATTAGACATAGATGAAATGACTGAACAATAGCAGTAACAACAAAAATATATGCATATGGCACTTTAATTTTTATCAAGCACTTTATATTATTTCATTTTATCCTTACAGCAATCATGGACAATTGGTATAATTATGAACTCTATTTCCCAGATGAAGAAATTGAAATGATGGGACCAGGGTCACAGAGATAGTAAGTGTCTAAAGCAAGACTAAAATTCCTGTCTGCTTCATTCTCCTCACTATGTCACTTAGCTTCTAATCAGAGCAAGTGATTCTAGAGTCAATAGCTGGACACACTGTATCTTGACCCCAACATATTGATGCAATTTGGGTCCTTTTCAAACATGAAAGACAACAACCAGAGTTAAAAGGGAATCACAAGAGTTGAGACAGTAGGAAAATTTCATGGTCAAGACCTGCACTTGAGGAAAATCATTTTGGTAGGTAGTGGATAGATTGGAGATGGAAGGCACGTGAATCTGGGAGACCAATTAAACTAGGGAGATAAAGAGACTCTGGACTAAGGTGATGACTGTGTGAGCAAAAAGATGGGAATGCAGTGAGAGAGGGCAACTGATTGGATATATGGAGTGAATGAGAATGAGAAGTCCATGGTGAGTTTGATGTTGTGATCAAAGGTGACTGTTAAGGTGCCCTTGGCAATAATGGGGAAGTAAGGAAAAGAGGTAAGTCTTGATAGATAGGTAATATCATGAGATAAGCAATGCATTTTGTCCCGCCTAAAATCAAAGTCCACCCTGACGGTGTCCCAAACTCCATAGCACAAGTTTTTATTTCTTTTAATAAAAGGAGATAAAAATTAAAAAATATAAGATAAATAAAAAACCTTACCACTCATGACTGCAAAGTGTAGAACCTGTCTTCAGAAGGATACCTGCCATAGAAGCAAATCCATCTGGGGAAAGAGAGTCACTATTCTTTAGGGGAGGTTAGTGGTAGAATTTTTCTGAGGGTATTTGAATAGCTTGCTTTTGTGAGTACCTAGAACTAGATGGTGGTTAGGTTATAATGGCCTGAGAGAATTAACTTTCAGCATAGAAGTGGGATTGCTAGTAGCTTACATAGTGAAGGGAAGGGGAATAGTTAGGGAAGTATTAAAGGATAAGAATATGTGATTATGTTGGACACAAGCTTCATGATTGGCTACCTTAGGAAAGATGGGATGGCATTCATTATTCCAATTTACTATTATTTGATCGCATATCCTTTAGTAGCATTCCAAAACACTTTGGAGGTAAATGTTCTATGCCATGCTGCCTTTATATTTCTATCCTCTCTCTGTCTCTGTCTCTCTCTGTCTGTCTCTCCGTCTGTCTCATTCTCTCTCTCTCATCTTGCTTTTTATCTCTATCTTTACATCTATCGTTATCTCTTTCTTCACACTGAGTCATGGTATATAGTTCAGGCTGACTGACTCAGTTTATCCTTTTACCATGGTAAATGGTAATAAATCTCCCCTAGCTCTAAATTACTGACTTTTAGTGACTGGTCTGTCATGAGCTTCATAGCACTGAATCTCTCGGGGGTTGCAACAAATAAACAGAAAAGTAATAGTATAATGATATCAGAAGCCTAGGAAGTACATTATGGGCCTGAGAAATATTTCTATCAAAAATCATCTGAAATAAAGAAAAAGGTTGGAGTACAAGATGTCTGTGGTTCACTTAGCTAAGAATTGACACTCTAGTCTGGTACAAAAGTATTAGACTTCAAGTCAGAGAAGCGAGGACCAAATCCTGGTTCTTCTATTTCCTCCCAAAGTATACTTAGGCAAGTCAGTTTCTCTTGCAGCTTTTCATCATTCCTTATAAAATGAAGGGTTTGTACTAGATGGTCCTCTAAGGTCTCTTTCTGCTCTAATCCCCCTGATCCAGTGATTCTATTTCTTATCCAGAAGCACTCATTTCTGGAGGAGGCTGCCCTAGCTTTCCATGGAAACCTTTTAATATTGAAAGACTCCAAATCCCAGGCTGCCCCAACTAGCCAGATTTGACATTTGAAAGCTTTATCTCCATCTCCTCTTGCAGTCAGGTCTATGCCAAGTTTGTCATTGCATCAAAGCTAAAGTTTATCTTTTACCTTTGCACATCAGTCAGCTCTGGAAATCAGCTTGTCCGAGGAATGGAAGGAGCAGCGCTTGGTGCCCTTTTCCATGTGTGAGCTTCTGCCTTCATCCACAGGCCACAAGGTCACAATTATTGCACTCTTGGTTAGTTTGTCAAATCATACATATCAGGATTAAAATGTTTCTGTCCTGTGTCTCCCATCTTCAGGAAGTCTGTTTCTTTTGAGCATCAGGAGGGTGGTCTCCTTCATCCTCCCTGTTCTGATGTTTTGACACCAAAGTTAAAGAACAGAGCCACAGACCAAATGTTCCAGCTGCATAGCATGATTCAACTCTGAATTACTTTGCTGATTGAACTGAATTTTTTGAGGATTAACCAAACTTCATGTTGACAACTTCTCTGCATTTATAATCTTACACAGTAGTCTAGAGTACTGAGACTTTAAGTGACATCATAGGATAATAATAAGTCCTTGGATTTAGAGCTGGATGGAAAAGAGGTCAGAGCTCATCAAATCCTAATCTCTTCATTTTTTTTTTTTGCTTTTTTGGAGGGCAATTGGGTTTAAGTGACTTGCTCAAAGTCATTCGGCTAGTAATTGTGTCAAGTGTCTGAGGCCAGATTTGAACTCAGGTCCTCCTGACTCCAGGGCCAGTGCTCTATTTACTGAGCCAACTAGCCACCTCCCAATCTATTATTTTTTACAGAAAAGAATAGTGAAGTCTAGGGGAGTTAAGTGACTTGACCAGAGTTACCGTGCCAGTGTGTGTCAGATGAAGGATTTGAAAGAATATCTTCCTGGCTTCAAGGCTGGTACTCTCTCTACCGGAATGTTTATGTCTCCATATGCAAAGTTAAAAACAATAAGTCCAACAACCCCACCACCCAACAGAACATAGCACATTATTTTAAGTACAGTAGAACCTCGGTTTATGAGTAAGCTGGTTTACATATGCTTCTCTGGATAAGGAAAAAATTTTTCTCAAAATTTGTCTTTCAGGACAAACAAAAATTTGCAGTATGAACATGATGTTTGCTTTGTGACTGGCTTAGAGGTGTTGGTAAGAAGCTGCTGCTCTTCCAGTGGAGATGTCACAATGGGAATAAGGCAGAGTGGGGAATCACTCTCATTTTTATGCTGTAGAGGCAACTGGCAATTCTCAGTGAGCCCCTGAAGGCTCTCTGGAAGAGTCATTGACCCATCCCGAAGTTAGTTCAGGATTGTCCCAAAATGATGACCACTCCTGTCAATCAGGATCCAGACCTTGAAGTCTGTGAGTACCTCCATGTGGTCCCTGAACAGCTTTGAGTATGGTGCCCTGCTTAGTTAGGGTCTGCACCATGATGTAGCAAGTCCCCCGTCCCCCCCACCCCCCTTTCACCTTCTCACGCTTTCTACTCAGACTCAGGCTTGCTACTCAGACTCAGGGTTGAGATCATGGGTGGCTCCTCTGCCTACACCTACCGGCCTCAAGCATGGGAAGTATGGGTCAGGACCCCAGGGTAGGGGTCATTTGGGTATCCCAGACCTGTGGCCTAGGCTCATATTTTGGCCACTTCTGCTGGAGGTGGTGGTGAGTGGCAACAGCAGAAGCAAAATCCCTTCCCTTCTCTTCCCCCCCCCCCCAAGCTCCAGGTAACTTCCCCCCCCCACCCCGAACTGAGTCTTAGCCACAACCTCTGACTCTGGTCCTCAGACCCTGACCCTCTCCTGGAGACCTTTAATTACCTATCCCACCTGCCCCTACTCACACCCCCTCCTCCCTCTCATCTCCCTCAAGCCAGCCACGACTCCTCTCAAAGGTAAAGCGCAGGTTCATTTGTTTTATTTTCAGTTTATATCATGTACTAATCATTGCTATTATATTTCAGGTGCATTAGGGACAAAAAACTGACTTAAAATTATAAATAATTATTTTATATGAATATTTTTGAGATGTTTTACCAATCATCCAACTTTACATTATTTCCTACTGGAAAATTTGCTTTGCACTATGAACAAATTGCATGACAAAGAGAATGTTGGAACGAATTAAATTTGCAAACCTAGGTTCTACTGTATATAGAATTTTCTTGACTTTTTTTTTAATGGGGGAAGAATGTGGAGGGGAATGAAATTTTTGTAACTTACAGGCTTAGAGAATTTAAGCAGCTTGTTCACAGTCACAAAGTGAGTGTGGGCCAGAGGTGAGAACTTGGCTATTCCTAACTAAACTTTTTCTAATTATTCTACTTTCTAATTTTAATTCCCTAATATCTAATCATATTTTCATTTTTTCTAAATTTCTAACTAAACCTTTTACCTGGTTCACTGTTACAGTTGGAGACAAGAGACACATCCATACATTTATAAAATTTAATGAAGTTAACTAGACATGTCTGAATAATGCTGTAGAGAAAAATTTAAGTTGTCTTTTTTGTTTTATTTGTTTCCTCACAGAATGGGCTCAGCAATACAAGCTTTCCAGCACTCCTCTATAAAAATGTGTCAACCATGTTCAACACAGAGTACCTCTATGGATGAGAGGATAGTTCAGTCAGAATGTTGATTCAGGCTGTGGCTTTGGTGGAGACTGCCAACAAATGTACCATCTGCCAATTGGCACCTCACATGGTGGCTTTTTCCCCTGTATGATAATTGCTTATCAACTGGGAATTTCATTTATTCATTGGATGTATAAATGTAAATTCAGTTTTATGAAATAATCTCTAACACCTCCAGAATTATTGTTGATGGGAATTATTTGAGCTTTCAAAGTAGAATAACATTTCCAAAACAGGACATTGTTACCTGATTGTATTTCTCTTAGTAGCTCTAATTTCTTAGAACAAATTTATTCCACATAATGTTCAAAAGAACAAACATGTTAATAAGCGTATAGTTAAAATTGATGACAATTTTGTTTGGTGTTGAAACTCCTCTAGTAGGAATGATCAAGAAACTATTTTAAATGGGTAGGCATTATTTTATTGAACTATCTTATACAAAGAATTTCAAGGGGTTACAAGTTTCTAATCATCTAGAAAAATGTAGAATTCCAATTTTATGTCTATTGGTAATGCTACATATTTCAAAGGTAGGGAAATAAAATGGTTCTCTTCATCTTGAGGGAAAAAAAAGTCATTTCTTTAGTTCGGCTTAGACAAATTGAGAGAATAATAAACTGTCTTCATGCAGATTTGTTAGGAGGGAGTGTCTGTTGGAATAATGATATTTATGAAAGCATATATTATGGTCATCAACTGCATTAGGGTCCAAATTAGCAAAAATGCTAATTGGGCAAGGGAGTCAGTCCAGTTGGAGTTGGAGGAGACCCAACATCTATTTGTCTCCTAGCCAAATAAAGGACATGTGAAATGAAAAAGGCAGTTTAAATGATATGTTTATAAATAAAGGGTAGAGGGTTGGAGACAGCTAGAAATTATAAGGAGACTTTCCCAGCCTTGGGAGGAGATTTCCTCATGCATAATCTCAAACTCAATAGTTCAGCAATATATTTTTAGAGGAAGAAGATGATTACCTTTACATGTATGTTTCATGGAGAAAGAAGAATATGACCAATGTGGTCACAACAGTTGAAAGATCTATTCCTTGATACTCCTCCAAATTAGCATGAATTATTTAGACAGTTCAGTTGCAATGAGAAGGGAATGGCTTGTTCAGTAACCTTTGAAGTCTATCATCAACTATGAGTGTAATGATCTATATAAGTCATGTCCTGTGAGACTTTTACAACTTATGCCCTTTCTGAGAGGTGAAATAGAAGTTGGTCCAACCACATCCAATATTCACTAAAAAAAACTTCAGCGCTTGAGTGGGAGTATGTTATCATTGCTAGGAAAACTTAGGCATGAGCTAGACCTTAAACTTATTTGAGAGATTTGGGGGCATAATAAAGCAAAGAGAGAAACTGACTTTGTGGTCAGATCCTCAGGATTAGCCTCGGTCTGTGAGTCCAGGGGACTAGGGAAGAAAGTAAAGCTCTAGACCACAGGTTATGTCTTAGAATCTTATATAGAAGGTGAGCATTTGGTTGCCAATCAATTCCATATGCCCAATCCTTTTTCTGAGAGCCCCACACTTCTTTGAAGCTTGTCTGGGTTGGAATAATTTTTTTCTGAGATGTCCTATATAACATGATGTAAAAGAGATCTGTCATATATAATTCCATTGCACTGAGTCAGGAGAATTGATCTTGACCTCCCTGTAGATTGCTCTCTGAACTGCAGGAATCCACTGGACAAGTATTCATCCACGAATGTTTTCTCAACTGAGGGTAAGACATTGACTTCTAATTGAACCCAAATCTCAGTTTTCAGTGGTGAGCTCATATGAGCCTACACTTTACTCCTGGTGACAAAAAGTTTTTATTTTTTTTCTTTTGTTGTTGCTATCATATTGACTATCATTTTTCTTTCTCCTATTTTTTTAAGGGTTACTGGTAAGATAAGCCATTACAAACACCAAAATACGTAGTTACCTATGGGAATGATGTAAAAGATGGTTTGCTGGTTGAATTTGTATAATTGCATATTTAGAAATGAGTTTAATCTGCAATCCCATCAGGTATGGAAATTGTGGGGACCTCACAAAAGCCTGGGAAATGAAAGAGCGACTAAGAACTGTGCTTTATGATGTTGTTAGCGTGCATCATGTTATGTAATGACCAATTACTAGAGACTCCTAAATCATGTCAGATCTATCCCCAATTGGGGATATGGACTAATGAGCCCCAAAGCACACCAGTTTGATTTTTTTTTGGTTCAGTAAATATTTAGCTGAGAGATAGCATAGGGAATGGAGGGAAGGAATGAGGTTGATAAAGGTAGCCTCTGAGCAACTCAATGAGTTTTCTAATCAATTTGAGAGATTATAGAGAGTGGCTTGGTAGGGCTCTGAGTAGAACTACTTCAGCTAGGATAGGCATATACTGCTCCCTTGCTGGGAGAAGAGTGACATCTTCTGATTGGTTCCTAGTGAATGTGGATGCTTTCAAGATTATTACTAACTGATAGTGAGGGGAATTTAATCTTGTAACCACCTTCTTTCATGGCCCATATAAAATATTCTTGGGGGTGGTCTCTATCTGTGTTCTCACTAATCCTTAAAGGGTTACTTTCATCGAGAGTGTTTGTTACCTTTCGCCTTTCTTTTTCACTTCTTTTGAGTGACAGAGATCAGGCCTCACCTAACTCCCAAGAAGAATCATAGGTATGATTTTCTTAAGTTCTCTTTTAGTTCTCTTTCTGAATTGCATCCCCTCTCCCCTCCCCCATTTTATCACTCTGATAGTTATTGGAGAGTGAACAAGGAACCTTTTATGGGTACCTAGTCATGGGCAAAGTTAAAATAATAAAAACATAATGAAGAAAGATAAAGAACCATTCAGGCTACCTTTACAGTAACTTGCCTGCTAATGCTTGACTGGGAATGATATATTCAGGGTGGATGGAACACAGTTACTTCTAGGTACAAATGGGATTGTAAGATAGATCATTGTCATATAAAGCTAAGTATTCATATCAGCTCCAAGAGTTACACGACCTACCTGGGAAGGTGGAGAGTCAGACATAGAGAAAAGAAAACTTTTCACATAATCTTAATAAAGTATAACCTCAAGGTCCCCAAAGTTCCTTTTTGTTTTTCTTAGCTATATTAGGGGAAAAAAAAAGGAAGATCAAAGAAGATACAGAACCACTGCTTAGAATGGACAGGATTATGATAATTGATGACATAGCATAGCAACATAACTTCTAGAGATAAGGAAGTGATAGCCCTATTGTGCTCCTTCTATATGAACCACATCTGTTATATTGCATCCCATCCTGGGCCATGTTTTTTTTTCTTTGTAATTTTATATGGCTTTGAGGCTTAGGACACTGTGGTCTCTGAAAAATTAAAACTGAAGAAAGTGGAGCATACCTATAATCTTTGCCCCTAGGGAAGTCTAGAACTTGGGAATTCTGTGCTGCCCTAGGGCTAAAGTTGATTGGGTGTGCTTACTATTTTTGGCACCAATATGGAGATACCTTAGGGAGACAGAGTCCATCAGGCTTCCTAAGGAAGGGTTAACTGGAAACAGAGTGTGAAATCTACTTGCAAGCGGCTTCTTCCAGCCTTGGGCAAGATGTAGAGAAAAGAAAAAAGAAAAGAAAAAAAAAAGAAAGCAACAGAGAAATAAGAAATAATAGGAGAAAGGAGGGAAAAAGAAGCAAGAAAGGAAGGATGAAGAAATTGAGTATCACACAAAGGGTAATATTGAGACCCTTGATCAGTGTAAGTAAGCTACAACACATTATAAGCAAGTAATTATGTAGAGGAAGTAATATAAATACAGTCATCCAAGTAATATATGATCAGAAAAGATGGTCATGAATAGGAAAAACAGATGGAAAGCCTATATGCTCCATTGGTATCCTCACAAAGTCAGAAGCATTCTGGAGAAGTCTATCAATGTCTTATCTCCTATTGAGATCTTATGAGAAGACTTGGATGAGAGCTACAAATGAGTGGCAGGATTGGATGGATTATGATTTGTATCATTGGAGGAAATATTCACATCAATGAGATCACAGATCTGTTGGAAAATCAGAGTAATAAATAATGATACTTTAAAATATTTAATCACTACTCATTATCTATGTATAATTAAATGTTGAGTTCTTAAAGCACTAGGAAAGTATTACTGCAAATAGCACTGTGAACTTTATTGCATGATAATACTAATACATGAGGGAAAGTATCAGCATGAGAAATGCATTCTAATCATCCAAGTTTTTTCCTTCTAAGAGAAAGATAAGAAAAAAATTAATAACTTAATGATGCATAGAACAAAAATGTAAAACGGGATGAAAGGTGGCATTTTGACATTGAGCCAATATGAATTAAACTATTTTCACTCAAAAAATTTTAAAATCCAAGCCATTACAAGTTTTTAATCCTTTAAAAGAAACCCTGCATTTACTTAACACTTGGTATCCTGAGCTATTAAAATAACCAGACAGTAATTAATCCTCATGAGTTCAGTGCAGAAATAATATTACTCTCAATTTTTGCATTTAGAATAGGTCCCAATGCCAAAACTCCAGATTTCTGAAATAGGGCACTTCTCAATGCTCCCTATGTTTTTAGTTTTATTATTTGACTTTGTTTTGGCTTCAATAAAATGGTTCAGTTCCTAGCCATCAACTGTCTCCAAATCCAGGTGCAATCTGGGTGATGCTATGCTCTAGCCTGTGTGATCAGACCAATGTCATTATGCAGTACAGCCCACTGGCCTGCTTCAGTCCAGGAAGCTATGAAAACTGAAGCCAGGAGGAGAGTGCTGCTGTTCTGGATGTGATATGTGTGGGCAGGGGGCCAGAGTTTGAAGGGTGAGAATGAAACACTTACTGAAATAAACAAAGACACTGGGCATCTGAAGGCAAGGGAAAAATAAAATAATCTTCAGTTCTTGTTTGTGACATAAAAAGATACAGATAAAGATACAAAGTTAGGAGGAATGAAACATAGGATGAGAGAAATCAGTGAAACAAAAGGGTAGGAGAAGAATGAAACTGGCATCTGTGGGAGAAAGAAAACTGAACAGAGATGGAGTTTGGAGAAGAGAGATAAGAACAGAGGACAGAGAGGCTCCCAGATTTAAGTGGAAAAGAGATTTTCACATTTCCCATAAAGACCCCTTTGGTAGAGATATAATGGTATAATGTAGGCAAAGGAAGCTATTTTGTCCAGTACATTACTAATTTAAATTGTCAAAGACTTTGAAAGGGTTTAAATATGTAACTGAGGAGAATAAAGATAGCATTTGCAGTTACACCAACTTTGATAAAACAGAAAGTGTTAGCATTCCTTATGTAGCAGGTGAGACATTGATCACAAGGTGGGAAGAGGAAGTGTTTTTTCTCTTTTATAAAGAACTGATTTTATCTTCTTTATCTCCCTCATTCCTTCCCTTTCTCCTTCCATCAAAACACATGCATAGGAGGGAGCCTGCATTTATCTAATTCTATGGTGCCTCTGACATACAGCTTTAGAGAAGCCATTTGTCTAGATGGGTCATCCAGTCATTTACAGTTGGGCAATTCTTAAAGCTTTTTTTTAAACTTAGTGACACCACTGGCAAGTGATGAGAGTATGTCCTGCTTTATTCTGAAATGTCATTTTTTTTTTTCCTACAAGCAGGAAGTTTAGCAGACTGTTTAGAATGATTGACAAGTTCTAGCTGGAATGAAGAGAGAGAGGGTAATGAGGCACAAACATATTAAGTTTATAGTAACAAAGTTTTGATTTTGAAATTAGGATATCCCATGTCATTGTTTTGGAGGTCAAATGAAAGATACAAACTCAAAACGAAATCAGAATATATCAAACATATTTGTTTGGGGTAGAGGTGGTATGTTTTCCACAACTGAAGAAGATGACAATGGAATGCTTTATTTCTATACTTTATCTTTAAATGTATGTTATCTTTCATTTACATTTTGAGTCAATTTTCTAGCACTAGTGAGAGATGATGGATTATGCACCCACATACTTTCATTTGTGTGTGTGTGTGAGAGAGAGAGAAACAGAGACAGAGAGAGAAAGAGAGAGAGAGAGAGAGAGAGAGAGAGAGAGAGAGA